>NW_009276925.1:21113-116494 GCF_000150675.1 Verticillium dahliae VdLs.17
GTTGTTAAACGCGGAGCTCGAGGACTGGATGTCGAGGATCTAGCGAAGGTGGCGAAACGCCTAGCTAAAAGGGCGGACCGCTGTCGGCTTAAAGCAAAGGCTGCGTAACGCGTCGCGAGGACTGCCCCGGGTCTGGGAGAAATGAGAGGAGGCGAGGCGAGTCGAGGCGATACGGCACGAGGGGCCCGGGGTGGGAGAGGGCGAGAGCAAATGGCAAACGGCAAACGGCAGGATGCAAGGCCTCTCACGTTGCAACACGGTTGGTCTGGTGGAATTGGCGCTGGGACCGACGGGGGGAAGGGGGACGAGAGACGGTCGCGGTGGGTGATTGTTGGTGGCTGATGCGAGGCAAAGGTGCTTTTTCTGATAGACGCAAAGTGGACAAGGAGGGATAGGGAAGTGATGATGGCGGTTGATTGGCTGACTGTCTGATTTGTCTCGGGCAAGTTGTCAAGATTTGCGGACCGTGGCCTCGAACCAAGCCGGTCGAGACAGTAACGAGGACCTTACGGCCGGAGGAAAGGGATGATGAATAGATCTGGATGAAGAAGAAACGGCGTTCGATAGACGGCTGCGGGCACGGCCCGCCCGGATGACGGGTCCCGCGCTTAATCACGGCGGTTCAGGGAGTGGCTTTGACCTTGCCAGGATTACTGGAGCAAGCTGAGAGGAAGCCGAGGCACAAGGGTCCGTAGGCTGTGGGTCGAGTCCAGATCTGGTCTGGGGTGGAAGTCGGGGAGCTTGAGATGTGACAGAAATCAGGAGCAGCACGGCAGGGCAGATCGTCATATCATGGGTATGGATTGCGGGGAGGATGAGTGACAGGGTCCTTTGGCGGCGCAAACGCGAATACAGGTGCAGGTGCAGATACGAGCCGTTGCTTCCTCTTCAACTCAATTCTAATACATGGCCCAAGTTTGTCAAAGACAGGCGGATGTCGTTCGACTCGGCGGAGGCCAACGAGTCGTATGATAACTGATTGATATGGTGGTGCGGCGGACCCAGGTGTTCGCGAAGGAGTAATCCTTGGGTGCAACAGCTGCCGGTCGTGGGGAGCGGGAGCTGCCGGGTGGAACTTCTTCACTGCCTATTTCTTGTTAATACTCAGGTGTATCGATAGTCATGGTACCTAATGTAAATGCCGAAAAGCCGTTGATGAAGCTTGAGGATGCTTCTGTTGAAGCGAACAAAGGCGGAGTTGTCCGAGTTGAGTTTCCAGCAGGCCGGCTCAGCACAGTCCACCACCGGTAGACGCCTCCGGCGAAAGTGGGTTTCGGTCAAGCCTCCTCGTCGCCCCGTGAGATCGGTCTACCAGTTAAGCTTCGGGGCAAGACCGAGCAGCACCCCCCTCCACCCCCCAGTGGTCCCCTGAGCGGGGTGTCCAAGGTCACCGTGACCCCGGGCTCCGTCCCAGGGCCCAGACCGACGCATCGCCGACTAGCCTGGAACAACCGAGACACGCTTGTCCTCTTGTGTCCATATGCCACGATAGAGTTTACGCCTCTGTCCACTTGCCGTGTTGGATATCTTCGCCGACCTACCAGCGAGCAGTGCCACGTCACCTTCCTTCTCACGACGGCCACGATCCTTGCGACTTACTCGATTCTGCTTCCCGTTCTGTTCCGTCAAGTCCTAATAACCTGTCTGTGCTGTAGTGTTGACGTGGTGATGTTGATCGTTTGGGGTCAGTCGTTGCAGGTGTGGAGTTAGCTTAGATTTAAACGCTGCGGGGCGGCGATGCTGTTGTCAGTGGACGTGTCGTCTTTCGTGGCGTGCACTTTGTTGCTTCGGTGGTCGGGGCCTGCTCTGAGGGCACAACTGACCTCCACGGGTCTTAATTCAATGCTGAGGAAAGCATTAGGATCCGTAAAGGCCATTGCGGCCACAAGAAGGCGTGTTTCGGGGCTGTAGATTCTTTCGATTTCAAAAGTTTGGTTCTTGCTTTCGGTGATTTTTTTTCCCCGGCTTTATTTGGATCTCCGTGGTCTGACCTGTTCATCAGACCCTCATCATGCAGCATTACATAAGCATTAACTTGTGAACAGTGCCTCCGTAACGTACTCCACAAGCGAATGCCACACACAAGCGAATGCCACACCTGACCGCGACCACGCGACCGTCCACATTCAACCGCGTTCTTCTCCACCAACACCAATGGAATCAGCCAGCAAAGAGAGTCGCTTAATTCTAGCCGTTCAGGCTATCAAACAAGACCCAAATCTTAGCGCTCGGGCCGCTGCAAAGATATACAACGTAGATGACAGCACACTGGCTCGACGACGGCGTGGCCAATCTTCACGACGCGATATTACGCCTCTGACGCGGATATTGACGGACCTGGAGGAATCGACAATTGTCCAATATGTGCTCGACCTGGACTCCCGATCATTTCCTCCCCGGCTCTCTGGTGTGGAAGATATGGCTAACCGACTGCTCGCAGAACGCGACGCGACTAAGGTCGGAAAGAACTGGGCGTCGAACTTCGTCAGACGACAACCATAACTCAAGACGCGTTTTTCTCGGAGATACGACTACCAGAGGGCCCAATGCGAAGATCCAGACGTCATTCGTGGCTGGTTCGACCTTGTGCGGAACACAATCGCGAAGTATGGTATCGTGGAGTCAGACATCTATAACTTCGATGAGACTGGGTTTATGATGGGCGTTATCTCGACTGGCATGGTCGTCACAAGCGTAGAAGACGTTCCACCGCGAAATTAGTCCAGCTTGGGAATCGAGAATGGGTCACCGTGATCCAGGGCGTCAATTCCCAAGGGTGGACGATCCCGCCATTCATCATCGTCGCGGGCCAATATCACCTCTCTTCCTGGTATGAAAACAGCACCCTACCTCAAGATTGGGCCATCGGGACAACCGAAAACGGCTGGACAACGAACGAGAAGGGCCTAGAATGGATTCGGCATTTCGATAAGCACACGAAACCTCGAACTGCGGGTGGATATCGCCTCCTTGTCCTAGATGGTCATGCAAGTCACCATTCGACAGACTTCGAGCTCTTCTGCAAGGAGAACAGGATCATCACACTCTGCATGCCTCCACATTCATCTCATTTACTCCAGCCTCTCGATGTCGGGTGCTTTGGCCCGCTCAAGAAATCGTACGGGCGACAAATCGAGGATCTGATGCGGGCCAGTACAACCCACATTACCAAGGAGGACTTCTTACCAGCGTTTTTCGCGGCATTCCAAGCTTCTATGACGGAAAAGAACGTCCAAGGGGGTTTCCGAGGGGCTGGGATTGTTCCCTTTGACCCGGAAAGCGTCATATCTAGGCTAGATGTGAAACCACGGACGCCAACACCTGAGGAGGGGGTCCCCGAGGCACTAGCCCCTTGGGTTTCTAAGACGCCCAACAACCCGACCGAGGCGTCCTCGCAGTCTAATTTCATCAAGTGTCGAATCGCACATCATCAGAATAGTTCCCCGACGTCGATTTTCGAGGCTGTTGACCATCTTGCGAAGGGGTCGCGAGGAATCATGCACAAGATGGCGTTGATGCAGTCGGAGATCATGATACTTCGAGCGGCGAATGAGACACTTAGCAGGCGCCGCAGGGCAAAGAAAACACGTCTCAGACAAGGAGGGAGTCTAACTCTAGCCGAGGGACAAGACATTCAGACGCAGAGGGACGTGGAGGTCCAGATCAAGGAGGAAACGCGACGGAGCAGTGGTCAGCAGCAGAGGACTAAACCGAAAGAACGGCGTTGTGGTACATGCGGCCAGCCCGGACACAACGCGCGCACCTGTCAGATAGAAGTGAAAAGGTCTTAAGAAACGATTCCGATTGATTTCAATTGATTTTCTAGCGTTGTGCTAGATTATGTTGGGATTATTGTCGCGTAGTCACGGTTAGGTGTGGCATTCGCTTGTGTGTGGCATTCGCTTGTGGAGTACGTTAGTTGCTATTTTTCCCACCTGTAACATGCCAGCGATCGGACGGTACAGCTTAGAGGCTCTCATTTTCGTCGCAGACCCCCAACACCGCGGTTTAGGTGAACAGGTCCGATGTTAGACTCTGCTCCGACGGACAGGTAACCGCTTTTTTATCATTTTATGATAACGTACATAACGGGCGAGTGGACCACTTTCATCGACCATCACTAGTTCTCATCTTCTACAGGCGACCGTTCACCCAAACGCGATGGAAACGCCTTCAAAGGAAAGTCAATTAATCCTTGCCCTCCAGGCTATGGAAAGAAACCCAGAACTTAGCATGCGACGCGCTGCAGACATATTCAACGTCCCGAAAACGACCCTCCGGCGTCGACGGAACGGCACTCCTTCACGACGCGATAGCCCTCCAATTCTGCGAATTTGAACGAGGGAGAAGAACAGGCTGTTATTCGATACATACTTGACATGGATTCCCGAGCAGACCCTCCCCGGCCCAAGGATGTGGCTGCAATGGCGAATACCCTACTCGACGAGCGAGGCGCGCGACGCGTCGGGATCAATTGGGCAACATCATTCGTGAAGCGACGACCAGAGCTCCAGACGCGTTTCTTTCGCCCGTACGACTATAGGAGAGCCCTTTGCGGAGATCCAGTCGCTACAAACGCGTGGTTTCGGGATGTACGCGATACAATCGCGAAATACGGTGTCGCGGATACTGATATCTACAACTTCGACGAGACTGGCTTCCAGATGGGCGTTATAAATAGCGGAATCGTCGTTACAAGCTCCGAAAAGCGCTCCAGTGTAAAGAAGAAGCAGCCAGGCAATCGGGAATGGGTTACAGTTATTCAAGGCGTTGGCGCAAACGGATTCTGCGTCCCGCCGTTCGTCGTATTTTCAGGCAAATATCACCTCTCAAGTTGGTATGAAGATGACGTGATTCCACGCGACTGGAAGGTCGCAATCCCCAAACGGCTGGACAACAAATGAAATTGGCCTAGAATGGCTTAAGCATTTCGATCAGCATACGAAAGGTCGAATTCCGCTGGATATCGCCTTCTCATCCTCGATGGCCACGAAAGTCACGTCTCTGAGCCATTCCGACAATATACCCTCGAGAACAAGATCCTTACACTTCGAATGCCCCCTCATTCATCACACTTACTCCAGCCTCTCGATGTTGGCTGTTTTGGCCCGATCAAGTAGGCGTATGGTCGACAAATCGAGAATAAGATGAGGGCCGGTACATCGCACATAAGTAAGGAGGACTTCCTCCCTGCGTTTTTGGCAGCTTACCGAGATGCAATGACCGAAAAAAACGTACAGGGAGGTTTTCGAGGGGCTGGAATTATGCCTTTCGATCCAGAAGCAGTTCTCTCGAAGCTGGATGTGAGCTTAAAGACGCCGACGCCTCCATCATCACCTCATGGCGGGCAGGAACCTTGGATAAGTCGGACCCCAACAACCACCAAAGAGGCCTCTTCACAGTCTGATTTCATTAAAAATCGAATCTCCCGTCACCAGGGAAGCTCTCCAACATCAATACTTGAGGCTGTCGACCAGTTTACGAAGGGGGCGCAAGCGATTATGCGTCACTATACCCTGGTGGGGAAGGAGGTCAATCATCTTCGAGAGGAAAATGCAGTACTAAGCCGGCGTCGCAGAGCCAAAAAAGTACGTCTCCGGCATGGAGGGAGCATGACGCAAGGCGAAGGACAAGACCAGAACATTCAGAGAGAGGTAGATCCGCAGATGATGGAGGAAACGCTACAAAATCCAAGTGTGTCGACACGGTCGGCTCCGAGGAAACGCTGCTGTGGCGTCTGCGGAAAGACCGGTCACAACGCAAGAACTTGTCAGCTAGTTCTCCCAGAGCCAGAGGATAGCGAAAAATGAATTTCAATTGAATTAGCTGCGTGATTGTTGAGTTGTTGGTCCAATTGATCGTGAAAGTTGGTTGAGGTGGTCCACTCGCCCGTGATGTGCGTTATACGAACCGTCCACGGCCCAAATTGCCAGATCCATTCCAGCGAAGGCCCATCCGCGAAACCCACTGTGATAGGGTACGGCAGGCTATAGGGGTGACTGTTGCAAAACCCCCGAAATCACTCCAAAAGTGCCAAATCGGGTTAGCAGCATAGGCGCTTGGTCCCGCAGTACATCTCTCTTTGTACCTCCGCTTGATTTTCCTGAATTTTGGGCATAGCACCGAATATGTTGTGGTAGCCGCGAGTCCGCTACGAACCAGCAGATGATATTTCAACCTCTTCAAAGCAAGGTGCAGCATCATGTGGGAGTCGGATTTGAAACCGCACTGCCCAGTTTCCCTTGTTTTCCTAGTCCTCCTCCCCATCCTCCTCCTCATCGTCCGGTTGATTGAGCTGCTGGACAAGGAGTCAGTACACGAACTTGCATCTGACGACCTGGCCATGCTCACAATCCAGAGCCGAGCAGCGTCAGCGATTGTCTCCAGCGCTGTAAGCTTTCTTTCCTCGAAGCTCCTCGAAGCTACTTCGCCAAACGAAGCCAAGGCAGGAGCTGGTCGTGGAGTACCAGGAGAGACCGCACCACTGCCGCAAGCTCGTAATTGTTGTGCTGCCCGCTGCGCAGCAGCACGCCAGGCCTCGTCCGGTTCATCGTGCGCGCCGCTGAGCTGCCGGTTCAGGTCCCAAAAGGCACGCACGGCAGCAAGAGCCACATCAGGGACCTAGATACGCAGCTTGGTTAGTGGCCTGCTACTTGACAGAAAGCAGAAATGTCTTACCGGCCTGCATGTGTGGCCGTTCTTTGCGCAGTCCCAGCACGCAGCACCCGTATCTGCGCCGTGGAGGTCAGCGTACGAGGTGTATAGCCTCGGAAATTCAAACGTACTGTTTTGGGAGGCGCATTCATGGCCGGGAGCCTTGTTGGCGCGGGCGACGCACTGCCGGCATGGAAAGTCACGGATTGAGCCGCGGGGAGGAACCTTCTTCGTCTGTTTCTTCTTTTGCTCGGATGGGCAAGTCAGCATCTGTGGCTTCGCAAGAGGTCTTGCTGATCGTACGGTAATCTTGGCAGCGGGTTTACGGACGCTGGGTTGAATCAACCTTCTCCTCCTCTGCACCTCAGCGTTCCGGCCGAGAGAGCCGCCAGTCTCGCTAACGATATCGGGATTGACCGTGGGCATGACGCCGTTGTTGACTATGAGCTTTCCCACGGACGTGACGGTATGAAAGGGAAGGTGGAATGACGTTTGGAAGGGATCTAGGGTTCTGTAAGTATTGGTCCTACCCCTGGTTTGGTCGGCTTCCACCAATGATCAACGTGACGCTAAGCTTTTCCGGGCATGTCACCGCTGCGGGCCAGTCGCAATACCGCTGCGGATTAGTGCGGATAACCATCGTGCGCCGCCCCCTTTTTTCTGTTTTCAGAATTCAGAATTTCACCCACCCCCTATTGCGGCTTCTCCTGCTCCAAAAAATGGCACGTCCTCCCAGCTCAATCGATCAACATCGTGACTACGTCACTCATCTTTACCTCAACGGTGTTTCGCGACGCAGGATTCAGTATAAACTTAGGAAGCATCATCATGTCACCGTCAATCTTAGCACAATCTCTCGCCGAATCGCAAGCTGGGATCTCCCACGCCAGCAAGCTCGTACCAAAGAAAGCCCAGAGCTGATAGAGGCTACCCGCGACCTGATATTCCGCGTTGGGCTCAGTGAAAAGCAGACATTGAGCGTTCTACAGCGACAGGGCTGGCCGATCACCAAAGAAGGTCTGAAGCGTATCAGGCTCCACCCAGACCGCCGCTGGGTACGTAGGATCAATAGCGACGAAGAACGTCTTGCGCTGCTGGAGAAGACAGAGCAAGTCATCATCGAAATGACACGACGATCCAATGCCATTTCCGGATATGGTAAAAGCCTTCTTCAGCCATATCTTCGTCAGCAAAAGCAGCTCTGGGTACCAAGAGACCCTCTCTTTGCGATGTACAAGATCATGTTCCCAAATGAGGTCGATATCCGGAAAAGGATGTTTCGGCGGAAGAAGGGACAGTTCCTTGTGCCAGGGCCGAATTATCAATGGTGCATTGACGGCCATGACAAGCTCAAGGCGTATGGATTCGAGATATACGCCGCAATTGACGCTTACTCACGCAACATCATCTGGTTCTACGTCGGTCATTCTGCTTCAACTGGTTTGAGCGTCCTGAAGCAGTATTTAACAGCGTGTGACGCCTACGGCTTCCGGCCATGGTATCTGCAGGCAGACAAAGGCAGCGAAACGCCACTGATCGCAGCAGCCCATTGGAACTTTGCTATGGCCGCAGATGGGCGCGTGGAGTGGAATGGACGGGTTTTCCAGCAAGGGAAGCGCCTGAAGGACTCGTACAAGGCAGCCCCAAGTACGAAGAATGTCAAGATCGAAAGCTGGTGGGAGCGCATGCTGCATGTGTCTTCCCGGCAGTGGGTTGACTACTTTGGGGAGCTCGCCAGGGACGGGGACTTCGACGGTGACATGCTGGAGGATCAGATCGCCATGTACGCCGTCTTCAAAGACATACTACGCCAAGAGCTCTTCGACTTTGTGGAGGCGTGGAATCTTCATCGAATCCGCCTTCAGAAGAACCGACCCCACGTGGTCCACGGCCAGCCCTGGATGAACTACCATTACCCAGATCCGGACAAGGCATGCAACTGGGGCATCCCTGTTGATCGCTCTGTCCTCGACGAAATGCAGCAGCCATTGGCTGATATCGATATCAACACATGTTTGGAGCCAGATACGAAAGATTGGTGCCGCAAAATTCTCGTCGAAATGGGGTACGACAATGCAGTCCTTGGGACTCTCCAGGAGCCGGACAAGTTGCGGCCTTTCAAGCGTTTTTACCTTGGCCTCCGAGACAGGATTATTCAACACATCGAAAGCGGCCGGCAGCCCGTACTTGCATATCGTAAAGCGCCAACGGGGGGCGTCGCAGAATACGTAAGCCATATCGTCTCTTCGCGGTGTAACCAATCTAAAAGCGTCTAGCAAGCGTTATACCAGCGAGCAAATCAGGCCCGCCAAGATGAGCTTGGAGATGGGGAACCAGCAGAGCAACCACTTGTTGAATTGGGATATGAGGATGAAGAAGGAAACGACGTGGAGGGAATAAGTGATGACGGCGAGGATAGCGACCGTCCAAATGGGGAACCCGAGTAGTCAATCCCTACTCTTCTTATGTCGAACAACAAATGTTGCCGGAATCTTCGTTCCTTTGAAGCGTGTGGAGTGTGCTGGCGGACGCGCCCCAGCAATAGCAGTATCGGACAGTCGAGCCTGGTCACCCCCAAAGCTTTGAGGAAGTGACATCAGAGTTACCTATTAGTGTCAGCACTTGACTCGGGAAGGGATCATTTGGTCTCTTACGAACTCCGGGACCACAACATGCTCGCCATCTTTTTCGTCTGCTTCGTCGCCGTCATCTACCATATCCCCGCTCCCCTTATGGCCAGGGATGCTATCAAGCATTAGATCATGGAGCGGATCTTCCACTTCACATAGATCTACCACATCTTCATGTACAACGATCTCGTCAGCAATACTCTCAAGCTCGTCGTCTGTCGGACTCTGGTAGGAGGCAGTCGGGATAGGCTCTTCCGGCTTCATCTTGATGTGTACCTCCTGCTTGACCCGATCCGTGTTCCCAGCGCTACCCTCTTTCTTGACATGTTCCTCCTGCTTGATGCGCTTTTTGCGATTTGGGGCAGGGCTTGTGTCTTCTTGCTTGACCTTCCGTTTCTTCTCTTCCTTGACTGGTGTTGCGTATTCATCCGGCCTCAACGGTGTGACTGGCTCCTGTTTATCGACTACATCCGTGGATGTAAGGACGACTAGCACCTTCAACTGTCCGGCCTGATTGTTACCGAAGTGCCCCGAGGCGAGCATACTCGACGGAGTCGTGTACTTGTCGGTGTTGGGAACGGTGACGATCTTCTTGCCAGAGAAACTCGAGGCGTAAGAAAGGCTCCAGAGGTCTCTGTTCGTAAGATCGATGGCGGGTGGCAGCGGACGGAGATGTTCGAACAAGATGGCGGTGAATGAGGGCCACGTCAGTAAATCTGCCGAGGAAAACTTGATCACCGTGTCTTTCAGCGGCAGCACCGTCTCCGGTACCTCCACTGCAAGGCCGTTGAAGTACCTGGTCTCCAGTCTCACAAGCAGGAGGCTGATATGTACCCACTGGTACCCCGTCCGATGCCTCGTGGGCTTTCTGGTGTTGGCCTTTGAATTCTGAATGGCCCGGCTGGCTGCTGATGCCACAGTCACAAACTGGGGACTGCTTGACAACTCAGGAGGAGGTATGCGTGCCCGTGTATTCATCGCGCCAAGAGTAGACTCTTCGTTAGGCAGGTGTTGAGCTATGCGTCCAATGCCGACGGATGAAAGGGGCTTCGATCTGTCACGCAGCAACTGGCTTGCTGGGCTGACTGGCCGTGGCGGTGGAGAGTCCTCAACGTCCACCACCTCATCGTACGGACCCGGAAGTGCCGGGGTTTTGGACCTGGCTTGGTGCTGGAGCCGAAAGGGGTTGGCCAAGCCGCAACGGCCGCAATAGTTCGCGCCAACATATGTGGTGGTGAAGAGTTCATAGTGCTTCTTTCCGGCTTGGACACAGTAGACATGCTCGGGGGGGATCTTGGGAGGGCCCATTTCGGTAGAAGAGAGGAGGTGAACTTCAGAAAGGGAGAAAAGGGGGAGGACTGGTTTCCACTGAGGTTTTAATTTAACAAGAACAACAATATCGCCCTTCCCTATGGTGAATAAATAAGATCGCTAGGCTCATTTAAGCAGGAGGTTTCTGCGCTAGTCCGCTGCTGGTCAGTAGCGGGATTACTGCGTTGACCCTAATCGGCTCACCAAGTTGCCTCTCATCGCGAATGGATGAGGAATGGGCAGCTTGGCTTTTGCGATGTCTGAGATAGGCGAGTTTCAATTGTGAAATAGAAAGCCAAGTTTAGGTAGTGAGTTTGTTTGGAAAAAGTCGACTGAAATTGTGTCCTGGGTATGGTGGTGTAAGCATCTGTGGAATGGCAAATGTTCAGCATTCACTTGATGTGGTGGTGACTGGGAAATTCGACTGGCTGAAGGCAACCGCGCGAGCCCGCTGCTAGTCCGCAGTACATTTCTCCGACCAACCCAAAGTACTCCGATGACTAAGGGGCCGAGCCCCTAAACCCAAATAGATACGACCGGGAGTTTTGCAACAGTCCCCCCTATCGCCCACCGTAATAGGGGGATCCCAAGAGTCTGTTAACGCGTAGTGGAGCAGACTTTCTTCACCGCGGGTTGTCTGGCGGACCGGCAAGTTCGTGACCAATGAGGGGCTGTAGAAAGTGCGGCACCCGTAAGCTTGCGGCACCCGTATCAAAATCGTGCGGCACCCCTATCAATTGCCGTTTCAATACCTGGTCCAGTTCCTGACATGGGGTTCAAGGCACGGGCTCTGGTTACGCAGCACGACGACCTACGAGCTGGGTACTGTCAGACGTACGTGCCCTGATCAGGGCAACTCGACGTCTTGGAAAGGGTGATCTAATGTCACGAGAAATCTATGCTCGTATTGATGGTGATGTTCTTGTGTTCGTTGCTCCTCTTGTTCAGGCACCCCGCACTCGATCCCGTCCGGGGTTGATCTTGGCCTATTGCCATAATAGCCAATCAGGATCCTTGGTTGTCTGACAGGTACTTGTGAGCGGGGCAAATTAGCTCAAAAAACTTGTTCCTGTCTCGAAACTTATGCCTGCAACTATGTATGACGTGCCAGCCTGATGCATGGTAGATATGATGTCAGTTGAACACCTTAATTCCCCGCGTACTTATTCTCCAGTTTTCAAGCTTTTCTCTCCTTCATTCATTTATTATTTGGCTTGCATTACAAACTCCTCAATGTTGATCTGACTCCGCTCCTACATTTCCCAGGAGACCAGCATTCGCTCTTTGCCACGCGCATCAATCAATGACTAAGCCAAAGGCGTTCGATTGGATCAAGTACTATGCAAAATACGGTACGTCATGTCTGGACTACTGTGTTATTATGCGACGCGCCTACTGAATATTTCCGTCTGTTTCATAGCCCACGTCAAGTTGAAAAGGGCTGGTTTATACACGATAATGATTGTACTCCTACCATTTACCTGCGGCATGTCTGGGATGATGTCGGATAACTATCCATGGTGGCAATTGCCGAAGAGACCTGATGCGGATGAGAGGGGGCAAGGGGTAGAGTAGGGCAGGATGAGGCAAGCTTCGTTCTCGGCGGCAGGGTCAAGACCGACGGGAACGACAGGACAGCGCAGGCTTCCAAATCGATCGACCAATCGATTTGATAGATTCGATTAATCGATTTCCATTTCGATCTCGATCGATCGATCATAGCTGTCGGTCGATCGATATCGATCAATTATAGCTCTTACTCGATCGATAACGCATCGATTCGATGTTCAATCGATCGATATGATCGTCGATCGTCACGTACACTGGGCAACACTCAGCCGAGTGCCCGGCCGAGGCCCGATCAGGTGGCTGCGGGACCATTCTCCACCACCCGTCGGCCAGGACGGTCATCCGCATGCAAAGCCACCTACATCAGCCGCAACAGCCACACACAAACGCAAGACAAACGCGTCTCGGACGACCGTGCTGAGGGCCAATTCAGAGGGAGAGCGGATTCTCTGTACTTGCCCAATGGCCTTCGTGTCCTTGGCTGCTGGTCCAGTCGCTCTGCTCAATCGACCCAACATGTCCAAGTAAGCACCATATTTTCGGCACCTGCCAGTGCCGCAGCCTTCAGGTTGACCTTTGCACTCTTTGTGGGCATTTGCCAATCCTTATATCATGGACTCTTTCGATGAAGAGGTCGAGGACGTCACCTCCACGCCGCCGCCGCCTTCTTCTCAGCTGTCAACCAGTTCGGCCTCAACTAGCCATGCACCCAACAGGTTTCCAGCCTATGAGGCTTGGACGACTGATAAATTCGAGCGATTCCCGGCTTCACGACATGTCACGACTCTTCTCGAGAGCGGACCTGGTGGTGGCAATTCGGGTTCAGAATGAAGGACAATAGGTCGCAACCTCACAAGATCGTGTGGATATGCGAGACGTGTTTCCTTCGCAACAGGGTGAAGACTACACACGTCTTCATCGCTTCCACTGCAGGAGGTATTGTCCGGCATCTGAGCAGGGAGCACAAGGTCGGGGTTTGTGCCATCTCTCCCGTACCGTCCCGCGTCGCTTGATGATGAGCACTAACTTGTCAGCCGCTTTCCCGACAAGGGACAGGCCTAGTTGCTCAGAATGGAGGTGCACAATGGAACCTACTCGATATGCTTCACGCCGATCCAACGAACCCTCGAGATCAAAGCCTACTCAGCAATTTGCATTCGTTATTCGATCCGGCGATGAACTGCGGACTGCGTTGCGGAAGACCTCTTCACTCTGCTGACAACTGCGCTTTGACAAAAGGTTATGCCTGATGCGACCACCATGAGTGCATACCCTTGACAGAATGGCAGATAGCCGCTCTGACTACGGTGACGATGGAAAAGAAAACCAACTTACATACAATGACCATCATGACGATTGGAGGTCGGACCACCGTAGTCATACGACGTATGAGGCAGGTATGACTGGCACAATAGGCATGACAACCAATACATATACGGCAGGCGCGACAGGTACAACAAGCATGACCGTGACAGATACGAACATGGCAGGCACAACAAATACGGCAGGCGTGATAGGTATGACGTATAGGGTATCACGACAGGCGTGACAGGTGCAACGAATATTACGAGGTAGAGAAATACACTATAGCGGTGTACATACCACGGTTGGCGAGATAGTACAGGCAGCACGACAGGTACAGCTAACATGACAGGTACGACCTGAATGACAGTACAGACTGAATGACAGGTGCGACAGGTACGACAAGCATGATATGTACGACAGGCATGACATGTACGACAGCATGACAAGTACGACAGGTATGACAGGTACGACAGCATAGCAGAATGACAGGCACGGCAGCATGATAGGCATGACAGCATGACAGGCATGACAGCATGACAGGCATGACAGCATGACAGGCATGACAGCATGACAGGCATAACAGGCACGACAGGATGACAGGTGCAACTTGAATGACAGGCATGACAGCATGACACGTACGACAGGTACAGACTGAATGACAGGCATGACAGCATGACAGGCACGACAGGATGACAGGTACAACAAGCATGATAGTCATGACAGGCACGACAGCATGACAGGAATGACAGGTACGACAGCATGACAGGCACGACAGCATGACAGGTACGACAGGATGACAGGTACAGACTGAATGCCAGTTTTGGGAGTTGTGTATCTAGCCGGAGCGCAAGCATTGGACTGGCATCCGACAAGCTTGCATTGGCCATTGTAAGCATGTCAGTCAAGCCCCCAACGTCGTTTTCCATAAGCGCAGCCACAGCAATGATAGATGATTTGAGTATACCGTGGGGTCGCGCCACCCGTAAGTGGGGCTAGGAAAACGTAGGTGGAGACCGAATCCGCATGTGGGGCCATGGAGCGACAAGCCACAAGCGAGTGGTCCGCCCGACCTCTACCTTGCCACCATTCTAGTCAACAGGTCAATCCAAACGCCTGAAAATCGATTGAAAACGTTCCTAATCGTCTTCAATAGGTAATGGGAGGACTATCTGACAAGTTCTCGCGTTATGACTAGTCTTGCCGCAGACGCCACAGCACCACTTTTTCGGTTGGGCCCCGGACGCGAGAGTTCTGTTGTTTCCTGCTTTATCTGGATATCAACCTCCTTCTAGGCACTTCTACCCTGCCTTCGCCTAGAGTCATGCTTCCTCTTTTCGGAGACGTAGTTTCTTGTCCTCCGCCGCCGGCTAAGGGTAGCATTCACATCCTCAAGAGTCTTGACCATCGGTCGGAGAAGGCCATCTGATGCATAACACCTCGCGTCCCCTTCGCAAGATATTCAACAGCATCTAATAGTACCGTTGGGGAGCTCTCAGGGAGACGAGAGATTCGGCCTTTGATATACGTACTCGGCGCTGAGTGTAACGATATTGTTCTCCTTACAGTAGAGCTCGAAGTCGGCCTCCCAGTCCTAGGAGACAATCTCTAGCCCTTAACGTATATACACCTAGTAGCCTCATCTTGAGCCCCCGTAGGCCCCCAAGGCACATTTGTTCATGCTGTGTCCCTTTGCCCCTGACATAGACATGACAAGTCATACGTATGATACAGGGTGGCGATCAACGCAATCCACTCAACCTCAGCCTTCAATTGAGTGGGTGGGGCCCAATAGGTTCGCGGGACCGTACACTCACGGGTCCCTGCTTAGTCAACAACCACCGGGCGGATTTCATCTCACCCCGCTGGACCTACTGCCGGAATCACTACCTTCACCTTTACATACCAAAATGTCTTCGTTTCCGGACGATTGCCTGCCTCCCGAAGGTGTATATTTATCAGAAGAGGCCCTCTTTTTGGCTATCTATGCATGGGCAATTTCTAGAGGCTATGCTTTTATTATTTGAAGATCAGAAACCACCTTATCTCTTCGACGGAAAATTACATACGCATGCGATCGGTTCCGTCAACCATCAACACCCAAACTACACCGAAAAACAACTATTATTCCTCGGGGCACAGGTTGTCAATTTTCAGTAACTGCTATAGAAACTAAGTATGAAACCTGGCTTCTTAAGCATCGGACTGAAGCTCGATTCTTTCAAAACAATCACGAGCCACGGCCACGGCTACATCGGGAGCCCGAGCCCGAATCACTTCCGGAGCCCGAACCACGTCCACAGCCCCGACAGGAGCCCCAGCCAGAACTACTGCCGGAGCCCGAGTCTGAGCCACTGCCTAAGGTGCCACCTACATGTAGCGATTGTAAGAGGTGCGAAGGGTTGTTTGCTTGGAGGATCTTCGGGGCGGGGAATTTAGCGGATAAGTGCTAGAAACTTAGTGGGTATGTACTAGAACTTAGTGGGCAAGTGCTGGAACTTTAGTGGGCTCCGTCACGCACGGGGAATCCTGTTGACTAAGCAGGGACCCGTGAGTGTACGGTCCCGCGAACCTATTGGGCCCCCCCTGCTCGCTCGGACTCGTCAGACGAGAAACCTTCTCAACTCTTGGACAGTCAGGCGCTTTTCCCCACGCAACCACTCGGTTGTCCGAGCAAGCTACCGCTATCCATGCATACCTATCGAACATGTCAAGCCGACAGTTCGCGGTTTCTACAGCGGGCCAAAGCCTGTAGCAGCTGATGAAGATGAGGTATGTCCTACCTGCCGGCCAATGACCAGACCTGACCTTTCCTGTATCCTCAGTTCGCCGTCCGCATCAATGATACCGAGCCGATATTCTATTATTGCTCTACCCCCCACTCCTGCGTCTACAAGGGAATGGTCGGCGTTATCAACCCGGTGAGAAGACGCGCATCACGGGTTCGGAGTGCACCACTGACAGAGCGGTAAACTGCCAGAATAGAACATGGACACTTCAAAGCCAAAATCGCTACCTGACCGATACCAGTTTGCAGTTGAGCCCCGGCGACGCTTACCCGACGGAGGGTCCCCCTGGGCCTGCAGAGACGGTGGTCAATGGTCCGGGCAGAAGCCCAGTTGGCTGTGAAGATGGTGCAGGGCAAGGTCTGGGCACCAATCAGGGCGTCGGCATTGCTCTTGGTGCTACGGCAGCTCTCATCGGGCTTGCTGTGATCGCCGCTGTGTGTCTCTTTGGGAAGAGAATGCTCCGACAGCAACAGCAATCCTCGCGTGTGTTGCCGCGTGCTGCCCCTCAGCCCAAGTCTCATGGCCTGGTAGCCGCCTCGAGACTGACGGACCGGCCTCCATCCGAAGCTGTACACCCACAAGCAGCCGACTCATGCAGACTGTCTAGTTTAAATCCTTTACAAGAGTCCTCTGACGACAGAACAGATGTACGGGTCGCGGACATGTCTGACAGTGCACATATCTATGGGTGGGATGCACAGGCATACGTAGAGTTGCCGGGATCACTAAGAGTGTCGCAGTTTGGGGCATCAGAGCGGCAGCTTCAGGGCGGAATCTATTTTTAATTTGCCCGGTTCGTTGACCTTGATGAGCAGAAATGGAAGTGGTTCAACCAACCAACAGCAATTTGCGATTTCGATTTACTTTGGTGGTCTCTTTCACGAGGAGCTTGGCCCATGAACGTGACTCGCAACATAGGCACCCGCTTAGCTCCCACCCCCAGCCCGCAGGCTGGCAATTCTCAGATCCGGCATGATCGGAAACGCACTGGCTACGGGATGGTCCGGGTTCCCCCTCGCCGTTGGGCAAGCACGGGCCAGAGACCTCGTCATCCTTTTCCGGCCCCCGGCTTTTGATCCAATGGCCGACTGCCCCGCTTTGCTCATCTTGTTCGCCCGAGAAGGCCTTCCTCTCTTCTGTTTGAAATAGAATCCCGTGACTTTATGACCAACAGCTCTCACGAGATCCCCTGGCAGATGAAGGGTTGGTGGTGCCTGTGCTTTCTACTTGTGATCAGAGGAGGTAGCAAGACAGAAGGCCAGTAACTGTACCTTGGCTTCGATATCTTGACGTCAGCTCAGGTCGGTCGATTCGTAAGAGACAAAGCCTCCGTCGTTGGGGAAAGAGACATAAAGAGCGACTTCGATGTCCCCCAGTTTGCTGTAGTCTTCACACTTCGTCAGTAAGGAGCCAATGTTCCTTCTGACCGCCTTCTTCTGTCGTCCGACTTCGTTTAAGTCCATTTTGCGGCTTGTTTGTCAGAGCAGACACGGACCATTTCGTGGGATCTACGGCCATACTTATGTATTCACCCAGAACATGGCCTGCCATTGTTAGGCCCGAGTTACGGCCCCAGAATAGAACATGATCGACATTGGCAGCGATGGATGTATCTGATGTGGGCTCGGACTGGGGGCTGGGTTCGGACCTTGGGGCGGCTGCGGGGGTGCTACCGCGCTGTCAGAATAGGCCACATGCTAATCAAAACATGGGTGTGTCATAGGTATGTACGATTATGCAGCTATTTCTCCAGCCCTACGAGGTAGCTAATTCCGTACTCGAGCTTCCTTTACAACGGCCTCGACTTCGATAGACCAAGCCTTCAGCTTCTCGATGTTTGCATCAATCTCCTGACACATCCTCTCCTTGTCTTCCTCCATCCTGAAGATGTGAGCTAGAAAGCTTGTTGTGTGGTAGGGATGCTCGGCATACCTGTTTGCCCAAAGCTCGACGGTCTCTTCGATCTTGGCTAGCCTCTGCTTGACATGCTCCTCGAACTGAGTAGCCCTGCGCACAAGATCAAGCACCTCCCGGCCGATGCTTATAGTCTCGCTACCTGCATCAACCCTGATGTCTTCGTCCGTCCCTTCGGCCAGCGCATGATCAAAGTTGCTGTTGTCTTGGTGGGTTGGGCTGTCTTCTGGTTGGTAACACTGGTCGTTTCCGTTCCACTCCCATGCACTGTATTGTGCTGCATTCTCATCTGGAGAACTGAGTCTGGGGTCTAGGAGTGGCTGCAATAGCAGCTCGTCGGGCATTTGCTGGGTATCCGATGCGTTCGTAAATGGAAAGTCAGAAATGTCGGTGAAGTCAAAATTGCTCCATGTTCCAGGTGCTTGGTCCATCCGGAGCCGGGGCAGTTCGTTGGGCTGGGGGTATTCGTGCGACATGGTGAGTCTCTGTGATGCACATTCCTTTCCATCGTCGGCTGATATGTCGTCGGGTTATATGTACGGCCTCGGGTATCTTCCATGGGCGTAGTGGAGATCCCTGGTCGATGTCGATTTGGGGGCCAGGGGAAGCTCACCTGGGGCCGGCATGCGGGCCCCAGTTCGATAACGTCAAAATATTTAGCGTGTTTGAGAGTGAATCAGGGCGTACAGCTCCCCCGGCTTGTGGTTATTATGGGATGGGCAGACGTCGAGGTCCATAAATTGGGAATAAGATCTTCAATGCATTTGGGAACAGAATTAAGGCTCAGGCGCCTGGCCGTCATTCCGCTGGGTTACTAACAAACAACCCTGCCTACACAGGTCCGACCAACGCCGTGATGGCCCTTGATCAGTCTTTGGATGAGGTACGCAATGACTACAGTATCAAGGAAAGACAACGTAGTCCTGACAATTATCAAGCCTTTCGAATGTAAGACTGCTCTTGGTGCATTTCAACCAGGCGCGCTTGGTGGTAACGCTCGCCTTCTTGAAGCCTCGGAGAGGCTGTACAGACTTTGCCACGCGACTCGGGCGAATCCTGTGGAGGTAGCTAAGAAGTCTGACTGTTGGGAGAGCAAGTACGAGGTCGCATTTCAACAGGAGCATCGAAGCCTAGAAGACATCCTCAGAGCCAACAGCGCCCTTACAGACCAGCTTGCTGAGGCTCGCGCGAATGAAGCCTACTACAAGCGGTTGTGGACCATGAATGCTCGTCCGACACATCGGCTTGAGGAGAAAGTCGAGAGGCGCCCCGCGTCGGCTACGAATAATTTTATGGTTCGGAGCAGTGACACGTCGGCCCATCGGGCTGGATCAAAGTTTCTAAAGACAGCAGGATGGGGTAGTCCGGTCAAACTGAGGGTCCTTGCAGAGGCAGCGCTACTCAGTGGGGGAGGATAATGTTCTGTTGATGGAAGACTGATGCTCTGACTGGACGAGCACCTCAAGAGCACTTTCAATCCCAGTTCAACTCCATAGTTAGATCGCTGTCGCCTGGAGGTGATTACCAGCATCAATACCGACCAGTGTCTCTAATCCCATGTTGCCCATGTCATCGAGGTATTCTTTCAGCCCATCCCGGGTACCTAGCCCACAGAGCTCTTGCTGGACATGGCACGCTCTAGACACGCACTTCGGCTTGGTACACTTGATGCAGGACACCCTCTGGTGCATCGTATCAAGGACCATCGAGCTCAACGCATCCGGGGAAGAACTCTACGTCCCACGATACTAACGGCCGCCGCTGCCAGCATCCCCCCGTTTCCCCGCCCGATCTTAAGCCCCAGGGTTTACTGTGCTGCGCCAACCCAAGCAACAAAGGAGGAAGCAGCTTCCTCCTTCAATGCTTGGGTCAAGACGCGGCCCCCGGGACACCTGTTGGTATTCACAGACGGCTCCCAAGCTCCTGACCTCAAGACCGGTTTTGGCTACGTGGTCTACAGAGGCAACAACAAAACCCCGCCCACGCCGGCTGCAGACCTCTCCTGAAAGCCGAGGTCTTCGACGCCGAGGCTGAAGGCGCAAGAGCAGGACTCCGAGCGGCCCTCTCGCACTGCACAGACGAACACACCACAGCCATCACAGTGTGCCTCGACAATACCTCGGTCATCTGGTGCCTGAACGGGACGTCCCCCGTCTCCTCACAAGAAGCCATTCTCGACTTCAGACAAATCATACGGAGCACTACCGTACCGGTAGACTGCCGCTGGGCCCCTGGCCACGTAGGCATCCCGGGTAATGAACTGGCAGACACCATGGCCAAGAAAGGTGCCGCCATTCCCCCCCCACAAGACTGTCTCCCAACCTTCAGCCACGTGAAACGGCACATCCGGAAAGGCCACCGCCACGCCTTCCAGGCCTGGTGGCTCAAAAGCCAGCCCGAGAGCTATGACGACCTTGAACTTGAGGCCCAGCTATCCCCCACGGAGGAGCTCACCACCCTGACAAGGAAGGAACTCCACTGGATCCTGGCTGCCCGCACTAGACACGGCGACCTTGCGGCATAGCACGAGAGGTTCAGCCACGAAGATGCCCAACTGCTCTGCACATGCGGAAAACGAAAATCCCCTGTCCATCCCCTCGACTGCCGAAAGGCAAACGGGAGACGGCATCTGCCCCAACCATGGTTCGGGCGCCATAGATACATCAACTCTCAGCTAGGCCTAGACTGGCCAAACTTCGTCAAGCGGATCAAGGAGACGTCCTTCTGTCAGACAACCAAGGATCCTGATTGGCTATTGTGGCAATAGGCCAAGAGCAACCCCGGACGGGATCGAGTGCGGGGTGCCTGAACAAGAGGAACAACACAAGAACATCACCATCAATACGAACATAGATTTCTCGTGACATTAGATCACCCTTTCCAAGACGTCGAGTTGCCCTGATCAGGGCACGTACGTCTGACACCTGCACGAGGTGCACTGTGATGAGAGGCAGCTTCCCTGGCAGGATCTCTTATCCGCTGAGGATCGGACAGCTCAGTCCTCGCTTCAGGCGGGCAATCTCAGCCTGGATTTCCGTGAGGACGGCTCTCGAGCCGCTCTTCCTGCTGACGGGCGGTTCCGCAAGTGAGACTTGGCGGCCTTACAGTTCCTTCTTATGTGGGTCAGGACGCCTCCTCACCTGGGGCGGAGTATAGGTTGACAGCTTCTACGTTGAGATGACCCTTGCCCGGCCCATTGACATGCGGACGATGGCCCATTCTCGACGATCCACCGCCCCGGAGCTGTTCGGAACGGGGAAATGGTTGCCACATGCCGCCACTCCACGGGAGCAGTGCCCGGAACGGTGGAGCAATTCAGGACGGCCACTCGGCGAACTCCAGGGCTGAAAACGCCATGGTATTAACATTGTGAAGCATTTGGAATCGAGTTCGGATACAGAGGCTATCATGGGAGATTTGGAAGGGGAAAGGATTCTGAACCAAGAGAATACGGGCTGTGTGTTCTCATTGTCGGCTTGTTCACACGCACCGGGTGAAATCACCCATGCAGGGTACTCGACTCTACTCGTTCAACTTTCGAGTTGCTTCCTGTACCTCGCCGAAGCGCCCAAGATGCCGCCGCACGCTCCGTACGGGATTTCTCGATATTTCTTTTCATTGCCCCTCAGGCGCCTGCCCGTTAAACTGCTCCTCAATTTGGGCTGCGCTAGCGTTATGGTAGTCGAAAATCTCGGAGTACCTGCAAAGACAGTATTAACTCATGTCATGGCAGCCATCTGGGGCGAGTGTACTTACATCATAATCTTCCACGTGTCTACTGGCAGGTTAGAATCGTTGAAACTCCAGTCGAACTTCTCCACGGCAACGGGCTCATCGGTAAGGTCGTGGTAAGGAGCAAGGTACTCATGCGCCAGGGCCTCTGTCGCCGTTATCCGCTTCTTCGGGTCGAAGACAAGCATCCGCTCAAGCAGGTCGATAGCCGAAGGATCGGCGGTCTTGAACTTGTTCTTCAGCGGCTGGCGCTCTCGCTTCTGAAGCGACTTGACGAATCGGAGAGTCTGCAGCAGCAAGATAAATTCAACGTCTGCTACTTCACGACAAGATAAATTTGAAGACCACGTACGTTTTCAATGGCAATCGTGTTGATTACATCATCAGGAGGGGTACCGAGCAGCTCGATGATGATGGAGAACTGGTCGACATGGTTCTTACCTGGGAATAGGGGCTTTCCCTTGAGCATCTCCGCAAAGATGCAGGCGGCACTCCAGATATCGACCTCGACGTCGTACTTCTGCCATGTGAGCATGATTTCTGGGGCACGGTAGTACCGCGTAGAGACGTAGCCAGTCATTTGCGCGGGGTCCTGGATACGGGCGAGGCCGAAATCACAGATCTTCAAGTCGCAGTCCTCGTTGACAAGGATGTTGCTGGGCTTCAGATCACGATGAATGACGCCGGCGGAGTGTACGTATTTCAGGCCACGCTACCATCGAATTAGCTCGGGTCCAAGAAGCCTACTGGTCTACATACCATGATCTGGTAGAGGAAGTACTGGATGAACTGCTTCTCCAGCGTCCGGGAGGTCAGGAGATGGTGCAGATCGGTGCCGAGGAGCTCAGTGACGAAATAGATGTCATCGAGAGGAGAGATGAAGATGTCGCTCAAGGAAATGATCTAGAACGGGTCAGCATTGGTCATAGGGCAGCGGCTGAGACAGCCGTACGTTCTCGTGCCTCAAGTGCTTGAGCAGCTTCAGCTCTCGGTATGTCCTCTTGGCAAGGGCGGGAGTGCTGAAGGGCTTCACGACCTTCTTAACGGCAACATTCTGGTTGATGAGATGGTCGTGGGCAGAGCTGCGCAATAGGAGCTGTTGTTAGTGACCGTTCCATATTGGCTACAAGACGATTAAGGGCCATACCAGACGAGACCAAACTCTCCCATTCCGACAGGCTGCAGATCCCCGTACCTCGATGTGACCTCGAATGCGGTGCCGAAGATTTGCCCGCGAATGAACTCGGTCATCTCGATGGTTTGAGGATGTGGATTCGGGGTCTGGAGTAACTTAATCAGGAAGGATGTGGGGGAGGTAAGGGGGGATGGAGGTTATGAACGGAAGTGTCGTTAGATCAGATATAAGAGCGGTATGCGATAAGTTCGATGGCGATTCTCGATGACTGCACACAAGAATGTCTGGCTAACGGGATCGGTTCCAAGCTAGCTTGTCAATTCCCACCTGCAACCTACAGCAAAACTCTGCATCTTGCCCGCTGGTGGCAATGTCGTAATTTCCAGTCGAAAAATAGCTGTTTTCGTCCGGAACGCTCCGTTCTCGCATGGCTGACGGGCGTTGATATACGGCAACGAGGCACTATGACATCACCCTGCCATTTCACGACTCCGATCTCATCTGTCGATTTCGCCTACAGATTCCTTACCCTTTTATCCAATTGAGTGTTTAGCGCCGGCCCTGTACTAGTGGTGCTGGGGAACGCAGGGTCAAAGAGGACCCCTGGACCAGTCCCACCTAGGGGACTGAAAGCCACCTGTGAATTCGTCATCATAACGGTAACATGACGACGCTGTGAAGCTAGCAAGCTAGCGCGACACTTTTCTGCCAATGACAGCATATTACAAAGAGTAACCGTCAAGTTTGAACATACGAGACGTCAAGGTTCTGTGATCAGCTGACAATCTTTTCCCTAAGTAGGGAATCTATCCACGTCAATTTGTCAGACGCACGTGCTATGATAAGGGCAACTCGACGTCTTGGAAAGGGTCATCTGATGTCACGAGAAATCTTTTTTTCGTATTGATGATGGTATTCGTCTCCTCTTGTTAAGGCACCCCGCACTCGATCCCGTCCGGGGCTGATCTTGGCCTATTGGTACAATAGCCAATCAGGATCCCTAATTGTCTGACACAATTCGACTGTCGATTGCATGGGTCCCAATAGGTTCACGGGTAACGTAGATGTATAGCGAGTAAGACAATCCAGCGAGTGAGGTACCTCACCACGACTACGCGACTATGTCTCCTTAGCATTCAACCCCAACGCCTTAAATCAATCAAAATCACTCCTCGCCGTCTTCTTAGACGATGAGATAACTGTCTGACAAGTTCTCGCGTTGTGGCCGGCTTTCCTGCAGGTGCCACAGCACCGTTTCTTCGTTTCCACTCTCGGCTTACGACTACCATACACACCCCCACCCTTTCGTCAGGCAAAAAGAAAATTCCACCACCAAAAATCACCACTTTCATTTATACACAGCTTGACCAGAATAAAACTTATTTGCAAATGGCTGCCTGGTTTAAACTAAAGATTGATGTATCTATTGTTTTTAGGCCTTTTTGCCAACCTCCCTGACCGAGTGGTGCGCTGAGGTGGTACGATTTCATCTCTGACTTGAATTACCGAAGCAGCCTCCGATTCCGAACTGACTCCCCCGAAGGGCCACACTTCGCCACAACATCCTTCTTTTCGCTCCCCTTTTCTGGATTCGATTCTCCGGCGACTAGAGCCTCGCCAATAGTCATGAAGCGTTTATTGGGATTCGGAACAGCCTTCCTCTTCTTCCCTCTCTTCTGACGGGCCAGTTCCTCCTCCAGGTTAGCAATCTTCATGGTAGGGACCAAGAATCGACGATCGACCTGACCTTGGCCTCGGAGGATCTCGCCAGAACCTTGGTCAAGTGCATGACACCCGAAACAGACCACGGGTCCGACCACCAGGCTGTGGAAACGAAGCTGGATCTGGCCATGCCGCAGCCCACGATGGAGCCGAGGCTCCTATTCAAGAACGCGCCGTGGAAGGAGATCAACGCGAGAATTGCCGAAAGACTGCAGACGGTACCCTCAGAAGGGTCGGTACAGGAGCAGGCCGATGGATTGATGGACACCGTCCTAGAGGCGGTCCACGCGCTCTCGCCAAAGGCCAAACCATCGCGCTATGCCAAGAGGAGTTGGATCCCAAGATCACTGCCTACTAGGCAGAAACATCTACGAGGAGGCTGCCTAGTAGGCAGCCAGTGATGTTAGGCAGTAGTAGGATAGCAGGCACAGCTATAAATAAGTTTGTGCTTGCTGTAATAGATAGAAAAAGGATAACACTTGTTCTCCCATTTCAGAGCTTTAACTAGAGGTGGTGGACGACAGAGTTAACACAGCTACGTCGCATCTACACGTACTGGAGGAACAGGGCCAGATCCGCTAGGAGAGGGGGCCAGGCTCCGCCGGAACTTGAACGACTAGCGAAATAGGCGTCAAAGCAATTTCACGACGATGTTCGGCGGCGAAAGAAGACCCACTGGGACGACTTCCTGGCTGACAACACCAACATCTGGAAGGCCGCTAAGTACCTGGACACGGAGGGGGGAGGGTCTTATGACAAGGTACCACAGCTCGCCAGAGCTGACGGAACCCGCACGACCAACAGAACGGAGCAGGCCGAGGAGCTCCTAGCCACCTTCTTTCCACCACTGCCTGACGAGATAGCCGAGGAGGGTCCGCGACCACAACGGTCGCCCATCGACATGCCGGAGATCACCCTGGGAGAGATAGAAGCGCAGCTCTTCAGGATGAAACCATGGAAAGCACCCGGAGCCTATGGACTATCACTGATGGCATGGAGACAAGTGTGGCCGGTGGTGAAGCACCGAGTGCTGAAACTCTTTCGGAAAACGGTCGAGGAGGGAGCCCTGACCCACCAATGGAGACACGCAAAGATCGTGCCGCTCAAGAAACCCGGCAAGGGAGACTACACGATTGCCAAGGCGTGGAGGCCGATCTCGTTGCTTTCGACGCTTGGGAAGATCCTGGAAGCGGTGATCGCGGAAAGGATCTCGTACGCGGTCGAGGAGTTCGGACTACTGCCGTCAAACCACTTCGGAGCGCGAAAGCGCCGGTCGGCAGAGCAGGCACTCATGCTACTGCAGGAACACATTTTCAAGGCATGGCGCGGCCGCAAGTCGTCAGCCTAGTCAGCTTTGACGTTAAAGGAGCCTACAACGGCGTGTACAGGGACAGGCTGCTTCAGATGTTGACCGCGCGAGGCATACCACTGCAGCTGGTGCGATGGGTGGGCGCGTTCTGCTCCGAGCGGACAGCCTCCATCGACGTCAACGGACAGGCGTCCGAGAAGCGGGCCTTCCCGCAAGCTGGACTCCCCCAAGGGTCGCCTCTCTCCCCAGTGCTATTTCTCTTCTTTAACGCGGACCTCGTCCAATACCGGATCGGTGCGGACGGAGGAGCGGTCGCGTTTATAGACGACTACACAGCATGGGTGGTCGGACCAACAGCGGAAGCCAACCGCGGAGGGATCCAGGGAATCATCGAGAAAGCGCTCAACTGGGAGTCACGGAGCGGTGCGACGTTCGAAGCGGATAAGACGGCCATCATACACTTCTCGCGGAACGCGGAACGAGTGGACGGCACGCCGTACATTATCAAGGGGCGAACGGTGAACCCGAAGGAAGAAGTAAAGGTATTGGGAGTCATCCTGGACCAACAACTCCGGTACAAGAAGCATATCGCCAGAGCAGCGACCAAGGGCCTCAAAGCCGCAATGGCACTGAGAAGGCTGCGAGGTCTAGCGCCATCTGTGGCCAGGCAACTCTACACGTCAACAGTAGCGCCCGTGATGGACTACGCATCATGTATCTGGATGAATGCTTGTGGAGAGACATTGGTCAAGCCCCTCGACAGGGTGCAAAATGTTGGCGCGCAGGCCATCGTGGGGACCTTCCGTACAGTGGCGACAGCGGTGGCAGGAGCGGAAGCCAGCATCCCCACGGTCCGGCAGCGATTCGCAAGACGCGCTACAACTTTCTGGATAGGCATGCACACCCTGCCGAGAAACCACCCGTTGGTCCACTTCATGACGCGCAGCACGAGACGGTTCACGTCCCCGCTCCAACGAATAGCAGCAGCACATGAGGGAATGCCCGTCGACAACTCGGAGATCATCAAGCCGTTCGTACTCGGCCCTTGGAAGAAGAGAATCAACCTACTCCAGGAGAAGGATGTGACCACGGCCCTTTCTGAGGGCGCACCACAAGACCCCACAGTGATCACCACAAGCACATCAACGAGAAGCGACACGGTCGGCATCGGTATAACAACTAGGACCCCGCGGGCCATCTGGGCGGCCGAGGGCGTCTTCACGGAAAGAGCCAGACTAGGGCCAAGAGACATGCAGAACCCGTTCACGGCCGAGCTAGCGGCCATGCACAAAGGCCTGGATGCCCACGATAGGATGCTAGACGCGGTCAACAGGATAGTGCGCGAGACATCGAGACGCCTGGTATTTGGCAACATTGTCATTCTCACCAGGAACAAAGCAGCGACGCAAGCGATTACTAAACCGCGTGCCCAGTCCGGACAGGCAGACATGGAGCGGATTTACGCCACCGTCGACAGGCTCAGAGAGAAAGGCGTCACGGTCTCGATCGGATGGATTCCCACTGACGCGGAATCGGAGCTCACCCGAGCAGCGAAGAGAGCAGCACAATGCGCCGCCGACCCGGAACAACCGCTGAGGAAGGAACCGTATCGGGCCGTATCGACAACGCTCGCCGCGGCGAGGAAGGCCCAAGGGGAACACCTCTCCCTGCCAGCAGACGTCGGCAGATACTCCAAGAGGATCGACACTGCACTCCCGGGAAGACACACGCGCTGGATATACGACGGCCTAAGTGCAGCGCAAGCGAGCGTCCTCGCGCAGCTGCGAACGGGAATGACACGATTGAACACCTACCTGAGAAAGATTGGCGCCGCACTGGACGTCGAGTGCGCTTGCGGGCAAGCTGCTGAGACCGTAGAGCACTTCCTCTTTCGATGCCTGAGATGGACCTCGCTACGGGCCGAGATGCAGCAAGTAACCAGATCGAAGACGGGAAGCCTGTCCTTTCACCTTGGGGGGAAGGCGCCTACGGACCCAAAAGATTGGAAACCCAACATGGCAGCAGTGCAGGCTACCATCAAGTATGCCATGGCAACTGGACGACTGAACGAAGGACAGAAGACGACATAACCCTACCCACAACCACCCACCCTCTCCTACTAACACACTCACCTTGTGGCATGACAGCAGGTTCGCACCAGCGGCTGACTATAGGAAGCTGGGCACCTGGAGAAGTCGCCTTCACGGACAACTTGCTACTAACCCCCACGAAAACTCACAAGTAACCACGGATCAAACGCAGAGTGCATTCAGGAGGAGACTTTTGTAAGGGCTGGACGAGATGAGAAAGATGCGTGATGGAACGGAATATGTATTTAACCGGTAGTTGCCCTAGACCCTATCGGGCGTAATACAATCTATCTATCTATCTGACACACCCCCCCAGTTGAGGCCTCGCAGGTGGAAACTGTCAGTCTCCGATCTCCAGCTCTGCCATTCTTTCCCAAAGTTCCTGTTTCTCGATGGGTCGAAGTAGCCTTCCCTCCAGTCGATCTGAGATATCGATGAGTCCAATCTGTGCCATGAAAATCTGGAGGCGCTGATGATTCAGGGGCTTCGTAAGTCCATCGGCGATCATGTTTGCCGTAGGGATATATTCCACCAGGATCCTGTTCCTCTGTGCTTCCTGCCTCAACCAGTGGTTATGTATGTCGACGTGTCGAAGTTTGGTCTGCAATGTAGCGATGTCTTTGTTGACCAGTTTGATCGTCTGTTGGTTGTCACATCTTATTCGGATGCGTTCATCGTCCAAGGTAACCCCGAGCTCCTTGATGAGTCTAGAGACGAACATCGCTTCCTTGGCTGCCTGTGAGAGTGCAAGGAGCTCCGCTTCGGTAGTAGACGTGGTGACCGTTGATTGTTTATTGGCCCTCCAGCCGATTGTGCCGCCAAACAAGGTCATGGCGTAGGCTTGGGAGCTCTTTCGGTCAAGAGTATTGTCTGCGAAGGATGCGTCGCTTGCCATTGTGAAAACATCGTCTCCGCCGAACTGTAAGGCCATCGTCTTTGTTTTCCTTAGATATAGCAGCACCTGGTCAGCTGCAGTATGATGTTCGGGTCCTGGGTTTGAGTTATGTCGCGCAAGTCGCGAAGCGGCGAATGCCACGTCTGGTCGTGTGATGACTGCAGCGTACAGTATTGAGCCGATCTTTCGCTGGTAGCTTCGGATTGACCCACGGCTTGCGAGTTCATCATGTGGCAGGAGTTCTTCCTGTTTCATCGGAACATCGTGCCGCAAATCTGTGCGGTCAATGAGGTTAGCAATCTTGTCAAGGTAATCAGATTGGGAGAGCCAGAGGAGCTTGTTCTCTCTGTCTCTGATGATTTCAACGCCGAGGAACCATTGCAATGGTGTTCCTCCTGTCAATTTGTACTTAGCTTGCAGCGCTCGTGTGATGCGCTCAACCTCGCCCCCCCTCTGCTTTCGGTATGCCAGGACAATGTCGTCGACATAAAAGAAGACAATGACACCGCCCTTGGTCATGCAGCAGGTCTCATGAGGAACGGGTCTGAATCCGAGTTCGGTCAGTGTAGCTGTGAGTTCCCTCTGCCACAGCAGTGGAGACTCTCTCAGCCCATAGAGCGCTTTCCGGAGCATCAGGATCATTCCTGGTTTCCGGTGCCCTGGTGGCATGCGCATGAAGACGCTCTTGTCCAACTTGGCGTTCACAAACGCGTTGACGGCGTCATACTGGATCAGTTCCAGGTCGAAGCGCGCCGCGACTGCCATGAGTGTCCGAAAGGAGCGCCCTGCTAGGGTTGCTGCGTATGTCTCTTCGTGAGTCGACTTACGTTGTTGGTCTCCTCTGACCACCAGGCGTGCTTTGCACTTCTGGAACTGTCCGTGTTTGTCAAATTTGTACACGTAAACCCACATGCAGTCAAGGATTTGATAGCCTCGCACTCGAAGGTCATGTTTGGAAATCTCCGCCCATGAGTTCATTTCTTCGTGGCTGCGCAGGTGTGCTGCTTCCGCCTCCTCAAACATTGTTTTCATGGGATGTGTGGCCAAGTCTCCATGGTGCTTGGGTAGTGGAGGCATCTGTCGCCTGTGGAGCGTCCTGGGATTTCGTAGCAGTCGAAGCCACTTGGCCTTGTCGATCTGTTCTCCGTCTATCATGCCGAGTGGATGGGCCAGACGTCCAGCAGCAAAGGCAGCTTTCCACACCTCAATTGGTCCGGCGTTTCTGTAGATCGTTAATCTCTCCTCAGGCAGATCATCTGAGCCGTTCCGCATCACCAAAGACAGGAGTGCTGCCGGTGGAAGTGACACAGGGGTAGCGTATTCTCTAGCCCGGGCGTCAGAGTTCTTGGCTTGGTCATCGGTGCCGGCCGTAACCTGGCTCTCCGTGCCGCCCTCTGGTAGTCCCAGTGCGATTTCCGCATCCCCGGTTGACCCAAAGCGCTCGCCAGTCCTGGCTGGTTGATCAGACGCAGCCTCTGACGGTTCAGCTTCTGTGTCCCCTTCCACTTCCTGAATGGCGAAGTCCTCCCAGCTCTCCTGGGGTTCAACGTCTTCGTCCTCTCCAGGAAGGCCCTCCCAAGTTCGTTGGGGTAGAAAGGCACCGTCAGGCACTTCTACTGCCTCGGTGGCACGGTCTGGTTCAGCCTGGTCTACCCTATCGAGTAGATGGATCAAGTCTTGCCGACCGATGTGGAGCAGATCATCCTTGAGCTGGTTCAAATCCCATTGAAGAGTTTCGTCTTCATTGAAGATGACGTCCCTCGTAGATATGATCCTGCCAGTCTGTGGATTCCAGATTCGGTATATGTTCGTGGATTGGTATCCCACGAGAAACCCAATCCATGCCTTGGGGTTGAGTCTCTGTTTCTTTTGTGTACCTAGTTGCGCTTCCCGGGTCATGGCATAAGCCTTGCACCCATAGACGCGGAGGTGTGCTTGGTATGGCTTGCGGTTCTCCACGACAACTCCGTCCCTGTGTGCCAGGAATGTGTGAAATCCATCGTATGGAGTCCGCCAGCTGTAGATGTACTTCGGAGTCCGGTTGTGGAGGTAGACAGCGGCTCGGTATATCTCAACCCACAGGTGTTCCGGCAGTCTGGCGCCAACGCGCATCGCTCTGGCCTTCGTCTTAATGATGCTTCCAGACACCTCGGCACTCCCATTCTGGGCAGGTGTATACGGCGCTGATGGTTCGACCTTGATATGAAGCGTGCGGAGGAATGCAATGGTGGTGAGACTGTGCTTCATGATCTCATTGTCGCATTCAATAACCTTGGGGGCCAGCTCATACTGCCGCTTCAGGACGCCAAGCAGGTCCTTGATTGCCGCAGTCAGGACTTCCGTCCTTCTGTCTGTGAGGTAGTAGTCCCAGATCATTCCCGACCAGCGATCGGTGACGAGCATGACACTGCGTTGGCCCTCCTGATCCCTGGTCACATCATGAAAGTCGATGGCTAGTCGGTCGCCGGGCGCATGGCCAAGTTTCCTTGGTCGGCGACTGACTTGTCGTGTCATCTTGGAGAGTGCGCAACCGTCGCATTCCACGGTCGTTGTTCCCTTGACTCTCGCACCCCTGGAGGTGTTCACTAGATGTTCAAGGGCCCGCGGTCCAGGATGGCCAAGTCGCAAGTGCCACTTCCGGGCATCAGCTTTGGAAGTACGCTCTGACCAAGAATCCGCTCGGTGTCGTCGGGTAACGAATGCGCTGTCAGGGCATCCCAGAGGTATGTCTTCGATGAGAAACTGATCATGACGAACCGCCAGTCTGGAAACGATCGCATGATTCCGGTCTCGGAGACAGTTCTGCCCTGGGCGGTTATCCCACCAATATCCGCGTTTGTGCAGTTGACGTAACGAAACAAGGTTGCAGGGGAAGTTCTCGCAGAGAGCCACATCGCAAAGTCTGATGACCTTCGGTCCCTTGGGCCCTCGAGTCTGGATGTCCACGATCCCATATCCGCGGATGGGAACTCTCCTTTCCCCGGCAAAGACATAGTCTCCTTCTTCTGCCTGCTGAAACCTCGTGAAACGATTGTAGTTGTTGAAGATGTGAATGGTCGAACCTGAATCGAGAATGGCCGAGTTCTTGAGCGGGTACTGGGTGATGGAAAATGCAGCGTTGAGAGCAGCGACCACAAAGCTGGCAGTGCATCGTCCAACACCCCTCCCGAGTCATTCGGCTTCTTCCAGTTGGTTAACCTTCTTTAGACGGTTCACGTCATCTTTCAGACTTTTGTCTGTCCGTAGACGGCTGTCGACTGCTTCTCGAATCACCTTCCGTTCCCTGAAGACCTCCGGCGCCTTGGTCGGGAAGATGTAGTAGCAGTTGCCCAAGTCGTGTCTGCCATCGCACGCTCGACAGGCAGCATCGCCCCGGTTAGAGGTCGCGGCTCTAGTTCGTCGTGTTGTTGTCAGAGTGTCTTGCGCCTTCCGCTTGCGGGCCGTTCTCTCTTCTTCTTGCGGGCGTGAGGTGATGTTTTCGTCTTGGATGCCCGTTCCTGACCCAACTGATGATTCACCAGCAAATGTCGGGCCAAAGGAGCCTCTGACGATCTTGGGACGTTTTTCTTGTGGGTGGAGAAGATTCTGCTGCTCAGCCTCCGTTCGAAGGTCCTTGGCAACCTCTCCGATCGACAGGGTCTTGTCTTCGAGCTTGTCCTTGTAAATGCCCCTGTAGATTGTGACCCAATGGCCGAGAATGGGCCGAATGGCCTTGGTAAGGTCGTCGAACCAAGTGTTGGGGTCTTCGACACCTCCAGTTTTCCACATCAGTGCATGGCTGGTGGCTATCTCCCACGTGGTGATCCAGTTGGCAAAGTCTTTGGGCGCTTTAGTCAAGATGCTTGTAGCCTCCTGATACTTCCGGCGTGCGGCAGTTTGTTGTTCTCTGTCGGTAGTTATGGACAAAGCCGGCTATTTGTATGCGTTAGGATTGCACAGTAGATTATCAACATACTAGATGTATCTACAATCACGTCTTGATATGGTGACAGTACAGTGTGTAGCGCCAAAGCCTACAACCAACATCTTGGACGACAGTGTATGTATAGTGTTCACAGTCCTCACAGTCCCAGAGGACTGAGTGAATGCTTCCATGTCTGCTTTGATGCCCGTTTCGATGCTATTTCCATCGCCTTTGCCCGAGTAACTGCTGCCTTCAATGTGCCAGTATTTCCGTTGCTGTTGAATAGCAACAGTTTGCACTGGGATTAGGGGCTGCGGAACCCCATGGTTCTGGGGTTGATGACAGCGACTAGTTGACTGATCTTTGTGATGACATCGTATAATGTCTGCAGGTGAAACGTTGCGTAGCTCTGTAGGATATAGTTGTCGGCTGCTAGCTCTCCCCTGTCGGCTGCTCTGGCATATGTATGCGCTATGCTCTATAGATCTTTATCGGAACTTGTCGTGCTGTTGTGGCCATCTCGCAAGGTCACACAATTCACAGATACAAGTGGCTCGGTAGATGATGGTCAGCGCAGTCGTAACGTCTGGAATGTTCTTTCTTCTAGCGACGACATATTACGACTAGCAGTCATACGTTAAACGGCGTCTACTACGTCTACAGGATTTCTCGAGACGGGCCATCAGCGTCGGGAAGAGAAGACGCCTCCCCGCCTTTCGAATCAATTCCCAGATTTGACAGCTGGGTCTAAAGGCCCGTCGAATCGGTCCCCGTAGTCGTCAGTGACGGACCGGCTGTCGAGTCCAAACTGACCGGACGACGCGTCATTCCCAATCTGGTTTGAAGATCTCGTGTCGTGACCCCCTCGAGGTGCCGACTGAACTCCCACAGAAGAGTCTTGTGCCTTTTCCGCACGGCTGAGGAGCATGGCGCCGGTAACCAAGTAGGATACAGCTTTTGGTGGCTGGCAGAGACACCAATGGTGAGAGGATGCCGGGAGATAAACTCGTAACAAAGGTAACACGCCTTCTTACTAGTACCCATGAAAAGCAAACGCGGGGTGAGAGATGGGTTGTGGTCGTAAAAGCTGATAAGTTGCATCTCGGCGTGCACCGTGAGTTTCATCTTGCATGCCTTTCGTAAACGTTCCTCGGGATCGTCTGTTAGCCATATCCGCCCTAATTGTTTCATGAGCTCATCGGGATTTGTTCCAGTTAACCGCTTGAGGACCTGAAACAAAGCTGTCTTGTCTCCCCCGAGGGAGAATGATTCCGGATCGGGTGCTCTTATGACCTCAACCCGGATGCTGGAGAAGATGTTCGGGTGCTTGAGGGCCAACTTGAGCATGGCCTTCGCTGCGGCATGATATCGACCAAGTTTGTAGATACACCTGAGCCAGTGCGGCAGCTCTTCCTCTTCGGGTCCGAGCATTGCCTCAATCTGCTCCGAGTAGATCCATCTGGCTTGGGATGCCCACTTGAGGTGTGGAGCGAGAGTGGAAAGGTCTGATAGGGGGTCTAGTGACGCCAAGACCGGTAGATTGACGATCCACTGGCGGAAGGCGCCTTCGTCGGGTTCCCCTGAAAGTGATGCTCCATTATCCACCACCTGTGAGACTGCAGCAGTGATGCGAAGGTTCGTTTCTGGCCGGCGGAGGGTCTCAAGCAAGGCACGAATCTTATCCTGAGTCAATGTGATGATTTTGAACATGATACGAGGCTCTGCGTCCTTGACTGACTTTTCTCGGGGGTTATTAGTTGGCATCCAGAAAGATATGACTCGCATCGTACCTCGTGATGCGACTCCAGCCAGGTCTTCAAGTACCTCGTGAAGACGGGCAACCAAGTCGTCGGGGGTCCTCAGATTGCGGGCAAGGCGGAGGACAGAACCATCTGGATGACCTTGCTCAAGACAAACCGCTGAAGCAGTTTCGGCCCCTTTTCTCGAAGTGGAGCAGATGAGCGCAAAAGAGTCGAGGAATTTCTTCTGCAGTTGCTCCTGCTTCCAAGCACCGTCGTGAGGGTGTCTGTCCAGGCTATGTACAGTTGGTTCACCTCTGACTGGGTCGATCAAAGACAGAAGGGTTGTCACGATAACAAAACGTCTGTGCGCATCACCAGAGAGGCCTTGTGTTGGGGGCAAGTCAGGTGGCTGGTGCCCAGTCGGTGGGCGGACTGCTTCTATCGAAGTGTTCCCATGGTGTTCGGAGGTTCTTACCTGGGGGTGTTGCGCAGCTTTCCGCGTCATGTCTGGCAAGTTTGAGGTTGTGATGAATTCAGGTCGTTGTGCAGCCGCTGGAGCGTTCCCCGCTGGATTCGCTCTCGGTCGAGACTCTCAAGATGATCCAAGTGCAAGAATTCGACACATCCAATCAGACGGGACAATGTTGATGTTGGAGGCCGGAGATCATTCATTGGCTGGCATAGCATGCGGGTGGTCCGAGAAAGCGACCGAAGGAGAGTTTCGATAAACGCGCCACATGTGCCGATGGATTCCACGTATCAGGAGCAAAGCTGGCCTAAAGTCTTGCTGCCAGATGTGGTTCCCACCGCCTGCTTTCAAAGCGCCATTGCGACACCATGCATGAGCACCCAATAGCAAGCTGTAGCATTATCTCACCGATATGCGATGGGGCGATCCTGTTCACCGAGGTCATACGGTCAGAACTGGCACTTTCTGCTCCCTCCTCGCGTGGCCGCAACAGCCCAAACCAGCGGTACCCAAGTTTCGGTTCATAAAGAGGCCTGGCCTCAATCAATCGCCTCACACATGCGCAGAAGCTAACTCCCCATCGCAGAGACTCTTGCCACTGCATTTCCGTTCCATTGGGGGCGGGAGGGGCCCAGAGCCTAGTCAAATCCCATCTCGCCCTTCCCGTTGCATCAATGCTTTCAGCATGTTTCCATTCGGTAACCCAGCATTCCGCCCAGGAGCAGATGAACCCATTCTTTCAGGGGAATATGGGGACGAAGATGACGTTTTGGCAGAGATCATCACCATACAGTTGCCACAAGAAGGATCAGCCGCGCACGCGCGGACCGTGGATCCTACCTTGCGAGTCGAGAGTTGTCCGAATTCTTCTTTATCGGGACTTTCAATGCCCTCCCTAAGCTTGTGAGGTGACGGTGAGTTGCTTCCGCTTCATTCGGACGCTCATGCGTCCATTGAGTACGCGGAGCAGACGGTAGCGGAAAGTCCCGAGGACAGCTCTCCTCTTCAGCCGGATGCCATGGACCCAATTCAGCAATTACCGCCTCAACCCTTGGCAGATGCCCAACAGGTCGTACCTCTTGCTTGGTCTCAGACAGATCCATCCGAAGCCGATGTTGTGTCGCGTCTGACATGCAAATGGAAGGGCTGCTCGTATCGTGCTGCGATCCAGGACGACATGAAGTATGAACTCACCCGGCTTGTGCATCATTACTCACGTTCGTCTTCAACCATACTGATCCAATATTACTGTTCTTCAGACACCACGTATACGAGCATTGGAAATGCCCAGAGGAACGTTGCAGGTGGGCGCAAGCCAAAGATGGAAAGCATCGCAGCCGACATGTTTGGACCAAACACAGGATCTGGGCAACGAGGATGAGATACCCTGTCATTGGCGGTTCATGCGATATCTGCGGCAAAACGTTTATACGGCTAGATTACGTGGTTCGTCATATCCGGGAGGCACACGAGGGTAAGAAGAGGAAAAGGAAAGAGAACGGCTGAATACATTTCTTTCGTTGCCCTACGCACCCTAGTATTCTGTATGTCGTTCAATTCGAGGCAATGATGAGTGCAATTCGTGTCCGATTGCTCATGGAACCCTGCAGAAGCACTCAAAGGCTCGACAGTCCGCGTTGTGAATGATTCATAGCACCCTCATCATCCCTGCCAATACAATTTGAGAGCCCGAGCTGTTCTACTTCAAAGACGCCGCCTAGGGAGCTCTAGAACGGTGAAGTTTGGAACGCTAGTCTCCTAGGTAATGAAACCACACTTACCACCACGGAGGCTTTGGAAAAGATTGTCTGAGACGACTGGAGACGCCTGGAGTGGTGCAGGGAAGGTGACTTCGCCTGGCCCCGTGGGATAGCCTAGGTGAAGAGCTTCCAATGCATGGGAGCTAAAGTAGGGTAAAATTCATACGCTCAAAGCAAGTTTTCGATTCAGTTTGTCCTGACGCATTGCGTGACAAACTGAAAGAACTCATGGGGCCCGGCTCGCAAGGAAAGGTCTGAACATGTCGAAGCACGAAGTAGAAGGGGCGGGTGTCAGCACAGGTGACCATGAGACGACGAGACTACAAGAGGGCCCCTAGACCTCTCTGATGGACTACTTTTCAGAGCCAGAGCCCCCAGCACTGTCGCCTAGGAGTCTCTCAGGTTCTATGAAACTGTTCATTTCAGGTCAACGGATGTCACTCGGACTACCTAGACAGATCATCGTTTGTGGGTCCACCAGTACTGGTAAAACCCACTCCACGATTGGTTCCTACTTAGATCGCATGCAACAGTGCTTTTTGCAGATAATGACACAGAGAATCATCTTCCGAATCGTGGAAATACAGTCATTGACTCGGGTAAAAGATGGCAAGTCAGGTGTCGTATGTACAGCACGACGGAGTCAGTGTTGGGTTCGTGGTGCATCTGGTGGCCACGGGAGAGACCAGAATGCGGCCTTTCCTGCTACACTCCACTGGTCTGCATTCGGGATTATTGAAGGGCCAGGCTTCGGGACCAACATGGTAAGCGTCTTTCACTTCTTGGCCTGTGGTCTTAATCTGAGCCGGCATCTCTTCATACCCAGCGCTCTCTCTCCACTGGCATCGCATCCTCGTCCTTCACGATGGGGGTTTCTTCCTACGCAATTCTACTGCTGCTGGCATGGGCCGAAGTATCCAGTTGCTATCAAAATGCAGTCTATTTCCCAAACTGGTGAGCCACGTCTTGACTTGAAGGGCAATTGACAAGTATTAACATGCAATCAGGGCGATATACGGGCGAGACTACCATCCCCAGGACCTTCCCGCCACGAAAGTCACACATGTCCTATACGCCTTCCTGAATCTGCGACCATCGGGGGAGGTGTAGGTTTCACAGTCTGTGTCGAGGACGAACAACGGAAGTGACTGGTTGCTAGCTATCCCCTAGACACCTACGCCGACTTGGAGAAGCATTATCCGACTGACTGTACGTCACTATCCACGCCCATGACATGACACTGACCAACTTGGCAGCATGGAATGAGAGCGGTCTAAATGCCTATGGATGCGTCAAACAACTTTTCCTCGTGAAGAAATACAATCGTCACATCAAGACCATGCTAAGTATTGGTGGATGGACGCTGTCTACTAATTTTCCCATCGCGGCAAGCACGGAGGCGGGCAGATTGACCTTCGCTCGGTCCGCCGTGGCGCTAATGAAGGATTGGGGGTTCGACGGCATCGACATCGATTGGGAATACCCAGGAAGCGAGAAAGAGGCGGAGGACTTCGCTCTCCTGTTGACAGCGGTACGTGATGAGCTCAATGCATACAAGTCAAAGTACTCCCCCGATTACGACTTCCTCTTGACGATCGCATCGTCCGCCGGTCCGACTCATTATGAGAAGCTCGATCTTGAAAGAATCTCGGGGATTGTTGATACCTTTTATCTGATGGCCTACGATTATTCTGGCTCATGGGACGTCTATGCCGCTCATCAAGCAAACCTCTACACAAACGACGTAAACGACACAACCACTCCATTCTCTACAGATGCTGCTGTCACGGCCTACCTCAATGCCGGGGTCCCCGCATCTCAGATAGCCCTCGGCATGCCCCTGTATGGCCGCGCCTTTCAGAACACGGACGGGCTAGGGAAGCCATTCTCGGGAATAGGTGGGGGTTCGTGGGAAAACGGCGTGTGGGATTACAAGGTCCTCCCTCAACCCGGCGCTACCGTCTCCAACGACGACGTAGCACAGGCATCGTTTAGTTACGACCAGCAAAGCAGAACATTCATTTCATTCGACACGCCGAGCACGTTGAGGACGAAGGTTTCCTACATCAAAGACAAAGGCCTCGTGGGGTCCATGTTCTGGGAGGTCAGTGGTGATAGAACGGATGAGGAGAGCCTGGTCGCACAGAGCTTCGAGCTTTTAGAACCTCTCGATGGAGAACGAGGACTGGGCCTAAATCAGCTTCATTATCCCGACAGCCAATATGAGAATATTAGGACAGGAATGGAATAATGGAACCAGATATGGGCTTTGGGTCGCTCTATGGTATGTCGCTAGGCACCATAGCGAGGACCTGTTCTAGGACAATCATTCACTATTAGTTCAGGCAAAGTCAACCACCTCCCAGCAAGTTCCACCCTCGTTAAGATATCTTTTTACCTTTCTTCCAATGGTCTATTCGTTCTGGGTTCTACAGTCACATGCAAAACTCCCTTCCTCTCTACACTCGTGATCTTTCTTTGTCGGCATGACCCACTCCCCAATCCTTCGCTTTAACAGGTCCAAACGGCCATGAATGGATATGTTAGAGTGGGCCGATGACATATTTGTCTAATTGTTTACTTGACGGAACCAAAAGAGACCCTTGTGTGTCAGCAAAAGCCGTCCCGCATGGTGAAAAGGACCGATTCTGGGTCATATTAAAGTCGCCCTTTGTACCAACAAGTATCCCATCAACCATGAGAGAAAGTTGTAGAGTGTGGAGAGGAAGGGAGTTTTGCACACAACTGTATGCTCCGTGCCTCCGGTGAGCACACTGGATGCTGCTTGAAAGAGCAGTAGGACGAAGCAGCAGACCTTCTCGTGGTGTCCGGTGTCAGTAGGGACGGCGGGTGTGGTGCGGCACGTCGCGCGCAGTCGATTCCCGCGGTTGTGTGGTGCCGTGAAAGTTTTTCACTGGCGCCCTCGGACCTACAAACGGACCACGCGATCAACGACCACCGCATCACCCACGCTTTTCCGAAGCCAACAAGCTGCGCGAGGGATACTGGCGTAAGAAAACCATCCGACTTGACATTGGCTGACGTCGATGAAGAGACAGGACACCCTCCGATCCATCCGGCTCTGAGGTCGGGAGGCGGACGAGTCGAGCATCATGAGGCATCGGCGCGTCTCCCGGCGAGGGCTCGGAACAAGCCTACGTGCTCTGTCGAGCGTAATGGAAGTTGTTAAGACCGAAGGGCCGGCTCCGGTGTCAGCAGACCTGTTCAGCTTCGTGCACAAGACAAGCGGCCGGACCGATCTCGACGCCACAGCGCACCGCGATCGAACATCATATGGGGGACATGGGTTGGGTTAGTGGACAGAGTGCGGGCAGCCGTGCCGGCGTGGCGGCTGCCGTGCGTCTCTGATCTGCAAGACATGGTCGGCCGCGATTCGGAGACGAGTCGCGGTAACGGGAAGCTGGTCCTGGGGTTGCGCCCGGGGTTGCCGGTGGGCCGTAGCGCTGTGGCCGTGACCAGAAGGCAGCGGGGGAGGTGCGTTCCCAGTTCGTACCTGGGCCGTTACGCAGACGTGGTATCGCTGGTTTGCCGGATACGCTCCCAGTTCTATCTGGGCCGTCATGGAACATGACATCGTCCGCGTATCCAGTATATCCCCTAGCTCGTACCTAGGCCGTCTCGCGTTGACGTGGTATCGCCAGCGTGGTGGCCCCTGCACTTGAGACCTGCGGAGACGACACGGTGGCTCGAGAGGACGGATGCGCATGTCGGTCGGCTTAGAGACGGGTTGCCGTTGCGGCTGGCTTAAGGTGCAAACTCGGATGACACGACCCGCGACCCGTGAGGAGCACGGGGCGGCACCGTCTCGGCCTTGCCCGGGGCCGAGGCACTCCTGTGGGAAGGTCTCCGATGGAGCATGAGGCTTACGGGGTCGTTAAGGCGCAGCCACGGCCGGCCGGGCGGCTTCCCGGAAGGAGTGGGTTGTTCGGGGCTGCAAGGCGCAAACTACGTGTGGAAAGACGACTACCAGATAATGTTGGAAAACTCTCGAAGGAAGTCGACATAGCACTACCCGGCAAGCACACTCGAGAACTATATGATAACCTTTCCTGGATGGAGGCGAGCATGCTGGCCCAGCTCAGGACAGGCATGGCGAGACTGAACGCCTCACTTTTCCGAATCAGGGCAGTAGCTTCAGCCCAATGCGCATGCGGACAAGCGAGAGAGACGGTGGAGCACTTTCTCCTCCGATGCACACGATGGGCAACACAACGAGCCGAGACACTCATGCGCCCTGGCACACAAAGAGACAACATCTCCTTCCATTTGGGAGGTAAGACGACATCAGATGGTGATGATTGGAAGCCGGACATGAAAGCAGTCCGAGCTACGATACGCTTTGCGAAGGCCACGGGCCGACTGGAGAACGTGTGATCCCTTGCGGGGGCCTAACACACCAAAACCCCCCTTCTTCTATTAACCGAACCTAACACCCACACCTCGTGTCAACAACAGTAAGCGCCGCTTCAGTCGCCGTAGATAGGACTCTGAACACTTGAAGAATAGCCTTCAAGCAGCTTGCCAATACAATCTAAACCCCACGAGAAACCGGCGGCAAGACAGAAGACGAGAAAGCAAGAGCGGAAAGATGACCTATTATGGGCTTGGGAGATTCGGACAGACTAGAGGAAGCGACCGTGTACAATAGCAAATAGTGCCTTATTGGCTCTAGGCCACCAGGCGTAATAAACTTGTGTGTGTGTGTGTGTGTGTATGCTCCGTCCTTTTGCCCATCTTCGGCTCTGTCTGCAAGGGGTCAGAAGACCATATGCCGCCGATGCGGAACTCTACCATGTCTAGTCAAAGCATATCATCAGCCATCGCTGAAGCCACCGCGATAAAAACGAGCTCTTTTGTTTCAATCGATCTAAGCAGTTACAATGAGGCAAGTGTTGCCTCTTGTTCCTGTGTAGTATCCTCCGCGGTGTCGACTCTGCCGACATCGATTCCACCCCCGATCTCCGAGCAAGCATTCAACACCATGCAACCTGCCAGCCACTCCCTTGTGCCAACCTACGAGAAGGATTTCTCAAATCGCACCTCACTGGACAACTCGACTCGATCTTCGACAAGTGCAAGTATACTGGGGACTGGCTCTATTTCTTCGCCCACCACATTGGTCATGGCAAGCGAGGCGGCATCGCGGAACTTGTCATCGTTTATTCTACTCTTGACGACGTTGCTTCTGGTATAATATGATTGCCGTATATGATGAGTAGAATGCTTGGATGGTTTCTTGCTCTGTACCACGATGTTTCGTCGTTCCTTCAGGCCACTAGGGCAGCCTCCAGTCCGGTCGGCAAGTAGGTCGTCTGGGTTGCCGTAGCTCAAGAGCCTATGTGTGAATGGACACACGTATGATTCTGGGGTCCCATTCTCTCCATAGCTTACAAGATATAGCATGTAGGGACAGGTTTAATTTGAAATCTGGGCTTCCGTTGAGTTCGGTCAACACTGCTGTACTGTAGTACGAGATTGAGCCTACAGATCCTAAACTATGCACAAAAGAGTGCCATACACTCTAATCAAGTCCATCTACGTACGTGCTATGTCACCCCCCAGTGGGGCTTGATTCGGAACTTCGCTTGACCATCTTGGGGACTTGACTGGCGACATGAACTAAGGCCTGATCTAAGGCTCGACCGGGGAAACAATGAGGGCCCTGACTTGAGACCTGACCTAGGCCCTGAACCAGGCCCTGGCTTAGAACTTATCCTATTCCGCCATGTACGACTTTGCCACGAATATCTCGTTACCTCGTATTGGCATTAAAGGGGCCAACGGCCGAGAGAACCAACGCGCGGGGGAAACACGCAAGGGAGGCAACCCAAACTACCATGTCGTCAACCACGGATTTTAACGCAGCGGCACTTCATAGCTTCCTCAACCAGCCTGTTAATCCAGCTATGATCATATACCTGGCAGAATGTGCTTCAGACGTGGTCGAGTGTGTCTCTACATTGGTGCCCAGCCTGGTCCCGTCTCTCACAAGTCACCAGGGGCGGCCTTCAGAGTCCGCCGGCTTTTACATTCTCGTGCCCGACCTCCGATTGCCGTCGCTGCAGGAATTCATTTATCGATTGGTGGAGCTGTCCAAAATCGAAACCCCTATCCTCATGTCGACACTCATCTACCTTGCCAGACTCAAAAGACGCTTGCAGTCGTGCCAAGGGTCGCCGTCCACGAGCCACCGCATTTTTCTCGCTGCTCTGATTCTGAGCACCAAGTACCACGACGACACGCCATACACAAACGGAAGCTGGGCTCGGCTTAGTCGCATCGCAACACAGAGGCATGCGCTCAGGCTGAGCTGCGACGATGTCAATCATATGGAAAGAGAGCTGTTGCTGCTACTGAACTGGGATGTGAGCATTCCCGAGAGGGATCTTTATACCGAACTGAGGCCTTTGATCAATCCTGTTTGTAAGTAGGCTATGTGAGATTCATTTCAGAGCGACAAGGAGAACGGAGGCTTGGGATTCGTGGGGGATGCCCCGATCCCAGAGCAATCACGAGGCTGGGGCCGGTAAACCCGCCACCGAGTGGTTGTGTTGGAAGAGGGAAACAAATAGATACCAAGTAAAAACGTAAATTTACAGTCCGAAATCAATCAACTAGTTCTACCCGTCGTCTATGGACAGGATCGCCTAGTTTGACGTGTCACTAGTCTAACCACCACTCAACTGCCACGCGTCCCGCATCAAGCGAGCCAACCAACTCGTTGAATGTGGCCATGGAAACGTCAATGTCCTCCTCGGCACATCCCATGCATTTATCACGAACAATAGCTGTCGTCGTCTTGCTCCCCATGCCGATTGTTACAACCCGATTGCAGAACGGATTGTCGTTTGATTCCTCCCCAATGAGAAGGTGCGACAGGGCAACAATATTTGTCGTGTAGTCCTTGCCACCGTCATTCACTCCGCAGGAGCCTAGGCCAAGGTTGTAGTACGTCATGTCGCCTTCAAAAGGAGTCTTGTATGCTCCGCTGTCGTCGCTGGTATCTTTTTCGGGCGATGCCGCTTCAAGCGCCGCGACGCCAGACTGGCTGGGGTAGGACTCGGCGCAGTGACAAGATCGGGAGGGGCTGGATACGATCGTTGGTTCGTAGATTGTGGTCGTCATCGAAGAACACGCAACGCCACTCTGGGCTCTCTCTTCAATCTGCGTTGGCACGGCATTGCCTCTAACCGAGGACAGAGCGCTCAACATCATCCCCGATAGAGCGAAATGACGAGCATAGAACATGGCGTATGCACACTAGATCCGTCTTTGGGCGCGCAGAAACGAACGAACCTGGAGGAGAGGTCGAGCGGCAGCAGGAGTCCACTCTTATGCTGTGTTGGAATGTAAGGGCCCCGTTCACGGCCCATACTGTACTGTCTGGCTTGAGACCAACCTTCGGAGCTTTTGTCATATCACTTAAAAAGGACGCACTTCCAAGGCCAGTCCTGATCCATAGCTATTGTATGTGATACTTGACGACAATAGGCAATAGGCCGGCGGTCATTACGCCTCACGCCCTACGACCGACGATGAGTGCCCTTGCTGTACCAGCCCACCATACCCGCTACATGGCCATGTCCATCAAGTCCAACCAGATTCCGACGCGATACAATGCTCTCGCTGCCATATGTGCCTGGATCACTCTTGCAGGGTTCATTGTCCTTCCCAATACGTTTACGTCCATTGAAAAGTCAGAAAGCCTTCGCAAACACCAGGGAGGCAAGGTGCTCCAGAGCGCGGTCCGAAACGTGCAGCTCCTACCTCTTGCTGGTGTCCTCTGTGGGGTCGGCGTCCTGGGGTCATGCTGGCTTTGGTGGAAGTGGCAAAAGAACTATGTTTGGCTCATTGCGCAGGTATTCATGTGAGTTAGCCACGGCCGGGCTCGTCAAACGTAATTGATGTGACTTTCCAGACCCGGCATCTCCCATTCACTCATCGCACTCTTCTCCGTTGTCATGAGTATAGCCACCAGCCAGGATGGCGAGCTCTCCGTCACAGCCAAAGTATCGATCAGCATTGTCTCAGCCCTCAGTGGCATTATGATTGCATTAGCAGCTCTTTACACCAAACTTCTGGACGGTATAATCACGGCATATGATAAACAGGTAGGGCGGCAGTAAATCACGCAGAGGAAGGTATTGAGCCTGGCTGTGCCGAGTCTAGTATTTGCTGCTACCGGCAGGACTGCTTGAGTCTGCACCGCTTTCAAGAGGGAGACCTAGATATAGTACTGCGCCGCGAGGGCATGAAAGAAACCGATTGTCTCTACGGAATAGTTTTGTAGAATATCAATGGTTTGCATAACACAACCACTTAGATTTCCTCGTCACAATACAAATGATGGTGTCGACAATTTGGCCCCCTTTAACCTCTTACTGTGACTACTCCTTGCTTCGAGTGTAGGTCGAGCCGCTTCCCCGCTTCCCCGCTACCTACCCGCGTACACTTCCCCAGCGCTGTTCAAGCGTCCGGGCTGGGTAAGCCTCCCATCTTGGACCATAAAAAAGGCGTATCTCTCGAGATGGCGAAGAGAATCTAGCTTTGGCAGTTGAGCCCCAAGCCACTCTGAAGCTTCCATGCCATCTTGGTCCAGTGGCAACGCAGAGAACTCTGTCAACCAGATAGGCTTGTTGTTGCAAATAGCAGCAGCCTGCTTGATGTGCTCAAATAGATCGGCTGTGTTTTCTAAGGGAGAGTACCAATGGACCGTGCAAAAGTCGTACGCGCACCCCTTTCCCTTGCAGACGTCCACCCAGGTTTGAAGCCAGTCAAGGCCTTCGCCTTTGATATTGCTGTTGGAGACCGCTGGTGACCCGATTCGGACCCGAGCAGCAAGAGAGTTCATGTGCTCAACATGCGCCTCCGCGGCTTCCGCAGGACTTGTGTTGCACTGGGAGACAATGTCACATTCGTTGAAGCTAAGAACGTGAGTAGACCCTTTCCCGATCATCTCCTCCACATTCAGCTTCCACCGGCGGGTGTGGTCTTCCATTGGGCTCCACAGCATTGGGACAAATTCAAGGCCCCATTCCGTGAGCCCGTTATCTAACGAGTCCCAATTATAGGCCCAGCCACATGATGTACACGTGTGACCACCCGTGAAAAAGTAGTCGACCAGCTCAGCGGCGTTGTAGGCAAGACCGCGCTTCCCTCGGCCATTGATGCTAAGATCAGGTTGGCGGGGAGTCTTGCAAGGCTGGGCCCTGGTTATCTGATTGGATGCCTGGAGACTTGCGGTTGACAGTGAGCGTTGCACCAAGACAAATAAACCAAGCATCTGACGGCATCGCATCGTGTGTGCCAGTTCAGAGTGCAAGGCAGAGGGATTGGGAAAGCGTCTGTACTACTGTACGACAGGCGTGGAGTGCAAGAGAATTGAAGGGTTCCAGGCCAAAGAGATCTGGTTGTAGCTACTGCCGTATTTGTAGAGACGGGGCTTGTATTGATAGCCAGCCTCCGGGGAGAAAGGCCACGTCAAGGTCCTAAGTACGCCAGCAAGACCCCATTTCAGACCTTAACTACTTGGTTCGCTTTCTCTTCCTCCCCTTCCCTTCATCGCCCATGATTGCCGAGACACTATCGCCCTTCTCCTCCGGACCCAGTCCTTTGCTTCCGGCGGTGCGCAGATTGCGGGACGACCCATTGCACTCCTTTTCCGCCCCCTCTAGCCGCTCCGCCAGAGACCCATTCTCAGCTCGAAGCTCGCGCAGTTGCTGCTCCAAAGCTCTGTTCTGGCCAATGAGCTCGGCAGGCGTGCTGCCAGCTTCGCCCTCAAACAGACCGCTGGCAATGTCCAGTGTCTCGGCATGCTCGGCTTCCAGGGCATCAAATTGCAATTTGAGCGACTCGTGCTCAGCCTTATCAACTACTGCCTGTTCGTTCTTGACGCCGATCGCCTTCAGGTCGGATTCGAGCTCGCTGATGCGCTGCTTTTTCATCACCAAGACCGCTTCGACCGCCTGGTTTACCGACTTGGACTCTGCCAGCTCTCGTTCCAGGGTCTCGCTCTGGAAGTGGAGCGATTGTGACCGAAGAATCTCGCGGTTTTGAAGTTCGACGGTGGCTCGAAGCTCGCGAGACGCCAGCTCGGTGGTCTGGTTGTATGCCACCTGCTCCTTCAGCTTGATCTTGAGATCTTCAAGGTCTTTGGCGACGCTTTGGAAATCTCGAGTCCTTTTCTGTACTTCCTTCTGCAGCTCGCCGTAGCTGCTCGACCAGCGAGCGTTGAGGTTGTCATGCTGCTGCTGCAGAACGTAGGACCGTTCAAGATTCCCCCTCTTGGCGATCTCGCGATAGTTTTCCAGCGTCCTGCGAGCCTTGTCGAACTGCTGGATCAACGACCAGAGGTCATAATCAAGCCGTCCCGCCATGTCACAGGTGCAGGCCCCGCCGTTGCTCGATTGACACTATGCCATCAGCGAAACCGCCATGAGACGCAGAGTAGAGGTACTTACTATATCTGTGCAGTGAGTGTTCGTCACAGTTTGGCCTCGTGGCGCCATCACAGCCGGGGTGTCTGCTGATGGCTGGGACTGCTGGGTTTGTTGGTCTTGGGTCATCGTGAAGAAGATAGGCGAAAGGTGCTTGTCTGTCGTCCCGGCTTCGGATGGTCTGTTACAGGATATCATCCGGCCTTATATCGAAATGAACACGTTACGAGTATCCATGCTTCCGCAGGACTTTGGGCCTGATTCTCGGCCCTACGCCGCATGGCGACGGAACCGAATGTTCCCAAGATCCTAGAAGGGCAGTGATCTGTGTGGGCAGGGACAGAAACATGGCTCTGCCACAGTCATAAAGTCGCAATACATTGCATCGCATTGTCTTCGTGTGCGGCTTCGCAGATTACCCATATGCCTGGGCGTCAAATCATGGATGCTGTCATCTGGTACTCCCTGGCGATTGGAGGGCCTCTAGCCACTTCCATCATCGTCAACATAGCGTTGTTGGCCTTTCATATTGTAAAGTACATCGCTGCGCGAGATCTTCCACATTATCTGTCTTTAAGGCAAATATGCCAGACCATACGCCCCTTCAAGAACATTACTTGGCTTCACCTCATCGTCGCAATCGCCTTCATTTCCACCAATATTCTGACCATCAGCTATGGAGTCAAGGACGCCGCAGGCTTCATCCGCCGGTCGGGTGTCTTGTCCGTGATCAACATGGCACCGCTATTCTTGGGAACCCAAATGAATTTGATCGCGAGTAGGTGTGGGCTGAGCCTGCAGTCCTTCGTTGCAGTGCACCGCTGGCTTGGGATCATGGCCATCCTCCAAGGCCTTTCGCATGCCGTCGTGGCTCTAACGACCCAAACACCCGATCATTTGGGAAAGTTGAGCGACAAGTCTGGCGTTGTGGTGGGTGAAGATGCACTGACAAGATGACGGGTATACTAAGCGTGCAAATAGGTCACGGCCATCCTGGTCGCCATCCCCTTGACAAGCGTCCTTCGGCGAAGAGCGTATGAAGTGTTCGCTGCTGTCCATTTTTGCCTGGCCCTATGCGCCGCTGTCTTCATCTACCTCCACAATCCGTCATCCGGCGTTCTAGAGTCGCCCAAAAGGTATCTGATCGCAGCTGCCGGGTGTCTAGGACTCGCATGGATCATACGGCTTGGACTGGTGCTCTACCGCAACACCCGCCTCGGCTCGCTATCCAGCAGAGCCGCCGTCCGTACAATCACGTTCGAACTTGAACAGTCAAGCATACCGCTCGAAGATGCCGTCCATGTCCACGTCCGGCTGTCGAGACCGTGGAACGTGAGGGCTGGGCAATATGTCTACCTCACCATTCCGGGGGCCAGCCACACGGCCTGCTTCCAATCACATCCGTTCTATATTGCGTGGTGGTATCGGGTCGACGACGACAACTACATTGTGCTGATCGCGCAGAAACAAAAGGGCTTCACAGAACGTGTCTTCCGCATCAGGGATAGTAGACACAGCAGCAGCTACGGCGGGCGGGCCCTGATCGACGGGCCGTACGGGAAAGAAATGGGCCTTGAGTTCTATGACAATGTTCTTCTCTTCGCGACGGGCATAGGAATCGCCGGTCAACTGTCCCACGTCGCGCAACTCCTCCGGGGCTACTACGACTGCGGCGTCCAGACGAAGAGGGTGACGCTGTTCTGGCAAGTGGATGCCGAAAGTGGGTACAGCCAAACATCCCGTAAACCGAGCCCCGCTGACAAGTCGTCGCAGTCCAGCTTGGTTGGGTGGCCGACAGGATGCAGCAGTTGCTTGAGCTCGACGAGAAAAGTCAGGTACGTCCCCCCTTCGTGCTGCAATCGCTCATGACGGCTCATGACGCGCCGAACTAACTGCCGCGCAGGTGCTACACATCTATCTATTTGTGGTGGGCGGCTTCTTGTCGCGAGACGCCGGAATGACAGACTTTGTCAACCGAGGAAAGCGGATCGTCGTGACGTACAGGGCCATGGATGCAGGGTACCTGACCGGGGCTGAGCTTGAGCGGCATGGGGGTCGTTCTGTCATATCTTGTGGGTGATGCCGTCATTGAATCCCGTCATGTCATCTGATTGCTAATGCTCGTTGGCCGGCAGTGTGCGCAGACCCCCAGACTGTCAACCGAGTCCGCATTCTCGTGCAACACAGGGCCGACTCGAAAGTCCACGTGAAGTATTTGGACTTTAGTCCGGATGCCGCACGTCCCACGGGATCGCTTCCGGCATAGGAGAGCGCAGGAATGCAGCCGATGATGAATCCTTCAGCGCACGCCCCACCGGTTCCAGTGCGGTTGGTTTCAACACGCAGTCCGGGCGAGTCTGCGGGTCTTGGCAGGGGGTGGAGTGGCGCTTCCTGTGCTGCCATGATTGGGTTCCGTATCCTCGGGACGGCCTAAGAGGTGGCTGGTTTAGCAGAAGGATCGAACTAGCGAGTACAGGCGTCCTGTTCTATGTAGTCGTACTAACTGTTTGGGGCATGTATGAAGGGACTTGGTCCCAAAGTGGTTGACAAGGTATCCCGTGATTGCCCTTCCCTGCTGGTCTGCGGCCGGCCTGGCCGATCTTTGCATCATTTCTGGCAGATGTCCGGCTACGGCGGAACTCTCAGGGCGGAATCTATTTTTAATTTGCCCGATTCGTTGACTCTGATGAGCAGAAATGGAAGCGGTTCAACCAACAGCATTTGCAAGTTCGATTTACTTCGGTGGTCTCCCACATGAGGGGCTTGGCCTACAAACGTGACTCTCAACACAGGCACCCGCCTAGCTCCCACCCCCAGCCCGCAGGCTCGCAATCCTCAGATCCGGCATGATCGGAAACGCACTGGCCACGGGGTGGTCCGTTTCCCCCCTCGCCGTTGGGCAAGCACGGGCCAGAGACCTCGTCAACCTTTTCCGGCCCCCAGCTTTCGATCCAACGGCCGACTGTCCCGCTTTGCTCATCTTGTTCGCCCGAGAAGGCCTTCCTCTCTTCTGTTTGAAATAGAATCCTGTGACTTTATGACCAACAGCTCTCACGAGATCCTCTGCCAGATGAAGAGTTGGTGGTGCCTTTGCTTTCTACTTGTGATCAGAGGAGGCAGCACGACAGAAGGCCAGGGACTGTACCTTGGCTTGGATATCTTGACGCCAGCTCAGGTCGGTCGATTCGTAAGAGACAAAGCCTCCGTGTTTGGGGAAAGAGACATAAAGGGCGACTTCGATGTCCCCCAGCTTGCTGTAGTCTTCGCACTTCGTCAGTAAGGAACCAATGTTCCTTCTGACCGCCTTCCTCTGTCGTCCAACCTCGTTTAGGTCCATTTTGCGGCTTGCTTGTCAGCACAGACACGGACCATTTCGTGGGATCTACAGCCATACTTAAGTATTCGCCCAGAACATGGGCTGCCCTCGTTAGGCCCGATTCACGGCCCAGAATAGAACATGATCGGCATTGGCAACGATGGATATATCTGATGCGGGCTGGGACTGGGGGGGTTGGGCTCGGGCCTTGGGGCGAGCTGCGGCCCACGGGTGTTACTGTACCTAGCTGTCAGAAGAGGCCACATGCTGATCAGAACACAGGCGTGTCATAGGTATGTACGATTATGCGACTATTTCTCCAGCCCTACGTGGTATCTAATTCCGTACACGAGCTTCCTGTACAGCGGCCTCGACTTCAGTAGACCAAGCCTTCAACTTCTCGATGTTTGCATCAATCTCCTGACACATCCTGTCCTTGTCTTCCTCCATCCTGGAAGCGTCAGCTAGAATACTTGCTGTGTGGTAAGGATGTTTGGCATACCTGTTTGCCCAAAGCTCGACGGTCTTTTCGATCTTGGCTAGCCTCTGCTTGACATGCTCCTCAAACTGAGTAGCCCTGCGCACAAGATCAAGCACCTCCCGGCCGATGCTTATAGTCTCACTACCTGCATCAACCCTGATGTCTTCGTCCGTCCCTTCGGCCAGCGCATGATCAAAGTTGCTGTTGTCTTGGTGGGTTGGGCTGTCTTCTGGTTGGTAACACTGGTCGTTTCCGTTCCACTCCCATGCAGTGTATTGTGCTGCATTCTCATCTGGAGAACTGATTCTGGGGTCTAAGAGTGGCTGCAAGAGCAGTTCGTCGGGCATTTGTTGGGTATCCGATGCGTTCGTAAATGAAAAGTCAGAAAATTCGGTAAAGTCAAAATTGTTCCATGTTCCAGGTGCTTGATCCATCCTGAGCCGGGGCAGTTCATTGGGCTGGGGGTATTCGTGCGACATGGTGAGCTCTGTGGTGCACATTCCTTTGCATCGTCGGCTGATAGGTCGTCGGGTTATATGTACGGCCTCGGGTATCTTCCACGGGCGTAGTGGGGATTCCAGGTCGATATCGGTTTGGGGGCCAGGGGAAGCTCACCTAGGGCCGACATGCGGGCCCCAGTTCGATAACGTCAAAGTACTTAGCGTGTTTGAGACTGAATCAGGGCGTACAGCTCCCCTTGCCTGTGGTTATTATGGGAAGGGCAGATGTTGAGGTTCATGAATTGGGAATAAGATCTTCGATGTATTTGGGGAACAAAAGTAAGGCTCAGGCGCCTGGCCGTTATTCCGCTGGTCTACTAACAAAAGACCCTGCCTACACAGGTCCGACCAACGCCATGATGGCCCTTGATCAGTATTTGGATGAGGTACGCAATGCCTGCAGGGTCGAGGAAAGACAACGTCCTGACAGTGACCAAGCCTTTCGAATGTGAGACTGCTCTTGGTGCATTCCAACCCGGTGCACTTGGTGGTAGCACTCGTCTTCTTGAAGCCTCGGAAAAGCTATACAGACTCTGCCACGCGACCGGGAAGAATCCTGTGGAGGTAGCCAAGTCTGACTGTCCGGGGAGCAAGTACGACATTGCGTTTCAACAAGAGCACCGAAGGCTAGAAGACGTCCTTAAAGCCAACAGTGCCCTTACAGACCAGCTTGTTCAGGCTCGCGCGAATGAAGCCTACTACAAGCAGTTGTGGACCATGACTGCTCGTCAGACACATATGCTCGAGGAGAAAGACGAGACGCTCCCCGCATCGGCTACGAATGGTCCAATGGTTCGGAACAGTGGCACGTCGGCCCATCGGGCTAGATCCAAACATCTTGAAAAGACAACGGGATGGTCTAGTTTGGTCAAACTGAGGGTTCTTGCAGAGGTAGCGCTACTTAGTGGGAGAGGATGATGTTGTGTTGATAGAGAAACTGATGCTCTGACTCGACGAGCATCTCAAGAACACTTTCAATTCCAGTTCAACGCCACAGATCGCATTCGCCAGGAAGTGATTCCTGGTGTCAACACCGACCAGTGTCTCGGATCCCCTGATGTCTGTGTCATGGAGGTGTCTTTCAGCCCATCATGCGTCTCTGGCCGCACAATCAATAGCACGGCCACCACATATCCACTGGCACCAAAGATCCCTACTCTTGTCTTTTAGACACCGATATATAGGAAGAAGCCTCCTCTTCTGAGAAAAGATCCCATTGTCCCTATCACGAAGACATAGCTGTTCTCAAAGTAAACAGGATGGAAACTACTCTCTTCATGAAAGCAAAACATGCACCAACTTGTCTCCGGAGACGTATTGCTCATCGATTGATTACAAAACGTCTTGACAGCGATGCGGCGGACCACCATGCCACTGGTAGATCAAGCGAGGAAACTCAACAGTCCAGTATACAGTCCTTGTTTCGGCGCGTTAACACGGATACCAACGCGGGGGTTGACGTCGTGTCTACAATGCTGGCAGCGGCATCTTTGGAAAGTGGACCCGGAGCTCGCAGAGAGTCGATGGTCGAGAAACGTGAAAGATGTCAGATCAGCCGCCGTTGATTTCATACGATGGTGGTAGTGATAATGATGCACTGGACATCGATTCATGCTGTAGCACGTCGTTGACTTGCACTCCCGGTGCATCTTCACTATACACACCCAGTGGTGGGCTGGGTCGCGACGCGGTGCGATACGACGGACGGCTTCGGTACGGATAACATGAAGAGTACATCAGATCCCGGACCTAGAATGGGTAGAAAGCCAGGCACTATGTCTATTGCCCCAAGATCTGGACCTCTTGAGCTATAGCAAACTACCGATAGTAAAAGCACCAAAAAATGGATCCTAATGCAAACTCCTTTCGTGGCCACGTCCTCTTTTGGGCCCTGTGCTGTGAGGGTCTCGTATCCAAATCGATCAATAACGCTGCTAGGATCACCTCTAGATACAGGACGTAGCGCGAGGAGAGAAGAAGGACAAGATTCCGGCCCTCCTCGCGTTTCATGAGCGTCAGATGTCGTTGTCACGGCACACGTGCCCTGGCACGTGTGCCCCCTGAGCTTGACCCGTGACATGTGCGACAGGCGCCTTGGTCCCAGATCTGGTCCTTGGGAATTCCCCCTCTCATCCTCTCCCCAGCCGGGGCGTATTCAAAACGGGTGGCATCCTGACCTCAACGCATCATACCGCGCGCCTTGCTCGATCAAGCAACGAACATTGCAATGTCTGAGCAACCCCGGAGAACCGAAAGAAAGCGGGATCGGAAGAAGGAGAATTTTGCGAAGAGCATGCGAAGCCTCATGAAAAGACTCTTGGTGATCAACGAGAAGTACGACGCCGACATTTACTTTTGTGCGAAGTATTCGAGGTGGTTCGAGTTCAGCACGGATGCCAGTCTTCCACCGACCTCGGAACAAATCGTACGTATTCCCTCGGATTGGTGACTTTGTGTGTTCACAATGCATACAGGGAAATGCGTATCCGTTGACGTTCAGGAGAACCGCAACGTATCTCAGAGAGCAGCGGAATACGCCCAAGGGTGAGCCGCAACGAGACACGAGGTAGATGGATGGTAGCCGGGCGGGAAGCCACGCCTCGGTCCAACAACCATACTGCAAACACAGACATTGATGTAGAGGACAGTAAACAAGCAGAGTCTCTCCATACTGAATTCAATACAATATAATTGATTGCCCACGTCAAGGAGGTACATAGCGGGTAATTTCAATTGTGGTTGAAGTGATGTCACCGCCTCCACATTGGAGTTGCAGAAGCCCGGATAGCTACCTCAATCCCATAGCGGAGCAGTGTATTTACCCAAACATATTCATTCATTGCCCCTTGAATGGTACACGCGAGCTTCACGTCTCGGCTCCGAGTACAAGAAAGAGCATGGTGGGGCTGGAATACAGCAATACTAGGGCCATTGCCAGGGCCCTTTTTGGGCTGCTCTCGGGGGCGCATCACGGACCTTTTCCTTGATATCCAGAACTGGGCTCTCGGCGCTTGGACCTAGCCTCATCACCGATGGCTTTCCTTAAGATTAAACTCCTGCACTCTAACCTCGGAGACGACATCTTTCTTTGGTCAACGCACAGTCCAAAAACATTACCGCAATCACCGCCAACAACACAACCAAGTACGTCGTCACCAACAAAAAATATAATGCGTAGGACTGGCACGTGGAAAACTTCCCTAGCCGTTGCCATGGCACTGTGCTTGATTTGCTGCGTCGCATTAGCAGCCTGGGCACTCTCCACGGGCTACGCCAAGTCAGGAGTCGCCATCGTGGAGGTACTCGCAACGGACCAAGCATGGAGCCTATTGCTAATACCATACACCTTACAGCTTGAATTGACCGAAGCTCTTGGCGTAATTCTCCCTAGACAGTTGCGCAAAGTGCCAGACTTTGTGGATCCTGTCAAGTCCAGGGTGAAAAGCACGGTCAATACTGCTCTCCCAGACGCGGTGAGCCGAGTACGCACCGCGGGCAACTCTGTCGCCACTCATATATCTGATGTGGTGGACACAGCAATCCCCAAGACCTTTTATGTCGGAACCAGATATCTTTGTGTCGGCGACCTGAATGCTAGGTCTTGCCACAGGCTGCCGCTGCGTCTCTCGGATGTGATCCCAGTCGAAGCACAGGAGGCATTAAAAAACGCCCTAGCCGATGCCAAGTCTCTGAACGACTCTGCACTTTCTGTCATCACCGCGCCTCACATCAGGAACTGCTTCATCGCTGGCGTCGTGTCGGTCGTCTTTGGCTTTCTGGCATTTTTGTCCGTTCTCCAAGGCTGGTGCTCATGCCTGTTCAAGCTCATGGTTCCCTTCAAGCCTCTACAGGCCGGGATCAATCTACTCTTTGGCTTAATATGCTGTCTCCCTTTCATGATGGCGGTCGGGTTTCAGGTTATGATGCGATCCGTGCTGCCGTCGTGGATCAGCTTAAAGCAAGGAGACGTTTTTGGGATATCCGTCGGCTGCCTCTGCTGTGGGTGCGCTTTGGCGCTGCTTGGGAGCTTTATTCCCTTTTTAATATGAGGCACTGCCATGATAGATAAGCGGCAGGACTGGGAAAATGGGTGGTTCGACTGATCAAGCGGTCGTGGACCAATGTACACACTGTAGAAATGCCCAAGCTTCATTGTTGTAAAATCAGATCGATAGTCCTTTTCTCATATGAACTGGATCGTCTTTCTAGGAATGCCTCTAAAGTATGTTGTAAATCATGTTCGTCTTCGTTCACGCTCCAACTCAGCAATTGGCAGCGTCAGTGAAGTACCATTGTACCCACTGGAGAACGAGACGAGGTTGACGCTTCGCAACGGATTCGTCTGTCACATGGTCTGATCATAATACTTTGGCCAATGTTCCCCAGCCAGCGATTGTGTCCACCGATTTGATGCAAGCGCTGTCACAGTGACACTCATAACCTCGTTCTCGCCTACGATGATGGCAGGCGGGGCCTTCGTCAGTAAGTATTGTAGAAGCAAAGGCGCAGAATAACTGAAGCGTCTCTGGGATTGCGGTGCACCGTAAGCGCGTAAGGGTATCTGAGGCTGATTGCTGGCCACAATGGAGATGAACGCGTCGAGGCCCAGTCGTGCCAGTCATGGGCTGGTTACCCCGCGAAGTCGTGATGTCACATAGGTGGTATTACGAAGTGCAACCGATGGCCTGCCAAGTGGTGACGGTCAAGCAGCCGGCACAACATTCTTCCGAGTCCAATGCCGGTCGGCACCGTCGCCCGTACAACACCCGAACGGAATGCATTCAACCTCCTTGTCTGGCATTAGACTCATTCAAATTCAGCGAACAAACTCCGAGGTACCGCGATCACAATGCTGCAGGGCTCAAAAATGATCAGCGACAAGGAAGTTGTGGGAACGATAGACTGTTGTACCATACGAAGCATCCATGCCGCGCGATCGAGGACTCTATACCGTAGGCTAGATGACGCTCTTAACATCATGTCTGCGCCCCGAAGAAATGGCAGAAGGTGCGCGGATGACAGACATGCCCTGGCACGAGCCGGCAAGTAATAGTAGACTGCCTCCATGATAGAGATACCCTCTCCATTTCCCAACCATAGGCTCGAACGAGAATTCAAACGCCCTTGATGCCATTCTGATTCCTACGGGTCGTGCTCATCCTTCCTTAGGCTCACTTTTCCTCCTTCCCTTCATTCTACCAGTTAGACTTCACGTTACAATATAAGCGGTGCTACTATCATAGATCAGCGTAGAGCAAGGCGATTTCCTTTGCTTCTCTGTCGACTGTGATGCAGATATGCCCTGGCACTCCTTGGAGTTCTTTCTGCACCTCGTCTAGAGCAGAGACTGTGATGGTGCCAAAGGCATTAGACAATCATGGTGAAGCGGTGTCCGAAACGCAGTCCAGCAGCTAGCTCGCCACTATATATCAGTGCATCAAGCAGCGCATATGTAGATGGAGAAGCCCTGAAGAGGGGACATTGATTCCTCTATCTACTGGGCGAAAAGTACCGAGAGATCACCGGCTTGTTATTTTTAGGCTCAGGGAGCCCTTTGGCGAAAGGTCAATTGAATTTGGAAATATAAACTGTGTAGGCACAGCAGTCGAATTGTTTGACCAAAATCAAGGTTACAGTTCTGTAGTACGTAGTAACAGGTAAAGTTTCGTCTTGGGTCAATTGCATCCCTCGTTCAACTTAGTCCGAGTTATGTGTATCTCGGTGGCCTTCATGATATGTCCGTACTGTGCAGTTCGCAAGGAAGGGGAATATACCTCTCGCGACGCAGCACCATCCTGTCCAGTATCTGTGACCTCTCGCGACGAAAAGACCCAAGACCACTTTGAGGCCAGCGTTCTGATACTGGAGACGGCTGTTTTGATAGGGAGCTGTACTAGGTCTGTCACCTGTCGAACACAGCGTGACTGTCGGTTGAGGTGTAACTCCATGCCTGCGAGTAGATAGCTGGCGCAAGGAACGTGCATCCGGTCTCGAAAACGCAGCGGGGATTTATTCAGAATCATCTGAATAGTCTGTTCATGCATGAACCAGCATGTTAGCCTTCTGGGGTCGTAGGTCCTGCCATCGGGCTTAGGACGTAGAGTTGACGTGTGGAAGTAGAGCCAGTTTTAGGTGTCATTAAAGGGCAGGACTTTGGTCCCTAGCTGCAGCCTATGTACACTTCGCAAGCACCTCGTTTGGGACCGACGAGCGGACTTTACACAATGACTGTCATTAGGGCCATGAACTTGGCATCGCGTAGTATCATAAATACATAGCAATGGAATGATAATTCAACTGCCCTGCTGACTTCAGGCATTCGGTTCGGAAAAGCACCCATCAAAATGGCCTCATCCAAGAAGAACAATCCCGCCCGGGCTGGAAGAAAGTCCAAGATGGAGAAGTTGAAGCGAGATCTCGCTGATGCACAGGAAAAGCAGAAGAAGGAGCAGAATGAAACACAGAAACAAGAGAACCAGAAGCTTGTTGAGGAGCTGGAAGCAAACCTGTCCAAGATGCACAACCCCGGCCCGATGGACGTCGACGACGACAAGGATGAGGATGGAAGTGACGACGACGATGCGGGTTTGGAAAAAGACGTGAAAAAGGAAGACGTGTCTGAGAGTGACAATGACAAGAAACCCACTGCTCAGATAAAAAATGACGCTGATCAAAAGGAAACAACAAAGACAGAACAGAAAGAATCGGCTGTTGACGATCACATCCCAACCGCTAAACAGAACAGTCATGATGCAGCCGATGACAAAGGAGCTAAGGCAGCCGACAGCGAAGACGAAGAAGCACTTTTCGTCGCAACCAAACAGAGGACCGATGACGACGACCAGGATGAACTCGACGAGGACGGCGAGAAAGCTCTTTTTGTCAGGCACATTCCCAAGCATGGTGACCACATCCAGACCGTTGGTTGGGGCCAAGGCAAAACTGGCACATTCTACATCAATCGTCACGGAAAGAGAGGCGCGTCAAAATACCGGCTTGAGTCGCTCGCCGAGTCTGCCGAGTACGAGGAAAGAGAAAAGAACGACGAGGACCCCCATAAAGTCACCAACTCGGAGAATCGTTACGGCGATAAGAAGCTACCCAACGGAAAATGGAAGTACACAAAGCGCCATATCATTGGCATTTGGGGGGTAGCATGGGAATGCCCCCGTGGGCTGTGGGGAGGATCTCGATCTGACATAGTTGACAAGTGGCCAACCACATACGTCTTGATCATGTGGGACATCGAAGGGGAGCGGAAGAAGGTTTGGGAGACGAGATCGAGCCTCAGGAGCCGATGGACGAAGAAGGGCGCAGATGCCGCCATTTACGAAGCAGCGTGCGAAGCCGAGGATCGGCACACGGAAGCCGAGACCGGCATGCGTCCAGCGTCCAGCCGATCGCCTTCTCACGGTCTCGCGGAGACAGCCACCGCGCGTTTCAGAGCACAGTCTCATCATGATGAGAGTCATGCCCGGAAGGTGCAGTTCCAAGTTGGTAAGGGCGCCCAGGACATCCATGACGTCGCGAATGCTTTGGAGGCTTTCAAGATGAGCTACGGGGAGCTTTACGGGAAGCCGTTCCACCAAATGAATGTGAAGGAAAAGGCCGAGATGGTTAGCTCCTGGCAGCTTCAGAAAGCGGAGATTCTTGGGTATTAGCGCAGCATACCATGTGGCTATATGGGTAGCAGGGTCCCCTGGGCTGGTTCCCTTGGATCGATAGAGCAGGTAGAGCTTTCATTAGTACCCGCTAGCAACAAAGTCGACTCAGTCGTCACAATCCAGCTTGATTTCTCCTTAACGATACTGAGAACCAGGTAGAGCCCATTCTTGTGACGGCTGCGAGAGATGTATTGCTGGTAATTGGAACCACTGCGCGTTGTACAAGCCCGTACTTTTCATTCTCGCTGGGGAGTCTGAAAGAGAGGGTATCCAACACTCTATCCACAGAAATCAGGTCACTAGCTTATTGTCCTTCAACCGTGGTCAGTGAGCCCTTGGACAGTCGTGTACCTGGGGTCCTCGTCTCGGGATCAGAGCTACACAAGGACCCTCAGCAGCTGATGTTCTACTGCCAATTCAGAACAAGCAAACCAAATCCTTTAACACGGCTATTCTGCTAACCTGGTAACCGGTGTCGCGGTTCCCATCTGCCTTGTCCTGCTTGTTGTCTTCTCTGCTAACGCAGGAGGATCATATCTTCATGGCATCTTCTCGAGCCTCAGACGGATTCACCGGTGTTCGGCTAATGGTAAGACACGGAAACTAGCTATGCTACGCAATGAGATACCGAGCCACCGCGATAGCCGCCCCATGGGCTCCCTACAGTCCAGATGTCAAAATAGGAAAAGGCGTTACCGAACAGGATATGCTTGGGACAGCGAAACCTGAAGGATTTCCTATCGGTGAGCCGCTTGGGTGGTGAGAGTGTTTGAACAAATCATATGATACCATTGTGTTACATACTCAATACATCAGAAGATACGCATCTCCGCCTCCAACCACTTGTCTCAGGCACTCCCAGCCATACCGCTCCTTCGATCTTAAATCTGACCAATCTCAAAGACCGCTCCCCGCTATCAGCCCCTTCCCAGCGGTGCTTCAGGACCACCGGCGCATCAACTCGAAGTCTCATTTACGCCTCCTCAGCTACCCTTTCTTGTTGCGGTCGGTTTGCTTGCCATTGGCAGGCTGCTTTGGTTTATTACTCACCCTATGCTCTTGGCAAGCCAAACACTCAGAATCATGCACCCCAGGATCAGGACGGCAAGTTGACAGGGCAATACTGCAGGATGCCATGCGTCGTACACCGCTGCAAACCATACAACAAGTCCCGTGAGGGACTGAAGAATAGTAGCATCAATCAGGATGACAGGCAACCATGCAACCGCAAGATCTGACTTCGTTGGGCTTTCGTGGCCGTCAAAGAAAAAGAGCAGCATAGTCGTGACCACCACCGTGACCACGGCAGTAAGGATGGAGCTGGTGAGAAGCCCCGCAGAAGTGCCGGTGATCGCAGGCCTGGATTCTGTCCAGAAGGTGGCCACGACCAAAAGTACTATAGAGATGGAGCTTGTAAGCACTGCGATGCCATTGAATATGTGGTAGAGTCGCGTAAGACGGCTAAAGACCGGTCTTGCTTGATAGACTGGCGGCTTGACTGATTATTCCCTCAGGTCGCGTTCAGGTAGAAGGGCACACTCTTCTTTTTACTCACGGTCCGAATCGCCCATCATCACCGTAGGTATCATATGTTTACGTATGGCTTTGTTTGTTGCGAAGCTGCAGTACTTTCGATCACGCATGCTGTGGAAATTAGTGGTCCGTTGATAGGAAAAGAAGTACAGTACCGGATTTGTTACAGTAGGAAGAAAAACTCTCCAGCAAGCTCTTTGTATTGAATTATATGTAGATGATCTTGCCGAATACACCCTGGTTCTGGGCCGTAAAGAGGTTCCTTCGTAGGGCCGTATTCGCGGTCCCAGTCACTAAGGCCCAAAAATTGGCCAGCTGCCGTTATTTGAGACCTCAAACCGTGCAGCACAAATGCATAGCTGTGAATCACACACAGGGCGGTCAGGTGCTCGCGCTGAGATCGTGAATCACATCCCCACCCTGATCCTGGACTCTGGTTGCTTCCTCCAAGCCACTACCGTCCACGCTGATTACCGTCAACATTCAGCAATGGCGATTTCTAACAGCGCGCTCCCGATTCGTTGGTGCCAGAATGGCCGTCTTCCTCGCTATCTGCCCGATGGCTGACACGGATACCGTCAATCTGACCGAATCACACAGCATGCAGGCCCCCAAGGACGCGACTTGTGGTGAGCCTCCTGCATGAGGCGCCAGCCTATCACAACGTCAACTTCGCGGCAACCGCGTCGTGGCCTGATCATGCACACCTTGAGACACCCAGGCTGAACCGGAACTCTCCTCTCTTATAACCTAGCACACGCCATCAGATCGCAAGCCGTCTTCGGTGACTGCCAAGATGCATCCAGTACCCAGTCAGACGGAGTGCATCGCGAACGTCCCTCAGCAGAAGTCGCCAACCATCATCTGCGCTGAGAACATTGCCCTTCTGCAATTTCTGCACAATGTCCCAGCACAGCCATCGACCAGAATTCTTCGCGCAGCTGTGGAAAACGACGGTCATCGTGCCCTTTCATTCGAACAGGAGCGGCAACTTACCGGTGCCCTGGCGGTTCTCTCCTCCATCCGTGAGAACGCCAACCTCACTACTGCCGTTGCCGTCCGAGAAGTGCGTACGCCCGAGGAGCAGCAGCATCACACCTCACTCGAGGCATTAGTCGCAGTGAACAAATCGGAACTGTCAACTGGGACGACTACCTAAGCTCAGTGTGTGATGGCCTCGGCCGCATCTTCAACACCCTCTCCCAAGCTACCAGTGGGAAGTCAAGCTCCCGAGCCAGCTGCTTCTGCTCACCGTCAGAAGTGCATGATAGCCAGCTCGAGTATCAAGTCTTCATCGACATCGTGTCTGTCTGCCGGGGGCGCATCCTCTCCCTACTTCGGTTTGGCAAGCACCAACGGGGGAAGACGAAACCCCCCTTTCGAAATGTGCTGCGCGATATGTGTGATGCTGTTGCCTCGATAAGGCATAGAGACGCACGAGCCTTTCTCAAGGGAACCCGCAGACTAGTTGCGGCCCTTAAACGGTTTGAAAATCACCAGACCGATGCAGAGCTCCCAACGCTGGTCGAGGAGGCGCACACCTGGACTCGAATGGGAGACTTGACAAGCCTCTTCCACCGGGTTCCATTCTCAGCTCTGGGCGGGGCGTCCTGCGAAGATTACCGAAGAATCATCAGCAAGATCGGCCAGTATCGGACTGCCGCTCGCCGTCTGTACCGCATTGCCAGGAACATTCGAGCCGTGCTAATGCCACAATAAGGCCCGTCCGTGTCGGGCCTGACGCATTCATTCGTCCTGATGCCACAGGAAATACTCCGTCCCTCGCCAAGACGCTACATAGGGCATCGGCCAAGACCACCAAAAGAGATCTCCCAACAGCGCTTTCTGAGTTCATGAGAAAGCACCCTTTCTTGACAGATGACGATTTCGTCAGGATCACATATCGGATCCTCGCAGAGGGAAAACTCCATGCCGAGGTCCAAGTGCTTGCGTACTTGAAGAGCTTGTCTCACCACGACGCCCTTGGCACCAGGGTCATCCAGTCGAACAAGAAGGCGTGCTTCCTTTGCGACGAGGTGCTCGCGCTTAATGGGCTTCCTGGGGTCCCGAAGAGCCATGGACGCCTGTATTCTGGATGGATGCTGCCCTCGCTCCCGGGTTTGAAACAACTCCAACTGCAGCTGAATGATTCGCTCCAGCGCCGTGCGAACCGAAGTATTGACATGGTGTTGAGGAAGGGACAAAAGATTGACCTGGTCTTCCCTGTCGAGAGTACTGCTTTGACGGTGTCCGAGGTGGCAGTCGCTGGGATTGAGCAGAGCGAGTCGGTCTCAGCTCCTAGCATTGAGATCTTGAGTGCCCCCGTAACTACCTCTAAGCCAGAGACGTTGGGGGAGGACGAAGAGCTCAAGATGCCAGAAGGCCCTGTTCACGGTAGCGCAGAAGACTCATCCTCGGTTATTTCTGAGGTAGACTCGGCCGAGGTATTAACATTGCCTTATGTCGACGTGATGCTAGACGATGCAAACGGCAGCCAGGATAGTCAGCCGTCCTACTCCGTCTCCCCTGGGGAGACATATTCGATCCATACATTTGGAGGCTCGGAGATGACGATTCAGTACTCCACTGGCCCGGGTCACCCGAAACCAGCCAGTGCTCTCGTCTACCGAATTCGGCAGCTCGATAAGAGCGATGTGGAAGTCCTGAAGAGCCAGGATGTGCGCATCTGCGATGTCACGTCCCTAGATAAGGGCTCTGAGGTCACTTTGGTAGGGCTTTCGCCCTTCTATGTTGATTTGCGCAGCACAGCCGCCGAGTTGATGTTTTATGAGTAAATGCCAAATACATCGCAAGAGCGGCACCCAAGGGCCTTGAAGCGGCAATGGAGTCGAAGAGGCTGCGTGGCCTGGCCCGGCGACCACACGACAGCTGTTGAAAGCTACCGTGTCACCGCAGTAAACTATGCCTCAAACTTTTCTATGTACAGGTGTAAAGATCAAGTAGCAGCAGCCATTAGTCGTGTCCAAAAAGGCGGGGCGCAAGTGATCATTGGAGCTTTCATCACAGTTGCCACAAAAATAGCAGAAGCAGAGGCTCACACGCCAGTGCACCGGATCGATTCACGAGAAGGGCCGTGAAGCTATGGACGGATCTCCACGCACTGCTTGAGATAAGCCGGCTTCGAAGACTGACCGTTTCCATGTGAAAAACCGGGCGCTTCTACCGCTCGCCATTTTCCAAATGGCAACTGCGCTCAACGAAATTCCGATGGAGGACCTGAAAACAAGAAACCCATTTACACGGCCGCCGTGGATGGAAAGAGTGCAGACCGTCACCGAATGGAGTGCCGACGCAACATCGAAGCGTGTCGATGAGGACGCTACGGCGCGCATTCCTGGCACGAAACGAGGTTAGGGTCGGCGGAATCGTCAAGGGGCCAAGAACGAGGCTCGCGACGATTCTTGCACCAGCAGCATCTGCTCTAACGCGTTCGGAGTGCTGCTGGCGCTCGCGCCTTCGTAGATAGAAGTGAACGAAGCTCGGGAGGCATCAAGGCCGCTCGCAATGAGATTTTATTTGATGATATTTGAATGCAGTAGATCGTCCATGGCGGATGGGACTTTCTGAGCTTAGGGAGGGAATGGTGACGGTTGCGACAACGCTTTTCGTTGCACTTTGGTCTGATTTGCGCCCGGCCACTCGAACCACAGCCACAACGAAGTAGGATTTGTCAGCCTAAGTTGATTGACCGCAAATCGGCCAGCTCTGTAAACCAATCAAGCCTTTTATATTCATAATGTGGACCACCCGATATAAAAAATATATGAGATCGCACTTATTGAATATTTCTTGGTTCTGCCGGTGGGCGGTCAAGCGAGCGGCGTCGATTGAGGACAACCGTCACAGGACAAAACAGCTGCAAAATACACATCAACGAAATAACACCCATCAAGAGGTTAATTTACTAGGAAGATTCGGCCAGAAGTGACGAATGAAATATTTACGGCATCGAGTCTCCCGAATATCACACGCATCCGTCTATCTTAACTCGCGCCCACATACTTCTACCTTGACTACACCCCTCGGTCCGGCGACACTGGCCCTGCTTCAGGTCAAGCGCAGAAATGTTCATCATCGCTTAGGGGACAACATGAATAGTGCATCGAGGCGCTTCTGTTCTTGAATGTTTCACTAGGACCTTGGTCACGCCCAGTGCTCTTCTAGTGATGTGGCGGGGTGATAAAAAGGGATGCTGCGGACTGGATCTCGCATGGACTCTAGCCCATGCTTGGTGGGCGACCACCTATTCCCGCAGCGGAAAACAGACGGTGGTCCCACAGCGCTGCCCGCTGGGGTTTGTAAGGAGAGGCGCGAGGCTCCTTGCTCGCATGCTCTTCCGCATCTTCTCGTTGCTGTTGCTCGTCGAAAATACAACCCCCGGCTTCTTCGCGTAGTCGTTGTTCTTCCCGAAGTTGCCGTCGCAGTTTTACGAGTTCTCCTTCCATAATGCTGGCCGAAGGAGGTGCAGGAAGCTGATTTGGATCATTGTTCGCCCTCGATTCCCGTCTGTGGAGCAGGAGTTTTCGAGCACCGGCTCAGATGGGAGCTAAGAGGAGGACGGGTCAAGCGGTTTTGGAACGGTCTGTAGCCTAGTGATGGAAGTAGTCCAGTCACTTTGGTGTTTTCTCCTGTGAATGAATCCTTTGGCACTCGTCTTCTAGGTACTTTCAGAGAGAGGCCGTGACACCCTTCAAACCCCAGCCCATCAGATCTCGCCATCGTAATACTCCGTAACTGCATCAATCCAACGCCAGAGCCGCTTATCTGCCACAAACCGTGGGTTCATCTTGGCGGCAACTGCCACCTTATGAGCTAACGCTAGTCTCTTAGCGCCAACTGCGCCGAAGTACTCCTGCTCCCGCCGACGGATCTCGCTTTCAGCCTCGTCGTCATCTGCTAGCTCACCGGCCAGTATGAGCGCATCGTGGCTCGTTGCTCGTGTTGCCAATAGAGCTGGCAGACTATTGGTGTCGTCCCAGTCTTCTCCAGGAGTCCTAGGTTCCCAGACAAGCGTGCAGAGTGCCTCCAGGTGGTTGTAGTCTTGTAATGCATCCAGGTTCACCAAGCGCATGAACCGTGAGACCATCTGGCCGACCATCCAGAAGTTGGGCTCGATTACACACCCACCAATCTTCCTATTCTCGGTTTCGAAGCCGAAGCGGAAGGCACTTACCAGGGATAAATCCAACACCAAGTCCCTAGGATGTGGTAGGCCCGGAGTGGCGAGAAGTTGGGCTGGCGGGCCAGTAGAGGAAAACGCCCAGTCGATGACACACGTTATGTTCAGGTCATCGTCTACGAACAGATTCTGGACGCTGATGTCGTGGTGATGAAGGGGGAAGCCAGGAGCTGATTGACTAACAGGACGTACCATACAAGGGATGATAGAGTCCTGAAGGAGCTGGCTCGCGAGGCAATACTGTAATCGATTCATGCTAGACTCCACTATTCCCCCAAGGGCCGCGAAGTCATTCCAGCGATCAGTGGCGGCGTAGTACTTGGCGAAGTTGGGGTATTCTTGTGGGACGGGAATAGGCGCACGGAGGAAATGGTGGCCCATTGGAAGCTGCTCAGCATGAAGATGAAGGGCTGCGGCGAGGGAGGAGTAATAGTCTGCTTCCTGATGAAATGGACCGCGCGGGATATCCTCAATCGTTTCCCGGTCTTCTAGAACGTGCCCGGGAGAAAGACATTCGTCGACGTAATAACCTTTGTCGCCTTCGAAGAGCGACCCAATGGTCGGAAAGCGGAGACCGAATAACTGACGAGCGTAGCATCCAAGCTGGCGCATGATGTTCTTCTTGTCTTCGTTCGTCAAAACTCGTGGAAGCGTCGCAGAACTGCTCTGTCCAGAAGGTTCATGGGTACATGTTCGCCAGTCGTACTTCGCAAGGGGATGACCGGGAGCCTTGCTCATTAGGATAAATGGGATGCCGATGTCATTTTCGTAGGTGGGGCTAACGACCGTTAGCTGAAGGGACTGACTGGCTTGGAGCTTCAGGAGGATACCTGTAATGAAAAACTTCTGGTACAGGAATAGAAGTGTGCTCTCTGACGTATTTGAGGGTAGCAACCTCGCTAGCTAGGAGACGCCCGGTGAAGCCTTGGGCGGCAGCGTAGGATGAGCAGGGCGCCCGAAACACCCATTCGACGCCATCATCAAACTCAAGAAATATAGCCCAGTTTAAAGCGCCCGCTTTGGGGATTTGAGAGTCGTTGCAGGTACACGGTCGGCGTCGGAGCCGTTCCGCTAGCCTGAGAAGATGCCAGAGGCTGAAGTCGGCGTGAAAGAAGATGTTCCCCTGTCGGCTCATAGTAGGCATCTTGCCTGGCATGTCAGATCTGTAACAGAGGTCTTGCCAGGTGTTGAGCGCTGTTGAACTCTATGAAGAGTAGAAGGAAAGGGCTACGAGTTGCTTCTTTCCGGTCTTTGTTTGGACGAGATATATGGTAGGATGTTGGGGATTGGGGTGAACTGGTGGTACGCGAAGACGTCGGCGGTTCTGACACCTTGGTTCTTAGTCAGAAACCCGGGCAGCCAATCGTAGTGCCTCGCATACGCCCTGACCCCCCTGGTATCGGCGCACCAAGTTCGCTTCCTATACAATGGCCAGAGGTCGGATGCCTACCAATAGGGCGGGAATCATCAAACACACCGAAACAATTAGGCGCGCGTTGGCCATAACTCTTCGATTTCATTGGTATCTATTTCAAAGATATCACAGCCCCCACTCTCAGGATTATTCATTCAGGTGCTCTAGTACCGGGATCAGAACGCTCAGTAGCTCGGGGAGCGTAGGTCTCTTCTCTCCAGCGCAGCGTACCGCAGAAACTGCGATCTATCGCGCCAAGCCTCGAGATGAGGCAATCCAAAGTTTCACGTTGCGCGCGGTTATTTTACTGAGCACACGCCAGGCACAGAGATGCAAGGATCATAGTAAAACCTGTGAGAGAATATCCTAGGGAAGTTGAGTGGGCCTGTAATACCTATCACTTCCTTCACTCCTCGCACTATCACCTCTAAACTTGAAGTTATCATCGTCCACCACCGCCTTCGATCTCGCCTGCTCACATTTTATACGGTATATTGAATTTCTAAGACAGTTCTGTTACCTTGTGCGCTATGCCTCGCCGACGTCCACCGCAGCCATCGACCCCGGAAAATCTCCCTCCTATTCCTGCCGGTGCATTCAAGAAAGCGTACTATCCGTCGCCAGATACAGTGTACTACTTGAAGGACCGTAAGTTACCTCAATTACCATTGCGTGGGCCTTATGCTCATGAAGAATAAGCGAGCGATTCCGTATGGAGCAGGGGGACAGTTCATGAGAGTACTACAAGCACGACGCTTCATTACGTACGTAAATCTTTTGGCCTGAAATTTGCAACATTCTCACGCTTTCTAGGTACAGGACGACAATGGCGGTCAGATACATAGAGTCTACGCCCAGTATATCCGCAAGCGAGCCGACTAAGTGGGCCAGGAATGAGGTGAAGCATCGTCCTCATGGGCCGCACATCAGTTGTTAGCTGTTGAGTTCATACACAATCCTGTTCGGCAAGAGGCTTTGGTACAACCTGGCATGTTTGTGGCAGCAGCTTCGATGAGCTCCCAAAAGAAACCGGCTCGCGTTGAGGGCCGCTCAATCATATCATTTCTTTGGGTAGTTGGAAATCCACAATATTTCTCAAGAGTCGTGCGCACTGACTCGGTTGGTATTGACTCCTGTTGCTTACGCCTGCACACCCCGCATCATACCGCCAGCCTCATCCGACACCCTCCATCCCTCACCTCAATCCTCCAGCCTCCGACGCTCTCCAGTCCCTCAAAAGCCTCCTTGTCCTCATCGTATCGAACCTCGACTGGCAACCAGTCAGTGTTTGCGCGAACCATGACGTGCATGGCGGTAGTGCAACATAGCAGATACTCCTCGTCGACCTCGCGCTCTCCCCGTCAGCGTCTCCGACCCTGCGATACCCACCACGACCGTGCTTCCAAGTGTACAAACATCTTTCCCGAATTGCAGTCCCATTGAGAATAGGCCCGTGTCGCCGAAATGTTAAAGATCCCGTTGTCACGATCGCGGAGAGTGCCGAGCTTGACAGTAATATCCTTCGGGCTTAGAAGGCCACGAGTAATACTGTCATCTGTAGGCACAATCGTACCTTGCATTGTGGCTGGAGCTCATGCTGGTGTGAAACGTACGGTCCTCGTAGCAAATTCAGAGTCTCTTCTAGATACAAGACGTAGTCCGAGGACTGGAAAAGGACAAGAGACAGGTCTCCTCGCGTTTCAAGAGTGCTGAATGTCGTCGTTGTTTCGCGTACGTGACCGCCGCGTGCCTAGTTTCTCAGTCAGTGACAAATCGACTTAAAGGGCTAGATCTGGACTTTAGTTGATGGACCCAGAAAGTGTGTCGTGAACAGGCTGCCCCGCTTTAACATCTGGGATAGTCGCCACTGCAGCTAATGGTGACCTCTTTCGCGACGAGGCATCCTTGTCATCCTGCTGCGTCAACAAAGAGCCAGATCTGGCCCACTTCGTACACTGGCTCGAACGGTGACCTCCGTTTTGACATCCCAGTCCCTGCCTGCCACACGCCCCTGTAGCTAGACTGTGGTCCCGTATCGACCAAGACGTCTTTGATGACTCTCCTGGAGGTCAGCCTCTCCTGGAGTTTAGCCTCTCCTGGAGTCTCGCCTCTGCCGGAGGGGACCCACCTCTGAAGGTCAGCCTCTCCGGGAAGCCATCCTCTCCTGGAGGTCAGCTTCTGGTGGGGGTCACTCTCTCCCAGTGGGCACTCTCAGAGACGACCGTCTCCGAGAAGCCCTCAGCGCGTACCGGGGTTCAATTTTTGAGGTTTTCGTGTTTGCGTTTGACTTGGGAGGAGACAATTCGCCAAGGGGCCTCCTCGAATACCACTGTCGCTGCGCCACACAACCAGAGTGGATTGAGGCTTGCGCTACAGACGCAGTCAAATGATCACGCGTCAAACACGTCGCAAGGTTTTGTCTATCACCTTGTTCATGGATTAAGCTGGACACCATCAGGATCTTGCGACTGCGCGGGCAAACGACAACGAATGATCAGCATCTACAGTAAAGCCCCAGGCTTGTGGCCTCGGAACATTCCGATCATTTGTCTACTCTGTGTTCCATCTCGGCTCTTCACATCCGCTAACTATGTGACCATCAAACAGAACCCAGTATTCGAAGCCCATCGATGGACGTCACCGATCCTGCCTACGGCCTAGGACCGGGAAGTCCGGCGTAACAGAATGAAATAGACCATCCCGACAAGGCTGTTACCATTTAGACCACGGACCACGAACCACTCGCTGTCCGATTTGTCCGGTCTCGCCGTCCCTTAGCCTAGCTGAAGGCTCACGGCGTCATACACATGTTCCTTGTGACCACAAGATTTATCCTAAGGTTTCGCCACCTTTGCAGGTGCAAGATGGCAGATCCGCTGTGCGGTGCATCAGGGTCCCTTGCCTTCATCACCGCGACTGTCTAGTCTATCAAGGCGCTTTCTAGGGCGCAAAGCTTCTTTCGGGACCACTCACGGATGTTCGCCATCAGCAAAATGAGCCTGGAGGTCTCGGCTGCGTCCTCTGGTCCTCGCTTCCGCCTGGGATTCTGCTGTCTAGCAGGTGTCGAGTTTTGGCCACTAGTCGTCAGCTGCACCGCACACACCGACGGTGCCGAAGCTAACTTGCGTCACTCACCGACGGCACACTTTATGGAGACTGACGCTAGGGCTTGACGAACAAGCATTTGGTATAAAGCGATCATCTCCCATGGTATTGATCAACGCTCCGACATAGCCAGCTGGAAATTCGGCAAACAGGCTCCGACGACAGCCCCGTACGCTCGTCCGGCAGATGCTGCGCGAGTGTAAGACGATGACACCATCTACCATACAGGGCCTCGATGACCATCTCAATGGGATTAACCTTACGCTACAAAACCCCCATACTAGCCCCCGCTCGGTATTTCCACCAGCCGACGCTCACCGACTCGAGAATGAACAAGAACGCACAAGGATGTGTCTCGAAACGTGTGCACAACGGCTTGCCGACATCAACAAGCTGAGGCTTCGGTCTCTATCGAACGGGAAGCAGGCCAACGAAGACGCAGAGGTGCTTTCAGCTGAAGCCATATCTTGGGCTGATACCGTGACCCTTCTCGCCTTGGGGGAGTGCAGCGAAAGGTTGAACAACGTGCTCCTCTATCTACGGGCAAACGATGGACAAGGCACACGACGCCTATTTGCTGGAGAGGCTCCAGATGTTCGCAAATCAGCCCCAGGCGCCGATGGCCAGTTCCGGCGACGTGTTTGTGAGTCACATAGCACCATGCGCGGAGTCCACGTGGTGGAGGACGTGAAGGTGGGAATGGGCGGGCAACAAATGCTGATCTCGTCACTCGATCGCCTGTTTGAGGCGAGGCGCATTACTCTAGACGATGGGGCAGTACAAGTGATCATGTCAACCTCAGATGCCTCCGTACAGGAGTTCTTTAGGACTCGTGTGTAACGTAGCACTGCTCGTTACGTCTCAACTTCTGGGTGGCTTCCGCGGACGCTTTCTCGGCAGCTGTAGACTTGCCGTAGCCAGAATCCTTAATACTGATTCTTCTTCAGATACCTTGTGTGCTCTCGCTGCCTTTTGTGGTCGAGTAGGTCTGGCCGCGTGTGTCGTGTGCTGTGCTGACGGGGGGCTTCGCGACACCGCGAGATCGCTGGATGTCGAAACTCTTGGTGGTTGTAACGGACGACAAAGCACAGACCACCTGCACCAGAGACACCCTGGCATTATTGGGCCAATGAGGACGGCCCCTGTCACAAAGCTAGCAGCCTGACTGGCCTCATGGTGAGGGGAAACAGCACTATTTGCTCGCGGCTTTCCCGTGAATACGACTGTTTGTACCCACGCGGCAAGCTCATCAGCGCTTCTCGATCCAGGACAGAAGAGCCCCGCCAGCCCCCTGCCATAACAAGGATCGCTGGTGGCTATATCAGGTTGTCACCGCCATCATCCCCCTCGGTCGACCTGTCGAATAATGAGATCACCTTTACCTACATTCAAAATGGCCGACCCACTGAGCATCTCCGCCTCGATTCTTGGTGTTGTCACAGCTGCTATCGTGACGACAAGGTCCCTGAAGGAGACTGTTCAGCGCTTCAGGGACCGCGACAGGAGCCTGCGAAGGCTTGTGGAGCAGCTCACTGACCTCATCACTGTTTTGGACGCACTGCAGGAGGTAGCGCATGTCGAAGCATCAATGCTTACACTTCTGGAAGGACCCGTCGACCGTTGCCGTCAACTGTGTCACGAATTTCAAGATGCCATGGAGGATTTCAAGGGGAAATCAAGTATGGGCTTTCGAGACTGGACAAAGATGGAGTTCATGAAGGGTGACATCAACGAATTCATGGACACTCTCTCGGGATATAAGTCGACGATTTCAGTCGGACTTGGTACCATCACATTGTATGTTTTCTTTTCAGTGAGATGAAGTCAGACTGAACTTTCCGTTTTAGACAAATGTCCAAAGCCACCCAAGACGTCCTTGAGCGGTATAGCGAGATGGTTCAAGATACTTCTTACGACCTTAAGATTCATCTGCAACGGATTGACGAGAAGATGGCACTCTTCACCTCTGAAATTCCAGGCGCCTCCAACATCGACCTCAAGGACGAGCGAGCAGTGACCGCGCATTGCATTCGCATTTGCGAGGACGCTCAATCCTACCTTGACTCTTTGGTTGACCAAAAACGACCATCACGTCTTCAGACACCACCAGCGCATCCTGCCACGGCTGAGCCTACGAGTTTCGAAGCACATCGGGAGACACACAAGGTCCTGAGCGATAATCGCAATAACGTCGCCGAGCACCTCGGCCGTCTTCGGGAGCGCTATGACCGTCTGGTATCCGATGGGAAGGCTGCCAGCGACCGTGAGACGAGTCGTTTAGAACAGGACATCAAGGCTTTGAAGGAGTGTTTGGAGGTGTGCGAACTTGCTTCTGGGGAGGTATCCCGTCAGAGGATACACACGATTGGCGAGGTTGTTGCCGATGGCGACAGCGATCAGGTCGTGGTCACAACCTTGGCCGACGTTTTTGATGTCAAGAAAGCGCTTTCGAAGGGTAGGTCGGCGCAATTGATCGGTTCCATGACGGATGAATCACTTCGCCAACTGTCGCAAGACCGATATGGGAGTCGTTTTGGATCGTCGGCGCGGGTTGAAACCGATGTTGCCACACATGCTATAGTCGAAAATCCAGGGACTAATCGCCAGAGGCAGGCAACTCTCGACGGCCAGCGACGGGAACTAAGCTCAAGAGCGAGGGCATACCCTAATGAGGTGAGGAAAAGGGCGACGGAAGGAGATAAGAAGGATGCCGAGTAGTGTCGTGAAGCTAGCTCTTGATAGCAATGTCATCGATACACATGCTGGAGGACTTCAGAACAGGATGCGTGTCAGTGACTGACACGATTGCCCTTATGCAACCAACGTCGACATGAAGCCCTATGCCTCCTTCGCCCGATGTCGGTGGCATGGTGCAAGGCCTCAAGCTGGGTCTCGATCATTGGTTTCCTGGAGTCCGAACAGCTTTCGGTCAGCGGACAAAGTGCCTCCTGGCTCCCCACGCTGCGTGTGCTCTAGATCTCGACGAGAGCGCTTCAGAGACGGGCTGTTTGCATCTATTTGCGCCTAGTAGAGCCAGGCCTGCGCTGCCATTGCATGCTAAACTCCGCGACGGCCGCCGGCAGGGGCTCAGGGTCGGCTGTCGGTCGGTACGGTTGAGTGGTCGTGGTGTAGGGGCTCGGCAGGGAAGAGTCTGGCAATGGGGTGCTGTTTGCCCAGCAACTTGGGTGTCGCTGGCAGGATAGATGGCTTGCGAATCCGTTGCTGGTCCGTCAATGCTCCGTTTCGCCTGCCGTCTGCGTTATCATCAAATCGTTCGGCCTAGGAGACCCGCCGTTCTGCCTAAGAGGTGGAATACCATCGAGCCGCTGAAGCCCGAGCTGCCGGCATTCGAGGTGTTGAAGGTGGTGTCGCGCAATCACGCGCTGGCATCGTGGCTGTTGGACATCACGTCGACGTCGGCCTAGCTTAGTGGCGTCACAGCAGCAAAGGACACGGGAGCGTGGGCCAATGAGGGCCTACTCGCTCTGAGCCTCCAAGTTGAGTTCTCCAATCGTGCTTATTGTGGCTTAGAACTGAGTGAGCAGCACATCCAATGGCACCCAATGACTAATCATTGCCTCCCACCTAATCATAATTGGCCAGTTCAACTCCACTTCGATTCACTTCGGGCGGCTAATGATTGGCTGTTGCCTCTCCGCGCCATTCATGTCTCCGCAGCATCTTTAGCCAGCGCAAGCTCAAACAGAGCTGTCGACGGCAACTTGCATGCAACAACCCCAGTCCGCTCGTATCATGCTCTCGATTCCCCCCCTCACCTGCTCATGGCGCCGCCACAGAAGCGCAAAAGGCAACCAACAGGCGACTTCTGTCCCGAGAGCCATCTGCGAGACCCTCCAGCGAAGAGGATCACAACGAGAAGCGAGCTTGAATTCGACACCTGGGCATCTTGGGAATATCCTCCCGAGTTTTGGGACAGACTGTCAAAGATCGATCTGACCCGCAGAGCTTTGAAAGAACTCGACCGACGGAGCAGTACTCGACGCTCTGATCCTCCCCCTCCTCGAGCTCCACCGAACGGACTCGCCCACCACTCTGCAAACACCGCAATTCCCAGGGACCTTGCTCGATTCGCGAGGCACGGTGGACCAGACTTGCGTGACCTAAGCGGAGTATGTAACAGGGCAGGCCCGGACTAGGACGCGTTTTTGACATAGGTACCAGCACCCCGAGCCGACAACGATACGTTCCGTCCCTGCCGTTATGAGTTCCAGCAAGTCGTCGCCAAGTGGCGGTAGCAAGTCGACAAACCCACCATCCACCGTTCCCACTTCGGTCACCAACAAATCAAAGAGGTCAACGCCCTACAACCGCGATTTCGAACAGCATCTGACAGACCATGGCGTTCACGCAACGTATTCGTCGCAAAAGCCGGATTTGGCGGAAGTCACACAAAGGCCTTGACAGTAGCAAGGTCGTCCCTCTCGCCGTCCAAGTTTTCTGATGGTGCCTTTGAGGCGTTCCAGGAAAATAATGCCCGGGCTAAAGACGAAGACGACGTGCTGGCTAATGTGATCCCGGTCATCCTTGGTCCCAACCAGACCATTCACCTATCCGCAAGAAATACGATATTTGGGAACCTGGAGCAGCTCACAGACGGGACAATCGCACCCGCCAAGCCAGACATTTACTACGGAACGTATCCCGAAGAACTTTCTCGACCTGCTCGCAACGAGCTCGCTCGTCACATTATCCCGTCATCCATGCAGGACAAGCCCATGGCGCCCAACTTCTTCGTGGAAGTCAAGGGTCCGGATGGCAGCGTGGCTGTTGCAACACGACAAGCTCGCTACGACGGGGCGGTTGGATCTCGTGGCATGCACAGCCTACAGAACTATGGGAGAGAGGAACCGCAGTACGACGGCCGCACTTACACCTTCAGTTCGACATACCACAACGGCCAGCTTCAGATGTACGCCCACCACCTCACGGCGCCGACCATCGAGGGAGGGCCGCCGGAGTACCACATGTCTCAGGTGAAGGCTTTTGCCTTGACGAACGATCGCGACACCTTCGTCCAGGGAGCTACTGCATTCAGGAATGCGAGGGATGTAGCAAAGCAACACCGCGATGATTTCATCCGAGCTGCGAACGCCAAACCACCCCAGCAAACTGTCACAGCGCCCCAAGGTGACCCGATAAGCACGATCCAGTCTCTTCTCGACGACGAGAGCTCGGACGAGTTCGTCGACTGTACAGACTCCCCTCTCCCAGACACTCACGGCGAGTCTGTCGCTGGCGCTACGAATGTCGACGAATGCATCCAGGCTTATGCGCTCCCTGAGCTAGGCGATTCGGCAACAAGCTTTACATCTAGCTTCATGTCAGGCTTCACCGCCGGCAGTGCAAAGCGATCAAGGCAGCCACTAAGCCCTGACTCGAAGTTTGCTGCCAGAAGTCCTCCATCTAAGAGTCGAGCCCTCCCAGGTATTAGCAGACGAACACACAAGCCACCCGTTATCGGTCTGTCGTCCACAGCAGATGTCGCGGAGCATTTGTGGGTAAGTACCTACTGGCTCGGGGGACAAGTCTGCTTCAGGGACGAGAAAGAGGAGATCAAGACTGATCGGATGGAATGGGTTCTGCAAACACAGGAGGACGGGAGTTTTGTTTTCGCTGGCAAGGATCCACGAAGCAGTCCGTCTGGACAAAGACGTTGGCAACGGATGACCGACCGGATGAGACTATCAGCGATTGATCTTTATTTTCCCATCCAATACACCGTGATGACATGAATGCGAAGCGACCCAACGATATGCTAATGCTGGCCGTCGGAGAAGCGGTCCAAGACAGAATTGTCATCCAGAGGCGGTCGTACCTTTCATCCACCACTTAGATACCTCAATGCCTCTTGAGCTCTCTGATACAGGCCTTACCTCCATGGAGGTTATTGACAATCATACGCATTCGGGTAACTCACCTTACCTCGCGTCCGTCTGACCGACATGCCATTACACTGTAGCCCTGTTTCGACAACGATGTTTTGTACGCCTCCTGTTTATCAGGTGTCCTCGGCCCCTACTCCCTCGCTGATTCCCCGGCCCGTGGTGTTGTCAGTCGCATTAACGCTACCGACCCTGCCGTTGGAATGATGGATCGCGTATTGCCCGGTGTCTCAGGCATAAGCGACCGCCACACTGGCCGTCTCCGTCAAATCAGCGAAATCACCTTCAGTGCAGCGTCCGACGTAGGCAACTTCTCGCCTACGACCATTACTGACCCCAATCTGCCCACCCACGGCGGATTTGTCGTTTGAGGATGGCGGCAGGTATTCGTCAGAATTCGGCGGAAGGCAGGCTCATGATGATATCTCGCCTACCGTAGTTTCGGCGATCAAGCCCAAGGACCAGAACTAGGCCTTGTAAATGCCGGCGGGTAAATCCACCTGGATTGAGGCTCGGTAGCGGGACTTGGCGCCCAGAATAAGGCCTAGAACAGGGACCAAACGGGGTTGATGTAATGAGCATGGTTAGCAGATAGCTCTTTGCACTGACATCAGTACGGACAATGTGACTGAGTCGAATCGACTTCTTCTTCGGTATCATGAACCCGCTACGCTTCGAGTGATGCAGCTGAATGGATAGCAAAGCCGTTTCCAAGTATATGACATAGAGTCAGGTGCTGGAAGTCGTTGGCTCCCTCTACACCTTACACAAACAGAGTGGTTACAATAACACGAAGATGTATGAGAATTTGCCGAGAGGTTGTTCATCTAGTGGCCACTGATTCCCATCCTCAATCCCATTGCCTTGTTCGAAACCGGGCACACAGCTACGCAGACTCTCCATCCCCTCATGAATACCTTACTGCGGGTGGTCGGGCCCGAACGAAACCGTAGCCGATAGCTTTCGCTTCGCAGGCGGAAGGTTAGCCTGGACTGTGTTTCCTGGAACTACGGCTCTCCTTCGCCCAGTGCGACGGGATCTTCGCTGCTCGTGATGCGCCTCTGAAACAGTTTCAAGCCATGCAAGAGCCGCTTATTTTGAAGAACGCAGGCCCTCCGCGCCTTCGGAGAGAACACTCGCTCTCACAAACTGCAATAGGCAATGGAAAGCATGGAGCTCTTAGTTACAGATTAATTTGATCAAGAAGGAGAACCTGATCTACTCCCTGCGAGAGCTCGTAGGGGGGAGCATCCGCGCCCTTTCCCGTTCGACATGTTCGTCTGAAGTTCTTTGAAGTATGTGCTATTCGGCAGGCGTTATCTACTCTATACAGAACTTAGAGAAGCCAAGCCATACCCGGATTTGAAGATGTCTACGTATGCCTCCGAACATGCCTCCCTTCCGTACCTAACTTGCGCTCGGAAGTGCAATGTAGGTGAGTCGATCGTGCACGGGCCACAGGCGCCACTATGGCGCCTGTGGCCCGTGCCCCACCGGTAAGTCGGCTCTAGACCACAGTGAAGACACAGTGATCTGGTCGTTGTCAATAATGCTATATTGTACCTCAACTACCATTACCCATCGTCCGGCTCTTCTTCTTTATACGAGCATGGCTAATGGATCCTCCGCAGTTTCCAGAAACCTAAAGCAGTTGCCGACCTCTGTCATACGAAGCCGTCACACAACAGGGTGACGCTCCAGGTCCGGCCTCTCGAAGTCAAATGTCCAGTCTTCGTACGTGCCAAGAGGGTAGAGGTCGCCAGCAACCACGCCGATGAAGCTTTTATTTTCATAGGCCACAGCGCCGGCGTTACGAGCAACCGCCTGAAGCCCTCGAACCGCCCCGTACCTCAGATGGCTAGCGCCCTTGGTCGTCCGCAGTGTGCCCTCACTGCCGCTCCATGATGTAGTTGCGGATAGCCCGGATCATTCGTTTCAAGAAAGTACAAAGACGCCGAAAGTTTTTGTACTCCTTTCGTAACTCCTCCAGCGCACCTTGGCAAATAGGCTCGAAGGTCTGCCTCAAGTCGTCTGGTGCATCAGAAATTATGGGCAGGAGCTGCTTCCAGAGATCGTAATAATCCTTCTCTTCCTTAATATCGGTGTAGTACAATCCATCTTCCAATTCAGGAAGAGTAAGAACTAACGTTGTTAATGAAGCATGGCAGAAACCAAAGGAAGCAGACTTACAGTAGCCGTACGCCTCGCTAACGAAGGTGCCGATATACTCCGGAAAGTCAGACGCGAGGTCATCACATTCATCCCAATCAGTTTTGCTGAGTCTCATGGTGAAAACCATCCCCTTGACGTTGAAGAAATGTCTTTCAAAGTTGCTTGGAATAGTGCCTGTGATCAAGATCAAGGTAGAACCTGGAAGCGGCACAGCCATCTACTTATAGCAATCTCCGACAATGAATTTCATGAATAATTTTGGCCATCCATGCTTTCCACTCATCCTACACTGAGTTTCAACAATTCTTTCAGGCGTTGACGTATCACAAGAGAGTTTTGATACTGTGGCGACAACTGTTGGCCGCATGAAAGACATGCATCGCCTGGTTGGTTGACGAATCATGGCCTTGGCTCGATGAATCGGCACGCATAAATCCCCCGAGGAGAGAGTAAAGCTTTACGAAGGATGAGCACTACAGCTCTACCAAATAGAACTTTTGAAACAGAGTGGTGCTTCCACGTACTGCGCAGCCCTGCTCTGAAAACTTCATCCCAATACTCAAGACTATCAACAGCACTTTACCTCAGAAGGATCAGGACATTAGTTAACAGTGAATAAATGGTTGACGTGACATTCCAACAATCTATCTAGCCAAGTGGTGTCGCTCTTTGATTCGTATTGTCTAGCCAGCCGACCTGTGCAATACTTTAGCAATGAGAAGTGGTAAACCACGTTTCCAGCCCGCGGTTGTCCTCTGGCGTGATCGGCTGGTCTCCCTCTCGAATTTCGGGAGAGGACAAGCCCTCCAGCTCGCGCTTTGCCAAGCTTTTCACCTTCTGAAAGGCCTCCCTCAATTCTAACGTCTTCTCACTGCCTCCTTTGACTAGAAAGTCCCATGACGCTTGATCTGAAAGACCTAACAAGGACTTTACAGCCTCCTCGACTGGGTCGACGGCTGGGATGCCAACGATGTGCGCAACATCACTTCTCAGTCGCGCCCTCATTCTGACCAAATCCCTGCGAGGTTGCTGAAGTCTCCAAATGCAGTCTTTCGCAAGCTTGCCGATTTCTCCGAGAACTGCCTGGGCTTCTGCGTCGTACATGATGAGATCTTCATTCGGTTGTTTGCTCTTCGCCGTGAACAAGGGATGGCCTAGCCAGGTTCCAGTTGCCCTGACGATAACTTCGAGGGTCTTTCGCTTGTCTGTAGGATACTTTTCGTGGAAACTTGTGGACGGGTCTGTTACCTTTGTGGTCTGGGGTGGCAGTGGAAGAGCTGGTGATCGTGCGGCTAGCCTTACCGGCGAAGGTAGCTTGTCCCAGTCGTATTGACGGTTTTCAATATCTCCAATGCCGCCATTCAAAGCCTGTACGAGCTGGTCTCGGAGGTACTTGTAGTCAGGATCCTCTTCAAAGCCTAGGCGGCGAATGTGTCGGAGGCCCGCACAAAGCCCAGAGCGTCCCTCGCACAACTCCTCGATTGTTGTCGTCTGCTTGGCTTCTCGAAGTTTCCCATGCTTCTCTGATAGGGAAGTTGTCGTGAACTTTTGCCACGGTAACTTTCCTCTGATGAAGTAGAGTAGCATATACCAAAGAGCCTCGAGGTCATCTCGCCTTGACTGTTCGCATCCCCTATGCGTGTTGATGCTGGCGTACCGTGCCGTTCCAGTAAATTGCCGTCCCTCGCGGTACGTAATGTGCGTTGGAGGGTTGCCGCTTCGGTACTTTTTCGCCGTAGCAAAGTCGATTGCTCGTGCGCCATTAGGCCGCTCTGTCCCGCCCTGGATCACAAAGTTCTCTGCTTTGATGTCACGATGAATGAAGTCCTTATCGTGTAATTCTTCCAGTATCGTGATCTGGTGGGGAGTCAGCTGGGTCGAACAAAACTATCGGATACGCTTGTGTACTAATTGTAATCCAATCATAACGACGGTCTCAATTGTAAACCTTCGTCCGCAATGATCAAGCAAATCTTCAAGAGAAGGTCCGAATAAATCCATGACCAGAATTCTACTGCGGCCGTGGTCCCCGAAAAAGACTACATCGGGGATTCTATCTGTTCGCAATGGTAAGCCAGTTGGTGGGTTCCAGTTTCGACTAGAGTGCCTTACTCCATCCTTTGAGGCTTCTGTAGGTCCGGTATTCCGCCTGAAGATGAGAGTAAGAAGAATTGCCCGCTTCCTGTAGCCATATGAGCTGCATTTCTCTGGTCAGCGGGGTGCGCGGCAGAGCTTCACTAACGAATTTGATGGCCACTTGCTTGTGATCCAAGAGTCTGACACCTTCGTAAACAGCACTGAAGGTCCCCAAACCAATCTGTTGTCCAACTCGGTACATTGTGCAGGTGTCACCTCTACCCACCCGCAGTATGCCGCTGTTGGGTACTTCTTCGGTCTGTGACAAGTCGACTGCGGCGATTTCGTTTCCTGGGATGTTCTTAGAAGACGTCGACTTCGACCTGTCCCGGCCTTCCCTCATGGGGTGGGATTCAGGTTCGGATGCCTCCCCAGCCCGTCCGTGCCTTTCCATCTTTCGCTGCCTGATATCTAGCAGTGCAAAGACAAGATGAACGGTAGGAAGCAAGTTGGCGGGCCTTTTGGTTGCGTTGACTTGAGTAAATGCTGAGAGCCTGTGTTAGTGGGTGGGAGTGGCTTTCAAGGAACTTATAAATACTCTGGGATCCAAAGTCAAATGAATGAGCAACCAATGACTACGGTACTATCACATTTGATTCAGCAAGGAACGAGTGAGGTACGGGCAACATTCAGCCTGCAGTGGTTGGGTGCATGAATAGACGTAGAATAATGGATGATCTCTGCGTCTTCGTCGTGCCTTCTCTGGCCTCCCTTGTATCCTACATTTTTGCCTACGCACAGGCCTCTTTAGAGTAATCCAGCAGATCCTAGGGGGCTCCGCCTTGATTTCATGCCTGATGTGGTCTGATGCATCCTGGCAGGTATTCGCTTTACAGTATCCTGCGCCTGCTCGACCATTCTTCTGTGGCCATGCCCAGTCCAAAGCATCACCCTACATCAGGTGTAACATGCATGTCGAGGCCTTATCGAAGGGCAGTCTCAGCTCGCGCGTCAGCAGGCCCAAGAAGGCATCTGGTGAATTCATACTTTCACTTTTCTAAGATCCGATCAGATATGGCTTAAGGAAATACATGTGTTGAAACCAGAACGCGGGACTTCAAGCCCCGTCATCAGCCCATCCTCAACATAACTTATGCGCCGTGCATCGCGGGCTTTATGCTCCCTGTGTGCGCGACTTCCGCCGAATCCAAAGCCAACGCGTAGCTCACTAGTACAAAAAACCCCAGTGTGACCCCGTCAGGCGTTTGGACGCCTAGTGCTGGGAGGGCATCCTTCGGTAGCAGATCTCGGTTTGCGGAGAGCCTCTCGAAAATTCTCGTAGTCTGATATAGTGATGGTTTCATGAGATAGTCCTGTGATGGCAATCCTTGGAAAACACTGGCGCCTTCCTGCGCCAAGAAATTTCCCATGGTCCAATTCGCCATAATGTTGGCTGCCACGCGAAGACGTGATTTTGTCGCAACACACTCCTCAACCGTCTTCCAGATTCTCACAGACCTGTGTCTTGTCAGCGTCCTTCCTTCCATGACCGCTTGCATAGATGAAGCCACGCACGTCTTGATTCTCTGACCACCATGGTTGATCTCAGCTCGAAAAGATCCAACATCTTTTCTTGCGCAGACTTGGGCGTCAATCCAGTCGTGCAGGTCATGCGGGGGTGGGAAATAGTTCCCGGCGCGTGGTGAAGGCATCATGAATGTGGAACACAAGAGAAAGGCATCATCGTTGAGAAGGACGTAGTCATATAAGTGGTTGGGAGGCATGTTTTCGATTGGCGTTTTTTGGCAAGATGGAACACGCATCCATGTTGAGGGGATATGTTTTCCCTGAGGTCGACGGCAGGACCTTGATCTTATAGATGGCAGTGGATCACACGGCAGATTTATCATTCTGGAATGATACACCATTTACTAACACCGAAGATCTGCTACCGAAGGTGCCATACCGGGAAAATGGGCTTTTGATGTTGAGGCCCTCTCTGCAGTCGAGTCTGTGGCGACACCATGAACCACCAGTGGCATGAAATGAAGATGGATTACTAGGAGTTCTTCAATCGCCAATCCGAGGACATCTTTTATGTCAGCAGCTACTTTGCAATCCCAACACTTCTTTGCCACCTTAACTAAGGGGCTGGTCAGAAAATGCATCTTGGACTCTAATCAAGGCAGATCCCTCATCCCGAGCTTGAGCAAAGAAAGCGGCTGTGTCCAGCCGAAGGCTTCAGGCTCTTGGTGCGCGCACCAGTTGGCTCAGCTGACCTTTCAGTATAATGCAATTATAGTACATTTCTATTAAATACAAAAAAACAAGACACTCATGCCATTACTAGAATGCAAGATCATCATCAGTCTCCTTCGAATAGCCTAAATCACTGCCCTGCGGGCTTTCGGGCAATGACTTTGAATCTATCACCTGCCAGGTCAGACATCCAGCTTCGATCTGCGATCTTCGGAGGAGTTCCAGACTTACACCTCGATTACGACCCCCTTGTCGAAGATTTCCGTCTCCAATCGGTGCATCAGGCTGCCTAGGTTCACAGGCCAAGGCACAACCTCCGTAGCCCGGGCCAAGGCTCCTTTCATCTGCTCAACAACGCAAACGAGAACCCTGCGATCATCGTAAATGTGTGTTTTGTATCCGACCGAATGTTTGCGGCTGGAATAGAACAGAACCTCTAGGCCAAGCTTCTCTAGCTCACCCTGGGCACGGTTATTCTCGTACAAGTCAACGTCAAGACCCTTGGCATTCGTAAGGAATTTGAACATCTTGTACCAGTCAAACCAAACGCTGCCAGGAATTGGAGGGTTTGGTGGACGCCAGACCATGTCGGAAATCTCAGTTACACCTCCAGCATGCAAGCAAGAGGCTACTTCCCGAAGTGTCGCTGCCCAACTCTTGATCCCGCCATTCAGGCCTCGTATATGGACAAAGTTGAAACGATGACCCCAGGCCCAATCAGTTTTATTGGCGTCATCGACATAGAATGTTACGTTGCCGAGGTAACTGGTACGTTGGATAGCCGCTATATCTGTGCCAATGACTGTTGCTTTGGGGTTGGCATCAGCCACGTCCCTACCAAAGTCAGTACGGAGCACTAAGAAGAGGGAAGAGGGTCTCACAGCGCCCAGTCACCCGTGCCGGTACCAATGTCCAGTATGTTCTTGGCATTAGTGGCCTCCACGGGCAAAAGCCTTCCCTCGTCCATGTCCGTGAGGAAGACATGCCTGCGATGATGGTAAGTCTCAGTCAAAGTATGGGCTCTTGAGTAAACCAACATCGTTGTCTGGTGTAGTTTCGCTTCCTTATCAATACGGAACCTGTTGTGGCATAAGTACTGGTTCGTGCAATGCGGAAGACGTCATGGCATACATGCTGTCCTTGTAACCCAAAAACTTCATATGCTCGATTGCGCGGCTTTCTTCCACAAAGGACGGAGCTGTGGTCGCGGAAGCGATGCTCACTTGCGATGATGAGTCGTCTCTCGCAGTCATATAGATTCCCGAAGAGGGCCTTGGAGCAGACGATGAGATGGTTGTCTCCGAAGGGCTTGACCATTGATTCGGGAATACATGACTGGACTCATGCGCTGAGGCAAGATCGTCGAGCTTCCACTGTGGAGGAAATGTCTGTCCCTTGCACCCAAACCAGGACTCGTCATCGGCATCGTTTTGTGGATAAAAGCAGCACATCCACCCTAGGGTTGAAAGAACTGGCACACAGATAAACGTCAGACGTTGACCATTCAAAGATAACAAGGCTGACTGGGGCAAATATACAGACGTGAAGTGGATCTTGCAACGTACCTCTCGACTTGAACGAGCAGTCAATGGGATCAATGACTACCGCTGGGGATTTCTTGGTGATTTGATCTTCCCCGACCACTGTCTCTTCCCCGGCGCTGAAATCCGAGCCATAATCCTCAGTGGCTAGAGAAGGTGGCGGGGCTGTGACGAGAAGAGACGCTGTCCTCGACAAGGACAAATCAATAGGCACCACGTCTGGGGTTGGCACTGGGCTCTGCTGACCAAACGTCTCCATTGAAAGTGATAAATGTGCGGGCATCCTCAAGACCTGAGTGGTAGACCAGAGACCGGAACAAGTGGTGAACGTTGCATGCGCAGGCGAACTGCAGGAAGGCAACCAGATGCAGCCTCAGATGGGCAGTTTTAGCTGCGGTCTACCGGGATATTTGTATTCGGATTCTCAATGCTTCCTTCGGGCCCTGGGTGGCGCACCAACGGGCAGCTGAGATTGATCAACGTCGAGCCACCAAGCCAGAGGGGCCAGCTGCTGCGTGAGACAAGGTAGGTCGGGATACGGGTAAGAGCCCGAATTAACTTGATGTCTGGTCGTGTAATCGCGTCAGGGGTCCGCGACAGCCGCAGTCAGCTCTCATAACCCCTGTTCTTCAGAATTGGGGAAAGTGGGGGGGTAAATCAGGCGTGTTACCCCCCCACTTTCTGCTTTATTGTTTTGGGAGTCTTCAGTCCGCCCCGACCCTCCCAACTAACCAGACGTCTACGACGAATCGTCTCGATGTTTGAAGAGGCTCAGCAGCACATCACCGCCGCGGAGGTAAATGAAGCGTCAGATCTCAAGAGGATCGGGCAGCAGCGACTCCGCGATATCTCCGCTACAGTCCCTACATACTTTACGTTCAACGTGCCACTGTCTTCACCAGAGTACGACGCCTCAATCACGATTGAAGTCAAACCATTCGTCCGTGAGAACTCTCCTCATCCTTTGTACGATATCTTGATCCACTGTGAAGCAACTTCTTCTGGTGATCAGGTCGACGAACTCGGCAAGAAAGTCCAGGAAGTTTACGACACCTACATTCAAGCTGTCCGGTGGAAATTTGACCGGCATTGGTATGTACATCATTGGCAACGAGTTCGACGCTGACCCGTGACAGCTTTGAGGCAAATCCAAGCCGTCGACGGTGCACGGAATGCCCGTCCCTGGCGCCAGAGGGCAGTACGATGCCTCAAGCATCGCAACAGGAGCCCGTCTGCTCCCCTGGTTCCCAGAGCACCGAACCTACGCAGTTCTCCTCGCTTACGCCATTGCTCGTACCTACAGCTCCATCAACAAGTGGGAAACGAGGCCCACCCTTCGTTGTAGCTGGGGATCCGAGACCCGAAAAACGATCGAAGGCAAGGCAGACGGTCGACGAAGTCAGCCGCGGCCTAATCTCTACTATTTCTAAAGGCTTAAAGATGGTTCAAAAGAAAGACATGTTTGCCTTTGACCAATCGAGTATGCAGCGCATCTTTTCCAGGTGCTTGCAAGTAAATTTGTCGGGTCATCTGCTCGACAAGCTCTTGCTCACGCTTGCTAGCGAGTTCAGGAAAAAAATGAGACACAGCAAACATGGAGCTAGACTCGCGATGTGGTCTGATTGGTACTTCTCTGCTTGCCTACAATACGCCCGCTGCCGGACAGGCATCAAGGAGAGGAACCACGATCAAGATCGTTCATCCAATGCGGTTTATGTGCTTCATTCCATCGTTAACAATTTGTTGTTCTCTGACGGCATAAGTGCTCTCTCCGTGATTGCTGCCGTTGCAGGTAAGTTTAGTTGGGCGCGCCTTGCACCAAATCGTTGCTAAGCTGTCTCAGTATGTGGGCAAGTTCTGTCGGCAGCAGCACATAGAACTGCCCAAGAACAGGAGTTGATCATTGAAACCGTGACAGAAGCGCTACGGCGGCGCCTCCACCATCTAGAATGGTACACGGTCCCTGTCCCGGTGATTTGGATATCCTTGATTGTGAAAGTTAGGTAAGTACACCTTCTCGATCTCGGCAGTCCTCTACTCACTCGAGCACCAGTACCGTGGAAGCATGTCGAACCTTAGGCTTGCCGAATTTCGCAGTCCTGGAGCTTCAAGCAACACAAGATGCCCAGAAACTTCCATCGCAGGCCATGCCATTCGCAGACCTCCAACAGCGTTGGGCAGCTTTCGAATTTGAAATAGCGCCGCAACTAAATCTGCTGCGCCGCCTACTGTGTTTAACTGAGGACCTCGACGTCGACTCGGACGCCCGGCTTTCGCAATTGCACAACGCGATGTGCTGTGTTGAAGCAGGCAATTTGGATCAGGCATTGGAATTTCTGACGCTGGACGCGCCACACCCCAACGGGAGCTCACGCGTTGCATGTGCCGAATCATCGAGAGCCACAGAGAAGACCACCTGGGTTAGGAGGTCGTTTTCCCTACTCTCAGCTCGGTTCTCAGAGCTTGTGCGTGACTGGCTAGGTGCAAAACATGTGGTCATCACCGAGAATACTAGGGAGATGGGGGAATGTGGCTGGGGAGAGGATCCAAGCTGGTCTGCACAGATGTTTCTGACCGACGTCTCTGATCTGATCGGTTCTCGGGACAATGCGACCTTTGACCTTTTCTTAGAAAAGCTATGAAAATGGGATCCCTGAATGCCTCACCTACTCCCCGCTTCCTGCGTGCTGTACTTGTGCCCAAACAAGACCATACATACGCCTTCAGCCTCTGGTCGCACGTAGAGTTCCTCATGTTCGTCAAGCTGCAATACGCAGCCGACTTGCAGATGAACGGGTGCCAACATGGTTCCCTTACTCTCCTTCACTGCAGCCGTTGCGTCCGCAAACCCTTTCTCCGACCAGTCGATCGTAAAAGCTTTCGTCCCACCCTTCCGTATTTCTGGCATCAACGTTTGCTTGATTTTCGGGCCCTCATGAGATGGTGCTGCATTCTGCACCTGGGAGGGGGCTGGGATGGCCAAGCATATCACGGTGGTCTTATCCAGGTTATTCCTGAGAAGATCGTCTCTCAGCCAGACAACATCGGGCCCTACCGTCATTAGCCTTCCTTCTATGTGTATCCCTCGGGATGCTGCTCTTTTGTCAAGAGTCGGTTTCTGCATCATGGGTAAGCGTAGGGTCAAGTTTAATCACGCCAATTTCACGTACCTGTTTGACGACGTAGTGTCGTAGAAGTCGCTTGGCCTCGATAGTCTCCATGCCGTCGGGAAATCTCCAGAAGTCTTTCGCATCAATATTCCGAATGAATTTGTCGACGGGGAAATGAGCCTGCGTGGCCAACTCTTTGGACTCCTCTGTAGGCGAAATGATGAACATCCTGATGGTTGCGGAATCTGTTGGCGTAGGACAACAAATATGTTCGATGGGAATCACCGCGGCTTTATGCACAAGATAGTACCGTCATTTATGGTTTTTGAGCTTCTCATGATGCCCTCAAACTTGAAAGGATTCGATTGATTTGTGTTGTGACGGACTCCCGTACATTGCCAAAAAAAGTCTTGGTCACATGCCTTGAGGAACGAAAGGCTCTTAGAGGACGGGCGCGGGAGAAAAGCGGGGCCCAAAAAAACGTCCTGCAAAAAAAAGAATCACGTGGTCGACCTGATCTGATGCCTTGAGGAACGAAAGGCTCTTAGAGGACGGGCGCGGGAGAAAAGCGGGGCCCAAAAAAACGTCCTGCAAAAAAAAGAATCACGTGGTCGACCTGATCTGATGCCTTGAGGAACGAAAGGCTCTTAGAGGACGGGCGCGGGAGAAAAGCGGGGCCCAAAAAAACGTCCTGCAAAAAAAAGAATCACGTGGCCGACCTGATCTGATGCCTTGAGGAACGAAAGGCTCTTAGAGGACGGGCGCGGGAGAAAAGCGGGGCCCAAAAAAACGTCCTGCAAAAAAAAGAATCACGTGGTCGACCTGATCTGATGCCTTGAGGAACGAAGCGGGGCGGAGAGACGAAAGGTCTTCTGCCGCTATAGTGCGGGGGGGCCCAAAAGTCACGTGGATGGCGTCCAATAGGGTTCTTGCCTCAAAACCCGTGCTTGCGCGTCCGTTTCGCGATAGCACCGTCTCTTTGGACGTCGTTTGTTTTTTTTGGGGGGGGGGGGGGGGGGGTTTAGGGGGAGACAAAGCGCGACGCTTCCCCGCAACTTGTTTTCCTTCCTCCCTTCTGAGACTTTTCATACCCAACAGCCCCACGACTCCGCCTCTCTAATCGTCGTATCGCTCAATCGTTCTAGCCTACCCTCCGCTGCTACCATGTTGTCCGGCACCCTATTCCCGACGAAGTCCCTCTCTCAGACCTTCGAGAGGAGTATGATCCCATCCAGCGACTTGCACCTAGACAGCTGCACATACAGGCTGTACGGGTCACACTGCGTCGGGACGGCCCGACTGTCCACCCTCATCGTCCTAGTTCCCCGCAGTTCGAGCGCGACTTGGTCCAACGTCTTGCTCTGGACCTTGTAGTCGGTGCAGGCGAACGCCGCGGCGCATGGCAGCCCTCGCCGGCTTACGTCGTTCTTTTGCCACGGCCGCTTCCTCTGGCACTCTATCTTGGTACTGATCGGGGTCAGCAGGATGGTGCCAGCCGGCATGCCGACGAAGTGGAGGTCGTTTGTCGTTCCCGACGCCAGTACGATTCCCGCCGGCGGGCCAAAGTGGAGGGTCGTTGTGGCGTCGACGCGGTAGCCCGGGTGCGCCCGGTCGAGGATTACATCCACGGCCGCGTAATTTGCTCCATTAACCAGCTTCAAACCCATGTGGGTATTCTGGTTCACAACGATGGGCATGCCAGGGACAAAGAGGAAGACGGCAGGTACCGGTATGCTGCTGTCATCGCCATGGCCAAGCATCATAACGGCCTCCTCCTCTGTCGGCTTGCCGCCTTTCCATCTGTGCTCGGATATGAAGATTCGCAGGTGCTCCTTTCGCTGCTTTTGGAAACAGAGGGCCGCCTCGACGTTCAGGTTCCACCGGTTTCTGTTGAGCGGTGTCACCACCGTGATACCCGACTCCCACGGGATGCGCCTATCCTCGAGATAGCACGAGCTGTTGAGCAAGTCCAGGTCCGACTGATCCTGCACACCTTCCCGCACTCGCGTCAAGAGCCGCTGCAGCTTTGGATCGCCGGCTGCGCGGACCTGCTCGTTCAGCATCACCACCGTCGTGAACCTGTTCGACAATGCGTGGGCTCTGTCGTGCTGGTACCTCTGCTCGGCTGTGAACGATCGTTCTTCGTCCCACGTGATGACCGTGCTCGGGAGGAGGATCGATCTTTCTTGCACCGGACGGAACTGATGGAAATCCCCGCTGAAGAGAACAATAGGGATGCCGCCGAAGTCACGACGGGATCCCCGGAACTGGCGGAGCCGTTCGTCTACGTCATGCAATGTCCTCGCCCCCAACATGCTGACCTCGTCGATAATCAGGGCCCATTTCTCCCGCCACTCTGCCGTGGCCTGCCCGTCGATGCGGAGGCCCGCCCGGGCGGCCGGTGCGAAACCATCCACGTCCGACCGCAGAGCTCCCCGGGCATTCGCGTCCTTGGAGAACCCGCACGCGGAATGGATGGTGATCCCGTTGATCTTCGCGGCAGCCGTCCCAGATGTTGCGGTTACCAGCAGACGGTGCGATATTCCCTTGCTCGCGAACAACTCGGCGATGGCATCGATGACCCGCGACTTTCCGGTGCCCCCTTCGCCGCCGACAAATTGGCAGAGTTGGGGTGTTCCATTTTCGTCGTCTCGTATCCTGTCGAGTTGCCGGCATATCAGTCGCAGGGCGATGCTCTGCCTGCGGTTGAGCGTGAACAGGCTGACCAGCCTCCTCCCCGCCTCCGAGAACGACGTCGAAGGCCCGAAGCGGACACTTACTGAGGCCCGGGAGCCCTGAACGGATGAGGCCTCCTGCACGCTACCGACTGCTGAACCGTGGCCGGATGTGGCGTTATCCGGTCGATTCTGTATCCCTTGAATCATCTTTTCTTTCTCCCTCGAGACGCACTTCTGCTGCGACTTGATGGACCTTATCTGTGCCTGCGCCGGCACGTCCGCGGCCGCAAACGCTTCATCGGCCACGTTCGCTACCGCCGCAGTCAACTCGTCCATCGGCCGGAGCACCGATTGTTCGAATCGGCTCAACTGTTGCACCATCGTGAAGATCTCCCGCGAGCCGACCGTGATCTGTTCAGCGCCCATCGTCGCCCTCAAAACGACGATGAGCCGTGTCGCAATAACAACGCCATCTGACCGGAACTCCGAGGCCGCCCGCTCATCAGTATCGACCAGACCAGCACCCGTCGCTTCAGAGCTTGGATCGCCATCCCCAGACTGGGCGGCCCATTGCTTGGCATCGCGTTTCGCGTCTTCGGCCGACCGACGAAGGAGTTGGATGTTGTCCGCGAAGAAGGCCATCCGCCGAGACAGGCACTGCCTCTGCCTCTCCCAGAGGGCATTGATATCTCCCGCAGTCTCGCATAGGAAGGACTGCCACGGCACGAATACGGCGAGATGCTGAACCGCCGCCCTGCGCCAGCACATGTCAGCCCTCAGCGAGACCCGTCGAGCTCCCACTTTGCTACGTACCTCTTGTAATACGTCTCGCTCTCCTCGCTAAAGTCTCCGCTAAGATACCCATCGAAGCAGACGACAGCATGTTCGCCGGGTCTCCGCAATGCCTGTACCCACGTCTGTGACGGCGGCCAGGAGTCATCGAATCGAACCTCACCCCATCGACCTCCGCCTGTCCCCCGCTTCCGCTTCAGCCTGACTACAGACATATAATCATACAGCGACAACGCCTGCAGCAGCCTGCCTCGATGAGCGTATGCTTGCAAGAAAGAGATCTTCTGTCCACCCTCTTCCAGCTGTACCGTTTCTTCGACCGCCTCATCCGCCGCCTCCAACCCGCTCTCGCGTCGCAGGTGGTCCCACCGCCGGAAGATTTGCCAGTACAGCGAAGACGCGTTCAGAAACGCCCAGCCCTGGTTGCTCGCAAACTCCGTAGGGTAGCCCAAGAGATGCGCGACTACTTCCACCTGCGACAACGCCCGATCCGTAAAGATGCGATTCGCGACCCTCATCAGGAATCGTCGCGTCCTGTTCTGTCCCTGATCCGCGCTGTTTGCCTGCTCCTCGCCCATCGACTCGTCCAGGGTCGGGAACAGCTCCGCCGCCGCCGCGACCCTCTTCCACACCGGATCCTCAACCTTCGTCGCATAGTTGGTCACGTAGAACACAATGGCCATAGTCTTGCATTGCGTCGCGATGAAAGAGATGTCGTGGTTGTGCCGCAGCCCGACCGCCATGGCCCTGTTCCATCGGTTCACCATGCTGTGACTGCGCCGGATCTGCAGAACGCCGCCGTCCGTAAACGCGGTCCTCTCCACCACCTTCCACGGCGCCTTGAACCGGCAGGGGTCCCGACGCTTCCCTTGCCCCCTGATGGAGTATTTCACGCACGTAGGGCTGTGGGTGTGGATCTGGGTGGCGCCGGCGCAAAAGTTGGCCTCCTCATCGAATGCTGCCGAGAATTGCTGACTATTTTGCAGCAGCGACGATATGTCTGACGTCACAGACCTCTCCGCCTGCACCGCCGCGAAGGCCTCCTGGTCGAGGTCCTGGCTCATCAGCCTCGCGTTAGTTGACGTGCTCCGCCCCAGCCCCCGCATGGGAAAATCTTACCTCGTCGAAGACGCTGTCGACGTACTGGACGACCCTCTCCCGGTACTCCGTCGCGTCCTCACCCGTAACATCCCCAAGGACGCTGCCGAGATGCATGTTTCCCTGCAGCCAGAGCAGCCCGTGCATGTGGAGAGCGCCACGCTCGTTTGTCTCTACGGCGCCGAAGTACCTGCTGACACGCCCGAATACGGACTCGTCCCCCGTCTTCACGTAGTGCTCGAAGAACATGGATACCTCCCGATGGAAGAAGATTGCCGAGCTGAGGGGGTCGGAGATAGCGAGCCGTGTCCGCTTATATGCCAAGTCGAGGCTCGACAGGAATGACTCCGCCTCATCCGGATCTCGCGTCCTGTATGCAGCGAGCCTGAGCTTCACCGGGTTGGTAATGTCGTTCGGGTTCAGCGTGATCCAGATCGCGGGTGTACCTTCTCGGATGAGCAAGGACTTCATCTTCCGCCGCGAGCTCAGCCGGCTCTCCCTCGACATCGGCTGGCGGAACCCGTAGAGCGACAGGCACTTCAACAGCTGGTACACGGCCTCGTCGCCGGTCTTGCCGGTCGCCTCCAACTCGACCTTGGCGGCTTCCAGCCTCTCCACGCTCAACGACCGTACGATACGTTCCACCTCTGGGAAATTCTTCCTGGTCACACTCAACAGGCTGACCCGGCGATTTCTCGACCTCACTCCCATGTTGAAGACGAGAAACGAGAAGACGTGATGCGTGGCAAACCGGCCGCCGTGCCGCTGGAGCACCACTCTAGCCCACGTCTCCAGCGTCATGTTCCGCGACGAGACGAGGGCCCTCGCCGTGGCCTCTGCGTCAACGCCCTCATCCGCACCCAGATCCGCGTCTGCGGCACTCTCCTCCGCCTGGCGGGGTCCCCCGCTGCCAACTGGAAAGAGCGTCGGGAAGACCTTTGCAAAGTATCGTGCATCGAAGGGATCGGCAAACTCTTCGCCACGGGACACCAGGATGTACGGCTCGGAAGCGGAGCCACCTCTGCTCTGCACCTCGACTGACCCTGCCCACCGTCCGCTCCGATTTTCGCCACCGTTATCGTACGGCCGGAGGGCGCCGCAGACATACCGCAGCTTCTCAGCGTCAGCTATATCCGGTCGTCCGTCAAGGGCGAACATCCCTGACGAGCTGACCTCGTGGACCGGAGCGGCAGCTACGCCGTTAGCATCTCTCTCGCCATCACCCTCCACACCGTCCGTGCCCCTGACCTCTGTATCTCGTCCGCCGTTGAGCATTTCCAGGACTTCTCGGATATCCACGTTCTCTTCACGTTCAAGTCCGCGCTCCGTCGGCGGGACAACTTGCGCTGTTCGTGTCTTCTCGCCTACCGAGGGCTCGTTCCGTTCCAAACGCTCGTAGACTTGGGAAAGCACCCCATGCGAGGGCGTGTCCCAGCTGTCTAGCTCCGCTGTGTCGATGGAGATGTCAGCATACAGAGGATTATGCGTCTTCAGCCACAGCAACGCCTTTTCCACAACTCGGCGGCGCACCGACAGCAGTGCTGACAGGTCGCTCGGTGCCGGTTTCGTCGACCCATGCCACGACACATGAATATCATCCATGACCCTGAGGAGCGGGTGTGGAAGCACTCGCGTGGCAAGCTCCTCCACATTATTAGGGAATACGGTGATGTGTCCCTTGATGTGCCTGGGGTACCTTGTACTTTGCCGATGGCCCTCCACGACGCTGTACTTGGTAATGAAGCCGTAACACGCGTTCAGTGCGATGAGCTTCTCCTCCACCAGCGTCAGACCCTTGAGCTCGTCAGGAAACATGTGCTCGCAGCCCAACCGCCCGTGCAGCTGCGCGGCCGACGACAAAGCGCCACGCCTTAGGCGTCTCACGCAATCTGCACACCCGCGAATGCTCTCCCCAACCGGGAAGCACCAGCCGCACTCGAAGGACGACCCCTTGCGCTTTTCGGCAACATTTGCTGCCGCCCAACAGCCCCATTCAACGTCCTCCAGCTCTGCCCTGCTGTATTTGCGATAGCAAAACATGCAGATAAGAATTGGCAATGTCCTCGTCTCGTGAAACGCCTTGTAAAAGGCCTGAACCGTCTTCACCTTCCTGTCGACGGGCACGGGCACACACCATTCGCGTCCATAAGAGAGTCGCTCCTTCTCGGTGAACTCTTTGTCGAGAGCTTCTAAGACACTGGCCAGATCCTGCGTCTCTTCTTCCTCGTCTCTCTCTCGACGGACCATGGCCCTCCTGCGCTTTGGCGTTGGCTGCTCAGTGGTGCTAGGACCCGCTCTCTTCCGATCCGGCAGCAAACTCGGCCCCATAGAAGAAACAGGGTCCGTAGCCGCATCCCCAGTCTCGCCGACCGTCCGGCCCGGTGCCGCGACTCCCGGCTTCCGAATCCGCCGGCGCCGGGAACTCTTCTTTTGTCTGGCCTCTTCGTACTCCTTCTGTGTCGCCTCGATAATGTCCGCTGACGTCCGGATCCCTAGACTCGCAAGCACCGAAGCATCCACCGGCCCTCTCCGTACCCTGTTGCTTTCCGCATCCGGTCGACCCTCCAGTATTCCCTCCCACGTCCTGGTTCCCACATCTGCCAACGCCGAAACGTCTGCGGTCCCTCCCGACGCCGCACTTGCCGTCGCCTCTTCACCCTCCGCCGGCCCAGCTCCGCTTTTTGCCGCCAATGGCCGGATTCCTAGACCCGCCAGCAGCGCTGTGTTCGACCTGTCTGGCGCGTCGCACTGGCCGTGCATGCTCGCCGCGGACCCTTCGATCCCCTGTGCGACCAAGATCCCGAACAAATCCCCCGGCCTCACGGGCGGTTTGCTTTGTCCCACCTGCAAGTGCCTCGGCTGCGACTCGGCCGTGGCTTCTCCGTGACGTTTCCGCGCCTCGTCTGTGCCTGGCATGGATACAGATGCCACCTCCGCACTCCGACGCCGACCCGACTTTTTCCCTCTTGCCGCTTCAAGCTGCTTTTGACACTCTTCAAAGATGTCCGCGGAAGTCCGGACGTTCAGGCCGGCACGCGCTATGTTCTCGCGATTGCGCGCGTCGAGGCGACGAAATACGTCGGGTAGGCTCTCACTTTCCATAGCGACTCGCTTTTCTCGCCCGCAAGCCTCGATATCACTTACGAGTGCTCTGT
>NW_009276925.1:117201-118238 GCF_000150675.1 Verticillium dahliae VdLs.17
CCACTATGCCCCCAATCCCGGCCCGCCTAACCCGAATAGACATCCAGGAGACGTGTCTGACTTCAACGAATATCGCCGACACTTGCCGGAGCAATGGTGCCCAATGGTGACCATCATCGGTTCCGCGTCGACAAGGAACAACGACTCTGTGGACGCTTTGGAACAACGCCGTTTCGCCGTCGAGACGTCCGTCTACGAGCCATCAAAACCTGCACCGGTGGCGTTCGTCGTCGCCTGCTTCCTAGAAAACACAAGGCGTTGGCAAAGGGTCAAGATACCGCCAACTGGAACTCTGCTAAGCCTTGCAGCCAAGATAGTCGGTCGCATAGCAGACACGAATCAACTCGCCCTTCGCGTCCTTGATTTGTCCTACCTACCAAGGCCTACCTCGGCCGCGGCCACGCCGCCCTCGGCAGCTACTCCGCATTCGAAGCGATCTGCCCGCTGGGAAGGTCGAGAAACTCCGTCAACACCCTCGAAGAAGCCTCGGCTGTCGAACACACTCGGAGGCGTTGCAAACCCGACATATGGCTCCATACCTCCACCATTGGCAACGGCGTCTAGTCCCGAGCTGCCTCCGGTTGGAGGCCCGGTTGGAGGCACTGGGGATTCGCCATGTGTCCTAGCATCACCATCAACCACATCTGAGCCAGAAGAACCGTCTATCACGTTAGATCCCTCTCCGAACATTGATTCCGGAACGCGCCCGCACCGCATGCGTCAGCCCCCCAAGAAATATCCCAACGTCGAATAGCTAAGGCCGGGTAAATGAGTTTTTGAACTTGTAAATGAAAGTGATGTTATGCGTCCCTCCTTACTTTGAACCCTCCTGTGATCCTGTGGCCCTCTCGGCCATCGTCCCGGTTGAGACATACAACTTGCTCTGTGACTCTTCCAATCTGCCCTCTGATGACCTTTCCCGCAGTATGCCGCTTCCTTGCAGTCCCCGCACTTCTTCGTCCTCTCCGTCCTCTCCGTCCTCTCACACACCTGTTGTCCGCCGCCGAAATAAATCCCTACTCCTCGGCACCGACGGC
>NW_009276925.1:118355-175986 GCF_000150675.1 Verticillium dahliae VdLs.17
AAGATTCCCACGAAGGTGACTCGCAAATACCGCAGGCAGGGTCGCAAGCTGCTCGACATGCCGCTTCGTGCTCTTTCATAATGGGCAGCACCGCCCGTTGAAAGCGCTGCGCGTATTCGGCGTCGTTTCTGACTTGACTTGGCGGCCTGAAGAGGTTCTCTGCCATCTCGTGACTGAAGTTGAGACTTCCTACCGCGCCATCGCAGCAAAACTCGAATCGAACCGTCCGCGTCGCCATGCTGCAAGCAACGGAATGATAGAAAAGAGGGCCTAGATGAGCGCTGGAAGCCGTTTGCTCTCCTCGTACGGGACAAGAACAGAGTCCCGCCTCAATTGAGTCGACTACCCCGCTCCTCGACAACTGCCCTGCTGAATGGTAAAACACAAGCCTCATCCTCCCTTTATTTAACTTCACCTAGCTACCGCATGCAACGCTCATAGGGGTCAGTGCGGTCCGGATGAGTAATCATGGGTCTCGCACCAAACCTTCCCCCCCTTTCCTCCTTTCAGGATGGATTTCAGCTCCATCTTTTCCAAAACAAAACCACACATACATTGTGCTTTCTGACCTGACTTCGTTCCTCAAGGCTCTTTTTGGGCAGACCGCCTGCGGTGTGCGTCTCTCCTGTCTGCCGCTATAGTGCGGGGGCTTCAAAAGTCACCTGACTCGTCCAATCAAACTTGCGCCCTTAAATCCCGTGCTTCAGCACCTGACCAAATCTGCCGTCCCCAAAGTTGATCCGATCACTAGTCGTCATGGCTGGTGGCACCGACCAATCCCGGGGGCGGGGGGCCGGGCAGGGGGCCATCACGACACGGCAGCTTTTTTCCTATCCCCACCTATCCCACGATTCGGCTTCTCTAATCGTCGCATCGCTCAACCTCTCCAACCTCTCCTCCGCTGCGACCATGTTTTCGGGCACCGTGTTGCCTACGAAGTCCCTCTCTCGCGCCTCTGACAGGAGCATGATACCGTCCAACGACTTGCACCGCGACAGCTGGACGAGAGGCCGGCCCCCGTCCCTACTCCCGCCCCGACGCCAACCTTGACTCCGACCTCGACTCTGACCTCGAAACGGTCCGCCCGCTAGCAGGGTTAGGCTACTCCGTCCACGCCTTCTAAGAGGAGCCGCGACTCTAGAAGCGCCAGTATTGCAATACCGTCCTGCGAGAATAAAAGTCTACAACAACTAGAAGACCTCCCCCGTCTATCGATTGCGGAAGATAGTACGAATTCTTCTGCCAATCTCCCGTCTCCGTCGACTATAGTCGACGCTGACGACTCCTGTATCACTCTGGCTCCTTCCCCGGATCCAGACGGCGGGGCCAGGCCGCATCGCAGTCGCCATCCCCTAAAGAAGTATTCTTACGAAGACTAGGAACTTACGTTCGTGTAAGAGAAGATGGGAGCTGGAGCCCATGCCAATCATTTCCACATGCGGGGTGGGAGGCGTGTGTCCACCGGAGACAGCCAGCAGAGAGGGTCGAGGTCGTATAAGACCGGTCGGGGTCCATCATCCTCATACAAAACATCGATTTACCGACCACCGTATATATTGTATAAGCGTCTATCTCAGAAACATACCCTATCTCCTAGGAATAGTCTCCGCAAACCAGTCGAGAACAGACCTCTTATCCTTAAGGCTTACCAAGGCCCGCGCCCGTTCTAACGCTGCAGTCTTTCCCTGGGCAACTCTGTGGTCTTGCCTTGAGACGACGGATTTATATATGCCTTGCGCCGGATACGCGAAGATACCAAATGTGGCTGCGAGTTGTCAGTGTGGTGTCACAGCCATAATCGATCAACTGATAACTTGCCTGTTCCCGACTTTGTGACGAGCTCGACGCTGCCTTTGCCGACGCCCTTCATGAAGCCCACGGCTCCCTCCTTTTTTGCCCCCTTGTATGGTTCAGTGACAAGTCCGGTCACGCTGTTGTACAATCCCAACCCGAGGGCCTGGCAGCATACCCATGCGTCAGTACATGAGGTCGTACCTTGTGAGAGAGAAAGGGTGGTGGAGGGAGTGCTGCTGCGAGCCATACCTTTCCGCCAACTACCGCTCCGCTCTTCCAGTCCGTTACTCGGCCGTAGTCGTCGGGCTCTGCCCCGTACAGCTTGGGGACGTTCCTGAGACCCTCCGTAAACGCCAGTGGCATGTCGAGTAACGCACCCTTGGTCATGGACCCGTATACCTTGCCGAGACCCTTCCCAGCGGCCATGGCCGCCGCCCCGGCGCTCCCGTCTCTGGAGCCCGGCGTTCCGTCGGCGCCTGGCTGGGTGCGCCGTCGCTTGTACTCTTTGAACGGATCGATGAAGATCCCGCCGAAAGCCATCGTCATATCCATCAGGGTGCCGAGGACGGAGGAGGCACCGCCCGTCAAGGGGTCCCAGCGCGTAACGTCTGTATCGTAGCATCGGACTCGGAGGCTGGAAACGGACGGGACGTGTTAGCATGGCTCAAAATGTGACGTACAACGCCAGGGACGTGAACTGACGGGACAAGGTCGGAAACCTTCAGCTTCTTCTCCGCAATCAGTGTCGCGGCAGCGCGGTCGGATAATTTCATGATGCGCCGCTTCTTCTCGCACACCCAGGTGGCGGCGTACTGCGGCAGTGCATCACACGCCATGTCGTCGACTGGCAGGTTCCGGTGCAGAGACTCAACGGCGCTGTCGACGCCCGTCTCGACACGCATCCTCGAGGATACATGTTGGGCGGCGCGCTTGGCTTCGTCCAGCAGGCAGTACCGCAGGGCCTCGACCAGAAGATCGGCGCTGAGTTTCTTGTGTGGGATCGGCTTGGACCCAGCGCCGACGGACGCTACTATTCCACCCCAGAAGGGCTGGCTGGAGGCCAAGCGTCGTCAGAAGGGCTTTGAATGCAGTTCGGGACAGTTTCAGGAGACTCACTCTCCGAAGAACGGTACGATGATAGTCGGTCGGGCGTTGACCAGGCCACATGCGGTAGTGCCGGCGCCGCCGTGGTGCACGACGACCGATACACGCTTGAAGAGCCATTCTGACGCGCGTGTTAGTTTCTGCATCTTTGCATGACAAGCAAGATCCTGTCCTCACCGTGTGGGCAATCGCCAAGATAGAACACTTTGTCTGTGTTTGGGCTGTCGCCGCCAAGCTTGCTCCAGCCCCTCGAGATGATGACGCGGACCCTGCATCTCTCGGCTGCCTCCAGGATGATATCGGTCAGCCGTTTGGGGTCATCGATGACGATGCTTCCAAATCCGATGTAGACCGGAGGGGGCCCGGCTCGTAGAAATCGGTCGAGATCGGGGGGAGGGGTGTATGACGGTTCGGCGCGCATAAAGAATCCGCAGACATCTATACGGCCGTGGCCGGGTCAGGTCACGGCATCAAGGTCATTCGTTCGGGGAGCATACCTATCTCCGGGCCCCAGTCTGCAGGCTTGGGCATGATGGCAGGCGACCAGCAGTATGTGTGAGGGACTTTGAGATGCGTCGTGATCCCTGGGCCCATGCTCGCCGGGCTGTTCTCGAGACCAAGGCTCTTCCGACGCCAGTCATTAATCACGTCCCCTAAACTACAATCGTCATCGTTAGAAATCGACGTCAAAAGTCGGGCACGCCGTGTGAGAATACCTACCCCTGCCACGTCATCGTCTCAACCACACCGTACGAAAGCCAATTCGCCGTCGAAGAATTCGTGTTGTTGCTCTGGAAATTAGCCAGGGGATGCGGGAAAGCCTTCGTGGCCGTCCAGGGCATCGTGAACATGATATGCACCGGGACGCCGAGGGCTTGTGCGCAGTGGACGTGAGCGAAACTCGGCGGGTTCGCAACGATGGCATCAGCAACGAACGGCTCGTTTGTCACGGGATCGGGATGGTAGCATGCCTCCCAGCAGCCATCTAGCATCTCCTTGATCATTCGACGCTTCCGCCCGATATCCCCACCCCGAAGCGATTCCAGGGACGGGATGAGGCCGGGGTTGCGAACCATGTACTGTCCGGGTCAGAACGGCTGATGCTACCAGGTGACGTGTCGCGAGGTCGCACTCACGGACATCAAGTCGGCCGGGTCGCCGCCGATGGGGTAGAACTCCAGACCCGACTCCCGCACGAAGTCGGCGAAGTTATTATGCGTCGCGAGACGCACGCGATGGCCGTACCGTCGCAGGGCCGTGCCGTACGCAATGAAGGGCTGGACGTCGCCTGCGTGTTGCTCATGTCAGCTGATGATATTTCCACAAAACGCACGCTCCCGAATGAGGTCTCGCCAAGGGCGACGATGACCTACCTCGACTTCCGACCACGTGTATGACCAGATTCAGACGTGGACATGCCCGTCGTGGCTTGAACGAAGATGCACCCAGGCCTTCATGCGCGGGCAGCGGCGCAGGGGGGGTCGATGGCAGGAGTCTGGCGAGGTGAGCTGGGTCCCTCGATGAGAACGAGATGTTGACTCTCCCATCATCTGCATGACGGTTAGTCGATGGATCCGGAATATTACCCCTAGAGATGAATGCATACCTGATATGGCTGTTGAAGTGTCGAGAAACTCCCCGGTGGAATGCAGCTCATAAGGCGGAGGGAGATCGTAGGGATATCTGCCATCGTCCTCCGACTCCGGCTTCAATGCAGGCTTCGAAAGATGTGACATGTTGACTCGTCGAACTTTCAACCGACGGTGACGGTTGTTACAAGACGGACAACCGTGCTCCTTATAACAGGGACGAGGCTTTCCAGACGGCAAAGATATTTCACGAGACGACACGTCATGTCTCCGGATCCGAGGCCCAAGGCTCAGGTCACTAGCAGCATTCAGACAAGCCGGTGCATATGGACCACCATCTCGTCGTAAAGACACGAGCATATCCGACGGCCGGCAAGGCTTTCGGATTAGCGTGGCTTTTCAGTTTCGTCCGTTGGACGCTTGGATGAGTCGTTAGCTGGGGATTGAGACGCCATTCTGCCTTGCGGCTTGGCCGACTGTGGAGCAGCTCAGCTCGGTCAAGTCGCAATCCGAAGGACCTCGGGTTCGTATTTTAATACCTGACGTCGGCACCATCAGTGACGACGGAGCGTACTATTCATCGCCTGGCCGCTCGAATCCTTTGACGCCTCCCACCCCCAAAGGCCATCCAATACCCCGTCCTCATGAAACAGCGCAAGAAGCACACCAAGTCCCGTACCGGATGCTCCGAATGCAAGCGTCGCAAGGTCAAGGTATGCTTTGGTGAGGTCGTCGCTGAGACACGGAGGGAGACTCGCAGGATGCACCCCCACGACCCCGGGCTGACAGTGTCCCCTTCCAGTGCGATGAACTACGTCCGAGGTGCGCCAACTGCCGCCGGCAAGGATCGAGCTGCAGTTACAGTCGGTCGGATTCCTCACAGCAGACACCAGGCGCCACGCCCAGCCTAGCAGGGGCAGCTGAGCGCAAACCCTGGGAGGCCCTGATACCGCAACTGAGCCGGTGCCACACACCTGGGGGTAATTCACCGTCATGGGTAGATCAGAGCCCATTCTCACGCGACGCCGAGCTCGCTCACCACTGGAGCACCGTCACGGCCGACGCCATGGCGACCGACCCCGACATGCGGCACATGTGGCGCGTCGTCATCCCGCGGATCGGCTATGAGAACTGCTTCGTCATGCACGGGGTGCTCGCCATATCGGCGCTGCATAAAGCGTACCTCATGCCCGGCCTGGCCGAGACGTACCTGAATGTCTCTGCCCACCACCAGGTCCGGGGCTCCGAGGGCTTCCGTGCCTTGCTCGGCAACGTCACGCAAGATAACTGGCGGCCGGTCTTCTGTTTCTCGGGCACGTTTGTCGCATATATGATGTGTCTTCCCATTCGCTCTCCGAATGGAACCATCCAGTCGCCGGTCGTCAGCCTGCTCGATCTCGTGGCCGCGATGATGGGCGTCCAAGCCTCCATCAAGCCCTTTCTTCCTGTATTCATGTCATCAGAGTTTTCCCCCACCGTCCGAAACTTTGGTGAAATTGTCGACGCCGACTCGACGAGGTATGTTCGCGCCTCGCATCACGGACTTTCTGGTCACGTCTCTAACGCTCTCGAAGAGAATCGAATCCGGACCTGGAACATTCCCTGCTCCCGCACGATACTTTCAACGCGCTGTTCACTTTGCGTTTATTCTTCGAGGCCGAACTACCTGCAGGAGAACAGGATCCCTATCTCAACGCCGTCGACAAGCTCGAGGCGGTCGCGAGAGTCCTCGGGCGCGCCGGCCTACACGCGGATCCTGGGGTTGTATTCTTCTGGGCGACGAACCTGGACCAGGTCATCATCTCCGACTCGCGAGCATTCCAACACCATGCTCTGATGCTGTGGGCCCATTTCGCAGTATTCCTGGCAGGATTCGAGCGGAGCTTCTGGTACCTGCGGCGATGGGCCAAGAGCATAGTCGGAGATGTTGCCCAGAGGGTTTCGGAAACGCCCAGGGCGGCTCAGGTCCTGCAATGGCCCGAGAAGAAGGTGTGGGAGCGTGCTCTTTGATGATGGACAGTGTGCTATTCTTGGTGCTGGACGCCTTGCGGCGGAGTCGGGACTTGGCCCAGGGCTGACTTGGGACTTCAGGCGTTGGATGCGGATTCGGTAGGGTGTAGAAGCATGATTTGGGATTATCCTATATGGAAATGCCGTCGCAAAGCTGGTCCCTTGTCTATCTTGTTCCGTCCACCCATCTATGATCCGGGCCCAGGGGCTGTCACTGGCGCTGGCCGTACCGCGGGTACATCCCCTTGCGGTTGAGGTATCCATCTTCTTGCATTTCCCCTACATCTCAGAGCGGATCGAAAGTTGATGCCAAATCTTTCTCGTCCATTTAAATTTTACCCTAGGTATCGAAGTTTTACACGCTGCAACACACGGTTCGTGCCTCGGTCGCAGTGTCTGACTCGCCGTCCCTGTATCGCCAGCGTCTGATACATGGCATCACGCAAGGCCGACTCGGACCCAAACGAAACCGAGCAACGTATCCGAGGTGCAAGGGTTTTCGACCAATGGGAGAAATAGTTCGTCGTACCTCGTCGGATAGAACTGAGCTACTTCACTAGTCTTGCACCCGGCTCAGTCAAGAGATCGCTGGTGGAACTCGAGCGGGAGCTCCCGACTAGGCGATGACCGCAATTACAGAACAGCGAGAGACCGCACAGCAAGGGTTCGCCGAGACCAGGATGCGCAGTTCAAAGGACGCAAATTATCATCCCTCTTGTCATGATCTGTTCGAGTAGGATCCGGGCGCATGATTCTAGATCTAGTGAAGCAGGGGACGGTGGGGACTGGGGAATGACCGAGCAACGCACGTTGTGTGCAGGTACTTATATCAGGGGCTTGCGGTCTTTCTTGGGACTTGCCTTAATCATCTTCCAGTTTTGTATCGACCTTACGAGCTCCCAATCCCTTTCACTTTGACCAAATCCCAGAAGCCAAGACACTCGCTACCGCAAGAGCGTTACTTTCACATCTCGGCGTCAACCGCTACACATTATCTGGCGCCAAGCCGTATTCGAAGAGCACGAAGCGCCATCACACATACACTCATCAAATCATGCTCGGACTAGAGATAGAGGCAAGAGCCTCCGGTGCGGAGGCAGAGCCAGTCTTCCATCTCTACCATTACAATCCGTCCATGGCCGGGGCCATCATCTTCACACTGCTCTTCTTCGGCACCACCACCGCCCACTTCTATCAACTCTTCCGCGGCCGGACCTGGTTCATGATCCCGCTCGCCATTGGAGGCATTCGTACGTCACCACCGCGCGCCTAGTACCAGACCTGATCAAGTACGGGATCGCTGACTCTCCTTGCCTCCAGTCGAGTTCATCGGCTACGCAGCACGTGCTCGCTCTAGCCAGGAGTCACCGGACTGGACTCTGGGCCCGTACATTGTCCAGGCCCTCCTCATCCTCATCGCTCCAGCCCTGTTCGCCGCAACCATCTACATGCAGCTGGGTCGTATCGTGACGCTTGTCCATGGCGAGGGTTATACACTCATTCGAAAGACCTGGATGACGAAGATCTTTGTCTGTGGAGATATCCTGCCGTTCATGGTGCAGAGTGCAGGTTCGTGGCTGGAAATTATTGTCTCTTCCGTGTACATGACTAACATTCTGCTTCAACAGGTGGTGGTTTGCAGGCCACTGGTGGCGCGTCTAGTCTGGAGATGGGTGCCAATATCACCGTTGCCGGCCTCTTCATCCAACTGCTATTCTTCGGGATTTTCATCGTCGTTGCCGTTTCGTTCCACCTGAAGGTTCGTCGCTATCCCACGGTGGTCACCCGGGGCACCACGCCCTGGGAGAGACACATGATGGCTCTCTTCTTGAGCAGCTTGCTCATCATGGTTCGCTCCATCTTCAGGGTGGTTGAATACCTACAGGGGTTCGACGGCTACCTACTTAGCCACGAAGCGTACCTGTATGTGTTTGATGCGTTGCTGATGTGGCTGGCCATGATCTTGTTCAACTGGTTACATCCGGCCGAGATCCTTTCGGTCAGGGTGGGAAACCCTTCAAAGGCGACGAGGGATAGGTATGCCATGGGACCTGTTTCGCCGAGTCACCGACGCTTAAGGTCTGACGTAGTCTGAACAATGCCTTCGCATTAGTTGTATCATGGTGCGACTCATCTCTTACGATAGGTCGAGTTTCCAACGCCTTTGGCCTTTAGAATTCGGGATGTTTGTGCCTTTCACAGTTGGATAGAACAATACTATCCAGTGGGCCCCTTTGAGCAGGGATTTGGCTCCCTCCCGCTATTTCCGCGTCTTGATGCACGCAAACTCTCTTGTGTCTCTTCTAATCCGCTCTCTGGTGATCTTTTCCGCAGTATCCTACCGCCCTACACCGACCGCACTTTTTGATCTGTTCCCTCGTTCCACATACCGCACAACATGTGCCTCCTACCTCCGCCTCGCGCCCTGCTCTAGCCTCAAACATCTCTTCTTGAATGGCTTGCCGCGTCTCGATTTCGCATTCGACCCTCCCACACACGCCACTGACGATAACCGCTACATGGGGATCGCCAACTTTGTGGAGGTAGGACGTTGGCGTCTGCAGCACGGTTGTGATAGGCGATCCGCGGCTGACGCAGAATGGATTAGACGCTGCGCGACAAGCGGCCTCGTGCTCCTTCATGAAAAGCAGCACCGCACGTTGAAAACCTTCGGCGAAAGAAGATTGTTCTTGGACTTTGGATAGGGGCATGATCAGGGACTCTGGGACCGGATGGTTGAAATTGAGCCCCTGGATCACATTGTCGCAGATGAATTGGAACTGGACTGTGCGTGTCGCTATCACGGCGAGGGAAAGTCTATAGCGTCTGTAATTTTGGCTACCGTCAGACAAACTGAACCCGACTGTTCTGATCGGTAGCTTTATGCTGAAATCACGGTTTAGCGAGGGGTAAATACGATTAAGGTTTTTGGGATGTTTCATGAGGACCGGGCCCTGACATTCCAGTGACATGGCGCACAGTGGAACTTGGGACGACGCACGAAGTTAGACTCCCGGTCGGATAACCTCGCCGATTTCTATTTATCAGATTGAAATCATAATTCATATTAAATTTCGTTCCTCAAGGCTCCTTCTGGGCAGCCCGCTTGCGGGCTGCGTCTCCTGTTCACCTCTGAGCGCGTCGGCTGCCGGCTAAAACCCCGCTTACCGGGCATAGCTGCTGAGTAAGATAGCGGCTACATGCGCTATTCTGGGCGTAAACCCCTATTGCCTTCGTCCTTTACTCGTCATCCTCCACCCCTCCCTTCCGCTCTTGAGTCTTCTTCCGACCGGTCTCGCAACTCTGCCGCCTCAACCGTCTTGTTGTTCAACTGCTGCAGCCTCAATTCGGCCAGAGCCATTTCCGGTGGCACGATGTTCCCCACCAGGTCACGTTCTCGGGCCCTCGACAGTAGCATGATGCCATCCAGCGACCTGCACCGCGACAGCTGCACATACAGGCTGTATGGGTCACACGTGCTCGGAATCGCCTGGCTGCCGACATGGGTTGTCCTCGTTCCTCGCAGTTCGACGGCTACCCGATCTAGCGTCCTCCCCTGCACCTTGTAGTCGGTGCACGCAAACGCCGGTGCGCACGGTAGGCCCCTGCGGGAGGCGTCGTGCTGCTGCCAGGGCCGCTTTCTCTGGCAGTCTATCTTGGTGCTCAAGGGCGTCAGGAGCACGGTGCCGGGCGGCAGACCGACGAAGCGAAACTCCCTCGTCGTCTCTGAAGCGAGCAGGATGCCCGCCGGCGGGCCCAGGTGCAGCACGGCGTCGGCGTCGACCCTGTGGCCCGGGTATGCCCTATCGGGGATGACGTCTACCGCCGTATAGGTGGCCCCGTTGACCAGCTTCAGTCCTTGGTGGGTGTTCTGATTCACGACAACGGGCATGCCGGGGACGAAGAGGAAGACGGCAGGCGCCGGGATGGCACTATCGTCCCCTTGGCCCAGCATCATGAGGGCCTCCTCCTCTGTCGGCTCGCCGTCTTTCCACTTGTGTTCCGAGATGAAGATCTGGAGTGGCGCCTGCCGCTGCCTCTGGTGGAAAGCGATCGTCGCCTCGATGTTCAGGTTCCACCGGTTTCTGTTCAGCGGCGTCACCACGGTGATGCCCGACTCCCATGGGATCCGCCGGCCTTCCTGGTAGCCACTGTTGTTCAGTAACTCCACGTCCGACTGGTCCTGCACTCCTCGTCGAATGCGCGTCAGCAGCCCGCGCAGTCGTGGATCGTGCGCGGCGCGCACTTGTTCATCCAAGATCACCACCGCTGTGAACTTCCTCCACAGCGCGTGGGCCACGTCGTGTTGCCGCCTCTGTTCCAGGCCGAAGCTCTGGTCTCCCTCCCACGGGATGGCCGAGCTCGGGAGGAGAATCGACCTCTCTTGCACGGGGCGAAACTGGTGGAAGTCACCGCAAAAGACGACCACCGGGATGCCGCCAAAGTCCCTTCTGGACTCCCGGAGCCTGCAGAGCTGTTCGTTGACGGCGTAGAGCGTCCGCGCACCTAGCATGCTGACCTCGTCTATGATCAGGACGTACTTCTCCTGCCAATCCATCTTGGTCCTGCCGTCGATGCGCAGAACTGCCGAGCCGGACGACGTGAAGCCGTCCGGGTCCCCTGCGCGGCCTGATCTCGTGGACATGTCCTTGGAAAACTTGCAAGCGGAATGGATGGTGATTCCGTTGATGTTCGCGGCCGCCGTGCCGGACGTCGCCGTCACTAGGAGGCGATGGTTCTGCGCTGCTCGGGCGAACAGCTCGGCGACGGCAGCGATGACCCGCGACTTTCCAGTGCCGCCTTCCCCCCCGACGAACAGGCACAGCTGGGGAGTTCCGCTCTCGTCGCGACGAACCAGGTCAAGCTGGCGGCAGACCAGCTCGAGAGCGATGCTCTGTCTTCGATTCAGCGTCAGCGACTCGGCTACCTGCCTCCCGACCTCCCGGAAGGAGGTGGACGTCCCGCACATGACGTCCGTCGACGGGCCCGTGGCAAGCACAGCCGTTTCGTGAACGGCCGCGGCGGCGAGGTCGTCCTGCTCCTCGAAACCATTGCGGGGCGCGACTCCGCTGCCGGCCGTGGCATCGTCCGAACGGCTCTGCATTCCCTGGATGGCCCTCTCCCGTTCGCGGGAGAGGGCTGTCTGCTGCGACTTGATGGATCTCAGCTGCTCCTGCCGTGCTGTTCCCTCTCCCGGCACGGCCCCTCCTAGGATGCTCCTCCCAGAGTCCGGGATGACCGCGGCATCGAGATCGTCCGCGGAGCCTAGAGCGGTCTCCTGGAATCGATGCATTTGCCGGACTAGTGTGGAGATCTCTTTGGAACCGGTCGTGATCTCTTTCCCCGACATCGCATTCCTTAATACATCTATCAGCCGCGTCGCCGTCCCGACGCCGTCTGCACGGTACCCCGCGCCCGCCGCATCATCAGCTTCTGCGCTACCCGACTCACCCGCGTCAGCAACGCGGTCGGGCTCGCCGGACAGGGCCGCCCACTGTCTGTTATCCTGCGCCACATCCTCGGCCGAGCGCCGCAGCAGCTGGATGTTGACCGCTAGCCACGCGATGCGCTTGGGAAGACCTGCCTTATGCCTCTCCCAAATGTCGTTCGCGTCGCCGGATGTCTCGCACAGGAAGGCCTGCCACGGAACGAAGAGGCCTAGGTGCTGCACTGCTGCTCTGAAGCAGGCACCGCTCCTTGTCAGCTCTCGACCCTCACCGCCGGTCTTTTCTCACTACTTGCATTCCTCCAGTCCTCATCTGTCCACTCCGCCGCGGCTGCTGTGTGGGGGGGTCTCACGTACCTCCTGTGATAAGAGTCATCCTCCTCGGTGAAATCCATGCTGAGATAGCCGTCGAAGCAAACGGTCGCTTGCTGTCCCGGCCGCCGCAGCGTCTGCACCCAAGCCTGAGAAGCCGGCCAGGCGCGGTCCAGCTCCACCTCTCCCCAAGCGACCGCTTGCCCTTTCCGCTTCAGCTTGACTAGAGACATGTAATCGTAAAGGGATCGGCCTTCGAGAGGCCTGCCACGGTGCGGGTATGCCTGTAACAAGGATATCCGCTGCCCAGCCTCTCCCAGGAGAACCGTCTCTTCGGCCAGCTCACCGATGTCCTCTCCGCCGGCCGCACGCCGCAAGAGTGGCCAACGCCGGGATATGTGCCAGTACAGGGTGCACACGTTCAGAAACGTCCAGACGTTGCTGCTTGTAAACTCTGTGCCACACCCCTGCAAATAGGCCACCACCTCGACCTGCGACAACGCCCGCTCCGTGAAGATCCTGTTGGCGACGCGCAGGAGAAATTGCCGTGTCCGGTTTCCCCGCCCGTCATTCCCGGTCAAATGCGACCCGTCGTTCGGCTGGTCTGCCGCCGCCGCCGTCGTCGTCGTCGTCGTCGTCACATCACCAAGCACCCGAATTAGCTCCTTGGCTGCCACCACACGTTTCCACACAGGATCCTCTACCTTGGTAGCGTAGTTGGTCAGGTAGTAGACGAGTGACAGGCCCTTGCATTTCGTCACGATGAAGGAAATGTCGTGGTTGTGTCGCAAGCCTACCGCTATCGCCTTGTTCCAGCGATTCACCAGGCTGTGACCACGACGGATCCGCAGCAATCCGTCCTCCGTGAACGACGTCTTCTCCACCAGTCGCCAAGGAGCCCCGAACCGGCAGGGGTTCTGCTTCTCTCGTCTACCGATGGAGTATTTAACACACGTAGGACTATGCGTGTGAACCTGGGTGGCGCCGGCGCAGAAGTTTGCTTCCTCCTCGAACGATGCGCTCAACTGAGCCGTGTTACTCACCAGCGTCGAAATCTCCGCCGCCACTGGCCTGCTAGCTCGCATTCCCGCCGATGCTCCTTCATCGAGGTCCTGCCGGGCACACTGTCAGCACGTACGTGACTAGCCGGATCTCGCCGCGGCCACCACCAGATAGACGAACCTCCGCAAAAACACTGTCTACATACTCGATCACGCGGTCCCGGTACGCGGTCTGGCCCTCCCCCTGAACGTCCCGCGGCAGGGAGCTCAGTTGCATGTTTCCCTGGAGCCAGAGGAGGCCGTGGAGGTGTAGCGCTCCCCTCTCGTTCGTCTCGACTGCCCCGTAGTACTGGCCGACGCGGCCAAACACCGAATCCTTCCCGACCCGCACGTAGTGCTCGAAGAACATGGAAATCTCCCGGTGGAAGAATATGACCGAGCTAAGGGGATCCGATATCGCGAGCCGCGCTCTCTTGTATACGAGATCGAGGCTTCTCAAGAACTCCTCGGCTTCGTCTGTCTCGCGGGTGCGATGTGCGGCGAGCTTGAGTTTGATCGGGTTCGTGATATCATTGGGGTTGAGCGTGAACCATATCGCGGGAATGCCGTGACGGATTATAAGCGACTTCATCTTCCGTCGCATGGTCAGCCGACTCTCCCTCGACATAGGCTGCCGGTACCCGTACAGAGTCAGGCTTCTCAGCAGTCGATTGACGTCGGGCTCCGTGCTCTTGCCGAAGGCCTCTAATTCGACCTTTGCCCTTTCCAGTTTCGCCGCTGTCAGCGATCGGATGGTGCGCTCCACCTCTGGGAAATCGCTCTTCCTCACGCTGGCCATGCTCACCCGGCGGTTTCTGGACCGCACCCCCATGTTGAAAACGAGAAAGGGCAAGACGGGGGTGTGACGCAAAACGGCCGCCGTGACGCGCAGTACTAGCTTGGCCCAAGCTCCAGGGTCATGTTCCGAGTCGCCACGAGGCGCTGCGCAGCGGTTGCCGCGTTGACGGGTCCCGCCGCCTCTCCTTCCGTGCTCACGACGTGTTCTTCCGCCTGTCGAGGACCGCCCTTACCTAACGGGAACAGAGTAGGGAATGCCTTGGCCAAGAACCAGGCGTCGAAGGAGTCGGCGAAGTCTTGGCCCCGGGAAACAACAATATACGGCTCAGCGGCTCGCCCGTACCGCACCGCAGTTGATCCGCCTGGAGGTCCGTCAGCCTGTTTCGTGGACGCAGCGTCGCCGGTGGACTCCACGAGGTACCGCAATTCTCCACATCAGTGATGTCCGGCCAGGCGTCCAGGCCGAACATGCCGGACGCTGCGATCTCATCTACCCGATCGCGGCCGACGCTGCTTCTGTCTGCCTCTTCTTCCACTCTGGCGACAAGGTTTTCGTCCGCGTCCCCGGAGCCGCCGCCTGGATTATCACCCAGCGAGGCCATGATTTCCTGGATGTCCACGGGGCCCGAGTCATCAAGCCCGCGCTCAGTCGGCGGGACGACATGCGCCGTTTGTGTTTTCTCCCTTGCCGAAGGCTCGTTCCGTTCCAGCCGTTTGTAAATCTGGAAAGGGACACCATGCGCCGGCGCCTCCCAGCTCTGATGCACATAGGGCGTTGCACGTGTACCGCCCACCGGCCGTGGCCTCTGAAGACAAAGATGAAGTCCGGCGATGCCTCATGGGGATCATGCAGGTTGGGAAAGATGTTCAGTTCGGCGAACTGCACAAGCGCCTACGCAAAGCAGACCTTCATCATCTAATCGAGTTCAAGGGGCAAGGACGGAGCCGCCCAGACTCTGTGTTGAGCCGCCAAACTCGACAGGAGCTTGGACTTAGCCTCCGGACATATCAACGATACAAGTTGGACGGCAAATATTGGAGTGTCATTCGAGGACCCCCTGAAGGACCTCTTGATGGACTCTTCTGCCTCATCCCTTTCAGCCAGGAAGAACCTCTCAAAGTCCAGGCGAAGGACTACCTCGAACTTGATCCAAAGGAGCTGCTGAGTTTGCATTCGCTGCTGAGCGATGACTACATGGCAAAGCATATGCGTTCCTGCTCGTAAGTTTGAGAAGTCATTACAGCTTGGCTCACAGCCAATTGAGTTCAAATGGGAATCGACGGGCATCTGCCTGCAGACTTGCGACGAGATTGAAATGCTATGCCAACTGCAGCCTTTGCCCTTTACAGATACCAACATCTGGGATCAGAACAGGTTCCTCGAAGCACCGAAGCCTACAGCCTGGCCCACAGACAGACCATGGCCTGCTGATCCAACGACGATACAAGCCGATGAAAAACAGTGCGATTACTGCGATGCTGACAAGTGTTTATGCTTGAGTACTATCTTCGAGGTAGTGCCTCGAATCAAGAGGTACGGGGCGGTTCGAGGGCTTCAGGCGGTTGCTCTTAACGCCGGAGCTGTGACTTATGAAAAGGGGAGCTTCATCGGCGTGGTTGCTGGCGACCTCTACCCTCTTGGCATGTATGAAGACGAGCACCGGACTTTTGACTTCGAGAGGCCAGATTTGGAGGATCAGCCTGCTGAGTGCCAACTTCGTATGACAGAGGTCGGAAACTGCTTCAGACTTCTAGGAACCGCGGAAGACCCATCAGCCCTGCTTGTACAAAAAAGAAGAGGCGGACAATGGGTAATGGTAGTTGAGGCTAAGCGGAGCATCATGGATGACGACCAGATTAGTCTTCGCTGTTGTCCAGAGGCGACCAGGCCGCGGTGCACGGGCCATAGGCGCCATGGTGGCGCCTGTGGCCCGTGCATGGCTGTTTCCAGTGCAAGTGCGTTCCTGAGTGTAAGAAGCACGGAAGGGAGGCTTGTTGGGAGGCATAGACAGACATCTTGAGGGAACTATTCTGATCAAGGCTTTGCATATATTAGCTTCTCTAGATTTTGTATAGTGTACATAACGGCTGCTAATAGTACATACTTCGAATAGGAACGAGCCTCTCCAGCCAACGGACGGACCCATCTACTCGGATGAGATGTGCAACATTCTGTAATTCCGGATGCGTCTGGTGTACCGCATCGATTACAACTTGATGTTCGGGAGGTCACTGGAGTGTTTTTTAATGTACATCGTAGGGGGCGGAAATGATTTGATTCCGACTTGGGGCTACAAACGATTCGTCTCTCAACTTGTCGAGCTGCCCGTGAGAGGCTGGATTCAAAGGTCACCCCTGACCGCTCTAGTGCATGCTATCTCTCGACCAGCCTCCCAGGGCCGAGTTTTGGGCAGAAAGGTTGCGTACATTATGGCACGCTCGCCCACTCCCCTTCAGCGTCATTCTCTTTTTCAGCGTCATGGTTTTAGTTCCATTCTTTGCTTTAACTTGTTTGGACAAAACGCAGCCTCCTTATTGGGTCAATGATGATGATGCATTGGGTTCCTCGGATCCTTGCGTCATGTCCCTTTCTCTTTCGCCTAGCTCATTCCCATGTTGTTATCACAGTAGCGGGTTGCGAAACCTTGGAGCAATCTTCAAAATCTTCAACACAAACGGAGATGTCCTCCATATCTATCATCTACTCCACACCAACCTCTAACTATGAAACTTCCGGCGAGGCGGTCAACAGCTCGCCCTCGTCTTCCCCGGTATACATCACTCGTCATACCGCATCAGAGCATGTCGCCCCCTCTCCCAGCCATTCGGACATAGCATCGTCTGTCGAATCTTTGCTAATACGGTCCTCACTCCTGGAGAGCTCGTTTCTGGTTTCTGTACCAATGGCGCCCACAACTACATCTAGGTCGTCTAGTGGCTCGGAAGACGATCGATTTGCAACAGAAGTTTGGGATTGCTGGATCCAGCAAGGTGACCGTACCAAGGCTCTCTGATTCAGCTGACCTATGAAGTGTCGAGCTTTCAGGATGGGAAGAATGCGTTTGCCGACCAGGTGAATGCCGAAGCGGCTCCCGCGTACAAGTTCTTCCACGTCCTGATTCTGTATGTGATGTGCAGTGCAAAGGATGCCAGACAGAGAGCGGTAAGAAGGGCTGCTGAGTTAAATTGGTGTGCTGGGGCTTACTGTTAAAGTACCTCTCGAGTGCTTTGCGATGCCTTGGCTAGAGGTCCAAGTTTTAGGGCCGACCTCGTGCCTTTCCACCTTCCACAACCGCTCGTCAGCCGCCTGCCCTTTCCGAAACCTCCGAAACTCCCGAAACCTCCGAAACCTCAGTGGCTAGCCTCAAGAGAGGCGCTGGAACCAAGCGTACAGCGGGCTCAAAACGAACGATCACGGCATACGAGAAAGTTTTGTCGGGCGAACTTCAGGATGGAGGCTTGAGCCGCAACGCGCGAACCGAGAATTAGATCGAGGAAGCCTCGTAAGGAAGATGGCAGCAGATGGTGCAGCTCGTCCGAGCCGGACTGAAAAGGACAGAAAAGGATGTGAATGTCAAACAGAGGATCTTGGGCCATGATTCATCGTAAGCAAGGCGGTGCAGGCCGCTCTGCGCGGCCTTACTCTATCAAGAACTAGTGCACCTGGATACTAGACACTGACACACGCTCGAAGTCCTACCAATACTTCCATCAGGACTGGACGCCCTGTGCGAGCGAATGATGGGACACATCGGGCAATCGAGGGATGCTAAGCTGTGCACAACAATCCTGGCTGTTGTTTCGGTCTTATATCGTTCCATCTCATGGGAGGAGCTGACATCTATCATCCAGCTGCCCGTCCACTGGACTGACGACTCTGCTGCCTTGGAGACACTTCTCAGCGCTTGCCGCTCTTTTCTAGCCTCCGGGAGGGGTTGGTCTACTCTGTGCACCAATTGGCAAGGACTTCTTACTGGACAAAGCATTCGACCAGGCCTTCTTACCTTTCGACATTGTGCATCAACACCGTTCTATCTTTGTTGCCTCCGTCAAGGTTTTTCCAGGGCTGCGGCATGATATCTCCCGTCTAGCTAAACTAGGCTTCACCATCGAAGACATGACCCCACCAGCCACAAACCCGCTGGTCACTGCACAGTATTCGTGCACTCGCTGTACTCGCTAAGTAGACGATCTCAATGATGCGAACCCCGCAGGGAAGCTTCCGGAAGTGTATCTCCAGGACGGCAAACTTGTTCAAACTATCCTCCAGCGGAAGTATCTCTGTTGGTTAGAGGCTTTAGGTTGCAAGCTGTAACAGCAATACAGAGGCTTAAACTTTGATGGTAGGTCGCATTGCTTCCTTCGAGGCCTTGTCTTACGCTTGTAGCAGATAAGATATGAACTTAATCTAGTCGTGACGAAATAAAAGAGGCTTCGAAATATAGACAAGGGGGCTCAACTCGTGCTTAATGTCTCGAAGCGCGGAATAGTGGGTGTCTTGGACACATCAGGTCCGCAACTTCGAGCTGGGCAGTGCTCGATACTGGGGAACAACAGGCGCTAGAGGTATAATCTATGATGCTCTCACACATCTTCGTTTTATGATCAACATTTTCTTAATAGAAGGAGCTGAGAAATGCCAGCACCTAGGTCTTTGTCGAATATCTGCACAGGTCTTGCCATGCATGCAGCTGCAGCTTTTATGGGGACAAAATCGTGAAACCGAGGAAGAACTCCCGTTGAAGTAGTCCTACGTGATTGCAACTACACTGACGTCAATTCAAAGAGCTGTATCTGCTAACCATTCCAAAGCGAAGCATCTCGCGCCGTGCGCTTATGGTGTTGGCCCGCAGGTACGGCCGAATATGTTGACCTGAATGGTGCCAACGCAGATCCCTGATCAATGAGATGGGGGGCTGGTAGGCGCTGTTGGTATCGAATACGAGAAGGCAGGACTTGCTGTCCTTTGCAGTGCGCATTTCCCACGTGTCTCCCTCCAGGGCCGTCTTGAACTCAAATCCGCGGGAACTATATTTCTGAACGGCGGCTTCTGCCTTCTCTCGGATACTTTCAGGGACTTGCCATTGGTATGCTGTCTTCTCTAGTGCCAGTTTGTAGTGCATGTGAAAAGCAGCATGCTTTGTCAAGAAGCACTGAACGTGGCTGCCATAGAAGGAGAATATGCTTCTGAAAACCGTCTGGAGGAGCGGCTCGGAGATCATAATTCCTCGAGGATCCATGAACCCTATCACCAACTGAACGGAAACCGTCTTGTTGTTCTTACAGGCGCTCCCGCATAATACCTTTGTTGCGATATTGTTGGGATAAGAATGGAATCTTTGTTGCTCAGGCATAGGAAAGGATGTAGAGCCGCCGTCGTCGATTCGAATAGGAACGACGGTCTCCAACCAACGGACGGAGCCGTCTGCTCGGATGAGAGGAGCCATATCCTGTAATTCTGGATATACCTTGTGTACCGCGGCTACTATACATCGAGGCCCGGGAGGCCACTGGCATGTTTCTAAGTATGCCTCATAAGCGGTGGAAATGACTTGATTCCGGCTTAGAGTCACGAAAGACTCGTCCCTCAACTTGCGAGCTGCCCGTGCGAGGCTGGATTCAGAGGTCACGCCTGACCGCTCCAAAGCATTTTTGACCGCCACAACCGAGGAGAGCACCGGAGGAACGTAGAAGTCCCAATCCGATGCATCCGTTGCCGATCCTGGGACAAAATACTCCAAGGCTCTGGATCCGGAGAGAACAGCACCATGCGTCGCCATTGTCTCTAGTAGCTCGTCGCTACCTGTGAAGGGGCCGACCCGCTGGAGGTATTCAGCAGGATCAATGCGTTGATCCAGAACTGGCAGCAAATCGTGTGTCGCGCGTTTCAAAGATATGACGTCGGTAACTGGCAACAGACTGGCTAGAAGCGTAATAAGCTCGTTGGGTAGCAGCTCGAACAGGCCGGTCGGTGTCGGCGCCGTTCTACGCGACGGGTGAGCAATCGTGAAGAATATGACGAAGCGAAGAGATACGCAGCGAGGAAAAGTTTATTCAGTGCTGGCATGCTCATTACATCGACCCAGTTTGGTCCCTGTTCTAGGCCTTGTTCTGGGTCTTATTCTGGGCCTCAAGTCCCGCTCCCAAGCCTCAATCTGGGTGGAGTGACCCGCCGACCTTCGCAAGGCCTAGTTCTGGTCATTGGGCTCGATCGCCGAAACTACACTACGCGAGAAATCATCGCGAGCTTGCCTCCCGCCGAGCGCTGGCGAATACCTGTCGCCCTCGTCCTCAAACGACAAACCTGCCGTGGGTGGGCTGATTGGGATCGGAATTGACATTGTGATATGGGCAGCCGACACATCGAGAGGAGAAATAATGGTCGCAGGCGAGGAGCTGCCGGCGTCGGACGCTGCATTGACGGTGACTTCGCTGATTTGGCGGAGATGACCAGTGTCGCGGTCGCTCATGCCGGAGACGACGGACAATATGCGATCCCTCATTCCGACGGCCGGGCCGGGAGCGTCAATGGGACTGACAACGCTACGGGTTGGGGAGTCGGCGAGGGAGCGGGGGCCAAGGACACCTGATGAACGGGAGGCGGACAAAACATCGTCCGAGACGGAGCTATAATAGTATGTCGGTTGGATGGACGTGGGGTAAGATGAGTTGCCGAAATGCGTGTGCTTGTCAATCACCTACATGGGAGTAAGGCCTGTATCAGAGAGCTCAAGAGGCCTTGAGATATCTCGGTGGTGGATGTTAGTCTGCTGATGCTAGTTGTGGGAGGGAGAGAAAGACCAGGTAGCTCTGCGATTGTGGTGTCCATCATTTCAGACTGTGATACGACAGGCAGAATTGGGACTGAAGGAGAGCTTGCTGCATGCCCCACCACTGTGTCAGCGTTGGAAGGCAACTCTTCTAACGTAGTGAGGGTGAGAGCTTTGTCTTCCGTTGGCTGGCCCCTGATCCAGGACAGAATGCGGGTGCCGTTATACTCGGTGCGAGCGCCCTGATAGCAAAGCTTTCGCCTGCGCCAGAGGCAGAAGCCTGCGAGAAACGCAACCAGGAAGACAAACCCGAGGACAGCACCAAGAGTTGGTCCGACCCATTTCGGCATGCCACCACCGTCACCAGAATCACCGCTGGCGTTCTTTCCATCGCCCCCAGGCTCAAAGGTCGGTTGGCTGGCCTCGGTCACTCTTTGATAGGGATACCAATTTTGGATTTTCGACGTCGAGTATGGGGTTGCGAAGACGTCGGCCAGTTTGTCGTCCGACCATCCTGACGGGCTCGGAGTCGTCAGGTACCCCCTCCTGCAACACTGCCGCCGATGACTTGCCTGACGGCCGTGGGAACACCGTAATCAGCGTACCTCTCCGGGTCATAGCCATCCATCCACTGGCTCCTCGTCAGGTTGTAGATCTGAATGAGACCGGTAAGGCATTCAAGGTTATCGCCAGCCTCGGAGGTCATTCCGCCAATGACCATCATCTGATCGGGATAGGGCATAAAACATTTATGCCCGTTCCGACCACGACCCGGCCTACCCTCACTGAGCCTGGTCCAGGTGAAGGAGGGAAGGGACTGGACCCAGACCTCGTCGTTCATCTCCACCTTGGGGTCCACGCCGGGATAGCCTCCATAGTAGTAAATGTTGAAGCTGGACCGGTCTTGGGCTGAAGCCACCACGGCACATGCTCGCGTGCGCGCCGTCGGGCCTCCGAAGTGGATTGTCTGTACTAGGTGCCATTGGCGATATCGTAAATTTCTATCGTGCTCATGAACTCGTCGTCTTCCTCTCTCTATGTAGCTGTCAGTGTCGCTTTCGAATGGAGGCTATAAAGACATACGCTTCGGTTTGGATTCTCCGACTTGCGGGTGCTTGTCAACCAGTCGGGGTAGGTGACCCCTCCGATAACCACCAGGATGCTCTGTTCACCCACGGGAACCCAGACCACCTCAGGGTTCGCCCGGCATTTTACCCCACCCGGGAAGGTATTGTTCGTCCACACAAGGTTCGTCTGGGTCGCCATGTCCAGAGTGAGAAGGGTATTCGAGGTGTTGAGAGCATTCTCGGTGAGGTTCATATTTCGTTGGAACACGGGCCCCCAGTTTGGTGCTCGAACTCCGCTGAAATACCATGCAATGTTCTCGGACGGTACGCTGACTGCTCCGCCGTAGGCAACGTACCGCGTCATACCAGCCGGAAGCGATGTGAGACGAAGCCTGGTTCGAACTGATCCCTTACGGGACCGTATTGGTAAGCTTGGTAGGTCAGAGCATCATCTGCGCGAGGGGGTTGAAAGGCATCCGTCTTCTTGACTAAGTTTCCGCACAGCGACAGTTGAGCGTCGTTGAAGAGCATGGCTCCATCATAATAGTTGGGTGCGTCGTTGTTGGCATTGCCAATACCACCGCGAGCTTTAGATATCGTCCGAAGAGCGCCGTCAAGTTGTCAGACAACTGGAATGGGCGGCTAAAGTTGAGAGGATACACGAGGCCAAGGGGGTTTCCTAGCAGGCCATTAGAGCAGCTCATCAGCGCAAGGAGGCCATCGACACAAGCAAGATGATAGAGAAATGCTGTCACCGACCTTGTTGTTCTGGGGCTCTATACTCTACATTCGAAAGCCCTTGACTCTCGTACAGACAGCCCCCGTCGACGTACACTGTGTCTCTGATAAAGGCACCTCTGCAGATGGTAAGAAACGAGCCACCGGAAGACTTAGTCCCTCCAACAGGACATACCTCTTGGTTGCGCCCCCTAGACACATCGAAACATTCACTTGACCCTCGATCCACCCCTCAAACTGGCCGAAAGTCAGTCCGGCAAAGGCCGCGAGGAAACACACGACCAGTACATAGGTCATGGTGGCGAGACGTCCAGTGTTGGGCCCAGGGTAGAAGTGACCGAAGAATCAGCGCAAGACCAGTCCAAGATCGGTGCACTGGCGAGGGTTCAATCTAAGCTACGTGCGCCGGATGCTGCGCAGGTGGTGGTTAGAAGCGCAGGTGGCCAATGCCGGTGGAACGTTCTGAGCCGAATCACTGATGTCAACCGGCTGACCAGAGTCGATAAGGCTCCCCATTGACCACTTGCCCTGCCCCCGACATTTCTGATCAGACCTGCGGAAGCCGACTCGGGCCGTCAACAACACTAAGGATGCACGAACCGACGGGTGAGAGATGGCGTTTGATAGATTCCCCAGGACCTTGAGGTCAATCCAAGCGGAAAAGCTTGCCGAGAACATCCATGTAGCAATCTCCGCAAATCGGACTGTTCGACATTGAACAGACCTGGGGTAGATTGTTAGAGGCCATGGCAACCTAGTTGATCTTTGGCGAGGACCATCCCCCGGAGATAGCAGCTGTTGGAAAGTATGGAGTGCTCACTCATGATCGCAGGACATAGAAGGACGACTGGTAAGAGAAGCTCACCAACCTCGGCATTCCCACAAGCAAGCTGCTTGACACTATCCTGCGGGAGCAATGCTATTTTTTATGGACCGTTGCCTGTAGGATGGAGTGAGGTGAAATCGAGAGCCTTCAGACGAGATCTTTTGGTCAGTGTTAAGGTCGGCAATGAGCAGGGTTGAAAAGTGCTCGAATGGATTGAGTCAGAACCTACCTTACGACCCTTGTGATACATACCGATGGCTCCTCAAACGACTTAGTCATGAGGCAGCCACTGGCAATGCTCCACTTGCCAAACTTCAACCCATCATCATCTCTTTAGCCACTACAACAGCGCTCGACATCCTCAGTATCACAGATCCCATCTGTACGAATGATGACTCACAGTGGATTGCTGTCACGCGTGAATTGAAGTCAGGGGGCCATCCTTGAATCTTCTCAAAGCGGATCACCCCCGTCTACTTGAGCCATTGGGGCACATCATCTCGCAACCGAACTCACCGAGTCAGTATAGGTAGCCCTTTCACGACGACCGTTCGTCTGCCAAGGTGTTCCAATCATCAGGTGTCGATTGAGTAACCTTCTGGGATGGTCAAGAAAGTATTCAATCTAATTGTCTCTGAAGCTAGTATGCCTCTTACTTCGGAGCTTCGCCTTTACAACCACGGTGCGAGTGTCTTGATACTATGATCCCATATCGCTTCCGGAGCTCCCTTAGCTTCCAACCCCGACAGAAGCATATCTTGTTGAAGGTTTTCCATCTTGTCGTTGACTGAGAACAAGGATCCACTAGTCTGGTGAGTCAAAGTCAACGCTGCCGATCGTCCCTTCGGCACATCAGCTCCGTTACCGCCATATTCCGCGCTCGCCATGAGGTACAATACCTTCTGTCCAGCTTCCTCGGGCGTGAATTTGCTGAAGTTTCCTGCTGAGGGTGCGGCAGTTGGAGGGGCGGTAGGGTCCCATTTGTCACCCCAGCTCTTTTTGAGAAGCTCGGTAGCGACTTTACCCGGATGGGCGTGTATGAACACGATTTTCTTATTTTCGGGTTGCTCCGCGAAGTGCTTCATCGATATGGTTACCATTGTGGCGACGTGCCTAGCATAGATGGGAATATTGAAGTGTCCTGGTTCTCTGAGGCTCAGGTCGTTTAAGAATAAGTCGGTGGATTCGCTACCAGCTGCCAAGATGCTAATAACACGCGGGAAATATTGCCCCGGGCCTAACTTAACGGAGGCTTGCAGTTTGGGAAGAAGTCGCGAGATGAAGAGAAAGCGGCTGTAATAGGCTACTGCCATGGTTAACTCCAGGCCTTCAGTTGTTTCTAAAGGGAAGTTAGCCTTTGGTATTCTGTCATACCACTACTATTCATGAGAGATCACATACCTTGACGTCCTTGAAAGGGTAAGAAGCCGGCTGAATGATAAAGGTCAATCTTTTCTTCCTTGCCGAGAATCTCATCCGTGAGCCGTGTAACTTCAGACATGAGAGAGACCTGGCCCTCAAGATATAAAAGTTCGGCATTCTTGTTGATCACACGGATCTCTTCTAGTAGAGGCTGATCCCGGGCTTTTTGACGGCCTATGACATAAGCCTTGACAGGAAAGCCCGTTGAAACCAACTCTATCAAGGCTCTCTTGCCGATCCCGTCTGTTGCGCCGACAAATACAGCAGTTCGGGGAGTTGTGGCCTCGATGAGCTGAGCATTCGAGGCTCTGAGTTGGGCGAGGACGGCCATGGTCGGCTTGAAAGGGTTGCTGACGGTTAAGGTATAGATTGTTCGGGAATGGGTGGGTAAGCACTCAAAATTGGCGAGGACTTGCTGGCCACTCTTATATCTGTCTTTGAGAAATCGCCTGTACATTGTTTCGTAGGTCGTGAGGTATGGCTGCAGCTCCAAGAGCTACAACGCATGCAGCGTGAAACAGGTTTGTCAGAGCAAACAAATAAAGTCTTCCGCGGATGTGTAATCATTTACAGATTACAAATGAGATAGCCAAGAATTTGCACGCAGAATGACAAAGCCGCCGATTAATAGAGTAGTTCGGGAGCATGGCATGAAGAACGTGCCGATGATGAAAGAGCCGAATGAAAGCTTACCAGACCGTAAGCATGATCGCCCCACATCAACACATCAGCACCGGCCTCCGACCATGTCCGAGCCAGGGTTCGGCCCGAATCGCTACTTCGGCATGTTTCGGAGACGGTGCAACCAGTGCTCTGGATGGCCGCTCTCATCGTTGTCTGGCCAAAAAATGAAAACCCCTGTTTGGTATCCATCAATCCAAATGTAAAGCTTTACAATGTTCAGTTCGGTAGATGAAAAGAAACATTTACTTAAGGAGAGGTTTTCCTACCTACCGATCGTCTCTGCTCATTTCAAAACCACTTCGTTCTCCTGCCTTTACTACCCAAGGAGGTTTTTCGCCTTTCATATTGGCTACTATATCTGCATTGGTAACAATCCAACGTACAGAAAGTCTACAGAAGCATCGGCATCCACGCAATGTCTCGAGCGATTCTCATTACCGGTGCAACCGGAAAACAAGGCGGCGCCGTCCTTGATGCTCTCCTGAGGCACAAGTCATCAGACCTTCTTCTTCTCGCAGTTACACGAAATGCCCAATCAGCATCTGCAAGACGCATCGCTGCCAAGTCCCCGTCTATCAGAATTGTCGAGGGCGATCTCGACGCGGCCCCGACTCTTTTCGCCTCTGCCAAGGCATCAGCTGGGACCGTACCACTTTGGGGCGTCTTTTCCGTCCAAGCAATGGCAGACCGGAAATCAGACGAAGAGACCCAGCAAGGAAAAGCCATGATTGATGAATCCATCAAGGCTGGAGTACAGCACTTCGTCTACAGCAGCGTCGAACGTGGTGGTGACGAGCATTCATGGAACAATCCTACTCATGTACCACACTTCATAACCAAACATCGGATCGAACACCACCTACGCGATTCTACCGCGGATAACAAAAGCGCCATGGGCTGGACGATTCTACGTCCCGTCATCTTCATGGATAACCTAGCACCAGGGTTCTTCGGCAAAGTGTTCCTTACGATGATTCGCGACGTCATGGGGCAGAAACCCCTGCAGTGGATCGCCACCAAGGATATCGGCTTCTTCGCGGCTGAGGCTTTCCGTAACTCAACTACCTGGAACAAAAAGGCCATAGGACTGGCGGGTGACGAACTCACCTTCTCACAGTTAAGCCAGACGTTTAAGACTGTCACGGGCGAACCTGTTGGGACAACATTTGGAGTGCTAGGCAAAGCGTTGAAGCACGGAGTCCAGGAGGTGGGCATCATGGTGGACTGGTTCAAGGAAGAAGGCTACAAGGCCAACATGGCAGAGAACAAGAGGATCCATCCTGATGTAATGAGCATGGAGAAATGGCTGAAGGAAAGTGCATTTGTCAAGAAACAATGAAGAAACGGACTGTTTCTCGCAGCATCTCACAGCATTTTGACAGTTTGGGGGGGGCTGATTCGCTCGTACGAGCTACATCAGGCTCAGCGGCCTTAGTTAAGGTAATCTAATGTTAAGATGAGGTACATGGCGATCGAGTGGCATAAATAAGTGAATCGCTTTATCATGTAGATGTGTCCGCTATTGGTGCTGCTGGCCTGATGAGCTTCGTAAACCAATATTGGGTGAGCGAGGGGAAGGGCGGCCTGCGAATGTGGGTCCATGTGTCAGCAGGTAATTACCAAGTGCTCAAATTTGGGGGTGCCAAGTCACGTGGGCGCAACGAATCAATGTCACACTTCGCGTGAGAAGATAATTTGTAAGCTACCTTAGGTAGCACTACTGGATCGTCAGCAAGTGAACTTGGGGGAGGAGGAATGCTTCTCTCCTGTCTTTGACACAACAATGTCGTCTATCGTCAACCATGCCGCCACAAGATGAGGAAGCCACTCATTTTTCATGCACTCAATGTCGTTCAATGAAGTTGAAATGTGACCGCATCAGGCCTCGTTGCAGCCGCTGTGCCAGAGTCAGCGCCGACTGCGAATATCCCCAATCAAGAAGGGCCAATGTTGGTAGGAGGCGACGAGTACGTGAGCTGGAAGCCAAATTAGGTTAGTAATCAAAGGGGAAGTACTCTGCCAGAGACACTCATTGAAGCTGCGGGGCTCCCCCTCAATAACGCTGTCTTCGCTGATGATAGATCACAGTCGAGCTCGAGCGTTTGGCCAAGCTTGTCGACAAATCTCCGGGAAATGGTGAGGCTACGAATCAGGACACGGCCACCCAGAACACAGATTCCATGCATGGAAGCTCTGAAATCCTGTCTGATCTGCCGGGGCCTGCTTCAGATGCAAATGTCTTTCCAGTTGATGCTCCATCGGCTGAGTTGGCTTCGACTGGGACATATGAACAGCGGCCTTCTCTGGAGATGGTCGAACATCTGTAAGATACCCATCGCCAGTTTCTGCAGACGCGCTGATGTATTTGACTCTAGCACCAACTCTTACTTCGACAAGTGGCACTACACGGCGCCCATGCTCCAGCGGACCCGTTACAGTATGTCATTGTCCTTACCAACCCACATGCGCCCCCCAATGTGCCTCCAGTACATTGTGATGGCGTGGGGAGCCGAAATCGGAAACACCCATCGACACTTAGCAATGCCATTTTATAACCGAGCCAGAGAATATGCGCAAGGCGATGAGATGAAAGTCAGTGGTGCCACTTTTGAATTCGCTTTGAACAAATCACAATTGACGTATTAAAGGCTAGTCTAACATTGGCACACGCACAAACCTGGTGTTTGATGTGCTACTTCGAAGCCCAGTACTTGCTTTTCTCACGGTCCTCGATGAGCATTTGCAGGGCCATCAGAATCGCACAGATGCTCGGTCTCCACCAGGTTGATGGAGACGGTCTGGATCACACATCCCTGATACCGCCGCCTCAATCCTGGCTAGAAGCAGAAGAGAGGCGCAGGACCTGGTGGGCTCTTTACTGCTCTGATAGAATAGTAGGCGGTACCGCAGGCTGGCCAGTCTTGATCGACGAGGCAGATGTAAGTCATACGTCAGCTGATGTGGATATCTTGCCTACTTTGCGTGAACTTACATCATTCATAGATATCTGTGCGGCTCCCTGCATCTGAGGCAGCTTTCGAGAATGGCGCCGAAGAGATGACGAGCCCCTTAACAACCATGCGGCAACAGGAAGGGCAAATGTTTTCCTCTTTTGCCGGACGCGTATTGGCCGCATCGTTGTTCCACCAAGCTTTCCAGCACTCGACTCTGACGTTGTCGGATGATAGCTCTCAGGACCCCCGGACAAGAATGCATTGGAAGCGTCATCGAGAAATCGACGACGACCTGGTCATTCTATTGCAAGCCTTGCCCGACGGCCTGAGACTACCAAGACAGATAAGATGTCGAAACGCGATTTTCGTCAACATCATCATTCACATGTCAGTCATCTGCTTGCATCGGGCAGCAATCTCCAAGATCAAGGCCTTCGGTTTACCTGAAAGTACGATTCGCAGCAGCAGAGCTCGACTAGTCTGCTCAGCGGAAGAGATACTAATCATCTTCCGAATGATGTCAGACATCAATGAGAACCTCAAAAATTCGATTCTGACGTTTGCCGTCTACCTCGCAGCTCAGGTCTTTCTTGAAGATTTGGAGCCCACAGAGAAGGATGATTCGCAACAAGATAACCTCGACTTCATTCTTCGCATCATGATCCTATCTTTCAAGACATTGCACAATCCCGTTTCTGGGTCGATGGCTGTGCAGGTTGCGCTGGAAATGCGGCAGCGAGGGCTTGACTCCCCAGCAGTCGAGAAGGTACGTCTGTCAGACTGTAAGTCAGTCTGTTCCATAGGCTGACAATTACAGGCAACCGAGCTACTACTCAGTCACCGATTGACACCAGTTTTTACCAAAGGAGGTACTCAGTCGTCAGGTCCTGTATTTCGATTACCCAGCAACAGCGAGGCATAAGATAAAATCTTTTTGTCGACTTGGATAAAGTCAAAAACATAGCGAAACGCATTTGGAAAGCCGAGAGTGATTGTGAGGATATCCCAACTGAGGTGCTCAATTGGTGAACTGCAATGGCCATGACCGTAGGGTAGCCAGGAGGACCGCGACCCACCCCCTGGGTGTTCACGAAGGCTAACAACCATCACAAGGAATGCAGGAATTTTGTTGCTCAGCATTCATTTAACGTAGCCTTTTATCCCCTGTTCGCCTGTTTCTGAAACTCTTCGCATCATGTTCAACATGGCCATCACCAGCGCCGAGGGGGTAAGTAGGAGCGTGTAATTATGACATTAACTCGGCATGGCACGTGAAAATAAGGGACGACGCAGAGCCCTACCTTAATTTGGCTGTCAAATAGCTTCTGTGAAGTGTCCACTCCACTAGGCACGATTCTCAGTCTCCACTTCCGCCTCCCGCTTGCCCTGTGGCACCGTTCAACCACCAAGACCAGCGAACGGCTGGCTCGGTGAGAGGGCCGATATGGGAAGAGCATCCGGTAGAAATAACAAAATGTGCGCTGCGGCCCGGGTACAACGAGATTATGGAATAATTGCAGGTACATCCCGATATCTGCGCGCTCTCGATGGGCCCGTTGTCTCCCTTGACATCAGGACTAAATTTGAGAGACGCCCGTTAAATGGGATGAACGTAGAGGTTTCAGGTCGGCCTGCACATGTGGGGGACCCCTGCGGTGCTGATATGCAGTCGACGGAAACCATGTGTGGTATCGAGGTAGCTAGAGTTCTCCTCAGACGTACCTGCCATGTTAGCCGCGGGTGGCTGTTTGACTTGAATGAACTTAATAAATTCTCCCTCGCAGTCATCTCTCACCCCTGACCGGTTCAGCACCCCTGTAATCATCAGTTCCGTCCACTATAGTTTGGGGTATATAAAATTCTCGCTTCATGCTCTGAATGAGAAAGACCTGTTGCTCGGTCCGTCACCTGCACAAAGCTTTAAATTTCCCAGGAGAAGTGACAGATTTTGTGACCCAAGCTTCTTTCTCCTTCACTGTATATTTACATAGCCCATTTATGGATTATCACCTATCACAATCATTTTGCACCTGCTGACCGGAGCCATCACATTGATCACATGTTGGTGGTGTAATCGCGTCATGTCACCTTACTGAGCACAATTTGAAGATAAGAATGATGTGGTGAAGCGCACTGTGAGGAGATGCCCGAGGTGAAGTATATCGAAGGCTTTTGGTGTGAAAGGACTGGAAAGAAGTGGGAGCCATGAGAGCACACGATTTCGGAGTAGCGAGAAGCCCTTGAGTGGGCAGCGCCCCTCATGCTTCCCTTAATCTCGAGCTTTCTTTCAATAGATAAGCCCAGGAGTACACCAGCAAGGAGCACGGCGGATTATCAATGACAAATACGTCTCTTGTTAGTAAAGTAAACATTGTTTACCACTCAATGAAGCAATCCCGATGATCATGAAGTAACCCCGCCCCGCAAAAGAGGACAACTCAAACTGATTCGAGGTGGACTTGATGGTCAAGGCGAGGGCGTCGCCAGCGACAAGTGTCGGGGCCAAGGCCCGGTCCCGTACATCCTCCTGATGACGATCACCAATTCGGACCACGTCACAAGCTTAGCAGAGATTGATCAGCATTTCACAAACAGACTACTTTGAAACGGCGTGCAATCTGAACGATTTGTAAGATTGCGTTTCGCCACGGCTGAATGCACATTTTGACTCCGCCATCCACCCGTTGGTGACGCGGCGAGACAAAAGTATGTCGCCCTCAAGTAGGACAAGGAAATCGAGCCTGGGTCTGTCTGGTCGGGGCCGGAGATGTCAGTGGCTGGGGAGTGATACATTCTGGTGGACATAGATTGGGTTTCAGACAAGACGGGCAGGCCAGGGTGGAACCACAGTACAGGTCTAAATATCCTTGGCCCCACTTCGGCCTCCGATGGATAGCGATGTACCGCCGGTCGCATTGCTGACAATTCGGACATTTCTGGCTCCACTACGGCCTCCGATGAACAGCGATGAACAGCGGTGTGGGACTACCGCCGTCTCACCATTAGAAATGGCTTCGAGCTGCAGATGCCGGGCGTTCATATTCTGAGAACCTAATGCAGCATACGTTTGATGTGAATGCTTTAAGAACGCCATGATGCCCATGGCAAAACCAACACTATCTCCTTATCCTCTGCATCACTCTTGGCTATCAATCTTTGATCTTCATATCAAACCCTTAACAAAAATCTGGCAAACTTCTGTCTCTGAGTAATGCCACAAATATCCACCATGTCTAAGATTTTGACTGTTTTTGGCGCCACCGGCAACCAGGGTGGCTCTGTCATCAGGGCCGTTCTCGCCGACCCCGTCATCTCCAAGGAGTTCACTGTTCGCGGCATCACCCGAGACGCCTCTAAGCTGCTGCCAAGGACTTGGCCGCTCAAGGTGTCGAAATTAAAACCGTGCGTTCATTTTTCCTAACCAATCACCACCCTCCCCTATCCAGTCACTCGTTTAGCTCCATCCTCCAAACCAGAGAATAATACCTCCAGGCCGACCTATCATCTGCCGACTCGGTCGCGGCTGCTATCGCCGGCTCTCACACAGTCTTCCTTGTTACCTCACCCGATTTCTTCAACCCTAGCGCCAGCCCAGAGCTCGCTCAGGGCAAGATCGTAGCCGACGCTGCCGCCGACGCCAAGGTCGACCACCTCATCTACTCCTCGCTCCTCCACGTTACTGCAGAGACCAAGGGCCGCCTCACCCATGTCGTTCACTTTGACCAAAAGGCAGAGGTAGAGGCTTACATTCGCGCAAAGTCTATTCCTAGTTCCTTCATCCTGCCTGGCTACTTTATGTCGAACTATACCGTCTCGCAGATGCTCCGAAAGGGCGAAGACGGTACCTACACCCTTGCCTACCCTGTCTCTGCCGAAGCCCGCTTCCCGCTCATCGACGCTGAAGCCGATACCGGGAAATACGTTGCTGCCGTCCTGCGCAACCCTACTCGCCACCTGGGCAAGCAGATTTTGGCTTCGACGGGATATTATACGCCTACACGTCTCCTTGCTGAATTTGAGGAAGCGACAGGCAAGAAGGCAGCCTTCGTCCAGCTCGACGCTGACACGTACAAGAGCTTCCTTCCCTCGCCCATGGCGAAGGAGCTCCTTGAGAACCACCTCTTTGTTGAAGACCCCGGGTACTTCAAAGGCCAGCCGCTAGAGGCGAGCGAGGAGCTGCTGGCTGAGATTGGGCTCAAGTCGACGTCGTGGAAGGAGTTCGTTAAGAAGAACAAGAGCGCTTTCACTTGAAGGGGATTGGCTGCGGACAGTGGGCGTGACCTCAGTTAAATGATCTCGTCTTGGGTATCGGCCAGTATACGTAGCGAACCTGAAGAGATTGCAATTGTTCCTGTGCAGGCCGATATGTCTCGCGGTAATCTTGAACGCCAGCCCATTTCCCGAATGTTATTTACACAATGACTATGTACTGGAAGTGGTTATGTACAAAGCCCCCAGGCCACCACAATGCACCAGGGGCCGTAGATCCGACATGCACTGGGCAAAATTCTCAGGCTTCGTCATCATCGTCCTCCCCATCGTCATGTCGTCGCCTGCATCCCCAGCTGCGGCTGCCAACACCTGCAGCTCGTCTGCTCTTACAGGAGAAGGGTCGGAGGTGCCAGGGCTTTCCGCTTGTCATCAGAGGAGGCAGCAGAAACGAACGGAGGAGCGAGCTTACCTTGGCTTCAATGTCTTGGTGCCAGCTCAGGTTGGCCGACTCGTACGAAACGAAGCCTCCATCTTCGGGGAAGGAGACGTACAGAGCGAGATCGATACCCCTAGGCTGCTGTAGTGTTCGCATTTCGTCAGCAAAAGCCGATATTCCTCCTGACCGCCTTGTATTATCGTTCGGCTTCGCGGGTGGCCATGTTGGTGTCTTGCTAGTAAGAGCATACTCGGATGCATAGCGAGTGGAACAACAACATAGCGAGCAAAACACCCAACTTCGCCAACTCAATCGCGTAATAATTTACGCACTTTCCTCCACGACCAACGATGGAGACGCCTTCTAAAGAAAGCCAACTGTTACTTGCTCTCCAAGTAATGAAAAAAGATCCTACTCTCAGCGCCCGAAGCGCCGCAAAGATCTACGATGTCAACCACGTTACCCCTCGGCGGCCGCCGGAAGGGCAAACCACCCTGAAGCGACACTACGACCATTCGAAGAAATTGACGATACTAGAAGAACAAACCATTGTCGAGTAAATACTCGACCTAGATTCACAATTATACCCCCCTCGGTTGGAGAGTGTTCGAGAATGGCGAATCACCTCCTCACGGCGCGTCACGCGGTATCCGTCGGACCACGACGGGCTTCGAACTTCGTAAAACGACAGCCTATGTTCCGACGCGTTTCTTTCGTAAGTACGACTATAAGAGGGCCCAATGCGAAGACCTCGGCGCGATAAACGCGTGGTTTACACTCGTATGTAATATGGCTGCGAAATATGGTGTGGCGGATGAGGATATCTACAACTTCGACGAGACTGGGTTCCAGATGGGTGTTATCGCCAGTGGAATGGTCGTAACAAACTCTGAAAGACGCTCAAACGTAAAGATGAGGCAGCCAGGCAGTCGAGAATAGGTGACGGTAATCCAAGGCGTTGGCGCGACCGGTTTCTGCATCCCGCCACTCGTGGTGGTTGCAGGCAAATAGCACCTCTCAAGCTGGTACGAAGACAACGCGTTTATTCGCGACTGGAGAATCGAAACCTCTGCAAACGGCTGGACCACGAATGAGATTGGTCTCGATTGGATTCGGCATTTCGATCAGCATACAAAGTCACGTACTCTAGGCGTATGTCGCATTCTCATCTAGATGGCTACGAAAGCCACCACTCCGCCGAATTCGAGCTCTACTGTAAGGAGAACAAGATCATCACGCTCTGTATGTCTCCTCATTCGTCTCATATACTCTAACCTCTCGACGTCGGCTGTTTTGGACCGCTGAAGAAAGCGTACGGTCGACAAATCGAGTTAAAGATGAGGACAGGTACAAGCCACATCACGAAGGAAGACTTCTTTCTGGCGTTTTTTGTGGCATTCCAGAATTCTATGACGAAAGAAAACGTCCGGAGAGGTTTTCGAGGGACCAGACTTGCCCCCCACGACCCAGAAGCAGTCCTCTCGAAGCTGGACGTTAAGATCAAGACGCCAACGCCTCCAGGGACGTCTTCTGGACTACCCGAGAGGTAGACATATAAGACCCCGACAAACCCGCTGGAAGCCAGTTCACAGTCCGCATCCATCAACAATCGATCGCTCGGCACCAGGGAAGCTCGCCAACTCCAATGATTCAGGCTATTGACCAATCCACGAAGGGTACACACAAGATAATGCACCAGTTCGTCCTGATGGACACGAGGCTTAAGGCACTTGAAAACGAGAATGCCAACCTTAGCCGACGTCGGAGAGTTAAGAAAACACTTCTCAGGGAAGGAGGGAGCTGGGGTCTAAGTGATCGATAAGACCAGGTCGCAAAGAAGGAGGTAGATGTTCAGATGAGGGAGGAAACGAGGCAGAATCGGGGTCGCCTTACTCGGGCTGTACCGAAGAAACAGACGCGTGGCGTCTGCGGACAGACTGGTCATAATGCGAGAACTTGTCAGATACTTCCCTTATCGTCTGAAGAAGACGATGAGGAATAGATTGAATTGATTGTAGATGATTTCGTGGAGTTCTGGCCTGGAATGCTCGTCGCGACCTTGTGAGGTGTTTCACTCGCTGTTGTTTCACTTGCTATGCATCTACGTTACCCATAAATCACCCATTCATGTGGTCGCAGTGTCGAATACCACGCTCCCACACCCCGAGGCAAACCTCGTAGACGGCGCTGTTATATCACAAGACGATTTATCTTTCGGCAAGCCATCGGTCAGGCAGAGGCGCTTTCTCCTACCTAAACACAAACACATCATAACTCACGGCATCATCAGGCCGGCCATGGAGGCCACGCCCACCGACGCCCCCGCCAGGCAGGGTCACGAGCCCGAGAGCATTCATGCCGTGTCCAGCATGGATAGTTTGGTTTTGGGGCTTGACACCAACGAGTCCATGGAACACCGCAGGGGCAAGGCTGGCGACGGAGTTCCATCGCGGAAGACCACAGCATAAGTTATCGTCAGCGACACGCAAAGCATCGCCGAAATACAAACTTATCCATGATGCTTCAACTCTTGGTGTAGGTGACCGGCGAACCGCGTGCTCACTGTGGCTCGCACGAGTCTGCCAGCCGACTCAAAGCCGAAGTCTTCGAACCAGGCTGTGATATCTTCTCCCTCGTCATCATCGGGGCGGCGCGTGAGGTCCGAACTGCCTGAGAAGAAATCGCCTGCCCCGCCAAGGATGGCGACTTGGAAGGCCGTCCAGTCTAGAGTCTTATCGGGCATGATGTTTGCGTAGAGGATGGAGTCAGGCTTGGGGGTTCGGATGCGGCCATGGCGGAACGTTGGCATGTTCATGCTGTAGGGTGTCGAGTGAAAGTAGAGTGACTCAATATTGTTGGAGGGTGCGAAACGGTGCGTCGGCCAAACTTGATCTTTCGGTAGAGGGCGAGGAGGTTGGGGTAGTGGCGCAGGGAGTGTCGCGAGGTTCTTTGAAGTAGAAGCGCTTGACCGTGTGGGTCGGTGATGGTGACTGAGAGGTGTCGGCAATGGCGGTTGGTCTGTTACTCGGGTTGCCGCGGCAGGAAATGATATGCGCTCCTGCAGGTTTGCTGCTCGAACGACCCGACCTGAGTTCCGCTGTTCTCGTCTACAGTCGTGTTTGGTAGTGTGTCCCTTCATGGAATCCCGCGACACCAGTATCTGCTGCGGACTCGTCCGGCGGCAAGACGGTTTGGTATGATCTCATCGGCCTCAATCTTTCTCAGTAAATGCCACTTGATCATATCCGTCATACTATTGAGCGTCTGATATGAGACGAATTTGCCTCTCTCTTCTTTCGGCGGCTTTGACGAGGTGGACCGGGCTGCAAAGCCGGAAGCACTTGGTGCTGGCAGTCCCTGGGAGGGTGCTATCGATGACAATCGGCAGTTGTCTAGAAATTGATGGCGACGGAGAAGCGGGAGGATAGAATGTAGGACTTCTCGGCAGGAAGGCCGATCTGTATCTGGATATCAGAAACCAAAGAATCATTATTGTTGCAGTGAGCCCGTTGAGGGCTGCATGGTTTTATCACTAATTATCCGACTGCTGGAAATCGACGATCTAAGACCCACCACCCCCCAACCGCCCACCAAAACACACCAAAAACAGCGATTTACAGGGGTCAATATCTCCACTAATAGCAGAGCTATATATCTAAGACTTAGACATTATATAGATTTAGCTATTAATATAGTATCTTTAAAGTCTTATATTATTTAAGAGTATATACAATAAGATATAAGCTTCTTAAGGAGCTCGCTATAAAATTACATACTAACGATTTTTAAAGATATAAGTATACTAGGCTATTATTTATTAGCCTATATTGTAACGGGCTAGGCCCGATCGGGCCTCGGCTGGGCACTCGGCCGAGTGTTGCTCAGCCAACTATCGCGATCACCGCGAAGACCGCAGGACTAAGCGGGAAGACTTCATTTCTTTAGGCTGGAATTCTTCCAGCCCCTTTTGTCCTCTTCTCTGTTTCCTCAGGATTAGTTTACTCGTAGTAGTCACCACAGCCTGTTGCAATTATACGCGCTTGGACCGTTACATATATAATATAATATATTATATTAAAATTCTAAGAATCTTAGTCTCTAGCTTTAGTCTATAATATTAAAGTTTAAGTAAGCTATTAAGGTACTAAGTTCCTCCATAGTAAAATTTAGTAGAGAGTTTAAAGAAGTTTATATTATAAGGGCTATAAGATAATATATAACTTAACTTACTAAAAAAAGACTTTTTTATATAAGATAGCTATAAAGTGTTTAAATTCTCTATTTACTAACTATAATATCTTTATAAGATTTTTCTAGTACTCTATTTATAGTCTAATCTATACTATACTAGAATCTTAGATAAAGAGCTCTACTATTGGTGGAGATATAGACCCCTGTAAATCGCTGTTTTTGGTGTGTTTTGGTGGGCGGTTGGGGGGTGGTGAGTCTTAACCGTAAGTCCAAAAAGGGAAGTGTCAGTCATGGCGTGTATTTATTTATGGCAATTTCTACACTGGCGTGAAAGAATGGCTACACCGGCGTCACTCTTACACAGGCCCCTCACTTTCATGGTTCTGATTCGCTGTTTTTTCATTCGACCCACAGGTACATCGGCCCAAAGGCGGTGAAGCCAGCTCCTCTAACAAAGCCCTGGGTTTCGGTGAAGGACCAGCAGGGTCAACCCAGGTCTGAATCGAAATCATAACAAGGTCTGGGTTTAATGCCGAATAAGATCAATCCAAGTATACCCTAAATGCCAGCTGTCTATATCGCTATCCTCTCACCACTATCGAAGGAAGTACCTCCTCGTCGCTGTCGAGCAGCTCCCACTGACTCTTTCGCCTACGAATGCTGGGCTGCGTCTGCCGCCCGCTGGCGCATACTCCTGTAGTTCTTCCAGCTCCCAGAACAGCTGCCTGCCCACGCGTTTGGCGCTAGGATGAGGCACTGGCCTGGTTGCTACCCTGGATGCTGGCCTGTTGGCTCACTTCCGGCGGAATCCTAGCTAGCGTTGGAGTTGTTGAGGCTCCCGGAGGTCGACCTCGCCTGCGCCGCCGTGGTGCCTGGCTTGCTGGCTGGCTACTGGGCTGGCTGCTTACACCGATGGCTAGCCGCGCTGGAACAGCCTGCGTGTTGTTCTTAGGTCTCCCACGGAGAGTAGTGGCGATGTCTGATACAGCTTGTGTTCGAGCGTTGGTCTCAGCAGGCGTCCGACACAACGCGTGCAGCCCTGTGAACCTGACAAATACCGAATCTTTCGCGGAGAATCATTCTGAGTAGGCTCAACATGCAGCAGAGAGGTGAAATTGGTGTACTAGCTAGCTGGAAGAGCTGCTATGCGTCCCATCAATCGTCAGGGTGGAGAGCGAAGCGAGAGGTACAATGGACGCTGGTGGCAGAATTCAAATGCACTAACAAAAAAGGATGGACCAATAAGAAACCATGAAAGTGACGCCTGTGTAAGAGCGACGCCGGTGTAGCCATTCTTTCACGCCGGTGTAGCAATTGCCAAACCGAAACGGGTCTTCAATGCCAAGGCGCCGCGCTTCGGGAGTCCCTGCAGGGCTAAAAAGACATGTCCCCGACAAGGAGTGAACATGACACTAGGGGAGAGACAGGAGGTACAGCGCCAGAACGAAGTAGACATGCAGGTGAAGCAGGGAACGCAGCAAAGCAGTAGTCGCAAGTCGAGGACTGGAACGAGGGAACGTCGTTGTGGCGTCTGTAGCAAGACAGGATGCAATGCAAGAACTTATCAGATGGTAATGGAAATATCTAAAGAAGACGGCTACCATTGAGTTTAATTGATTTTGAGATGTTATGGTTGACTTCCCGAGGAAGACGGTCCAGTGGTCGCGGTTGGGTGGCTCACTCGCTTGTCGCTCTCTGGCCCCACATGTGGATTCGGTCTCCACCTACGGTTTCATAGCCCCACTTACGGGTGGCGCGACCCGACGGAATACTCAATCATCTATCATTGCTGTTGTGGCTGCGCTTATGGAAAACGATGTTGGGGGCTTGACTGACATGCTGGTTGGGGATAGTTCGACTATCTCCCTTACACTGGCTAATGCCAGCTTGTCAGATGCCAGTCCAATGCTTGCGTTCCGGCTAGATACACAACCCCCAAAACAATCCAGCACATTGGCCCGGCAGGTGCTCCACAATTGTGACGCCATGATGCCACGATGGAGGATCTCGAGGCTTATCTCGAAGGAATTCGTGCCAAGTTGCAGGCACGACAGCGATTTCAATGCAAGACATATCTTGGGCCGACATCATGGCCCTTCCCGCCTTGAACGACTCTAGCGAAAGATTAAACGACGTGCCCCTCCGTCTACGAGCTCACAAGGGACAAATTACACCACAAGTACTTGCTGGAGCGGCTCGAGGTGTTCGAAAGCCCGAGACGCTGATGGAGAGTTATGGAAACATACTTGTTAATTCCACAGCACCTAGCACTGCGTGGCCGATCTCTCCAATGTCTTAGGAGCTGTCAGAAAGGCACGGACCGCCCGCTGGCAGGGTTGAAAAAGGCGCCTTCGCACTGGGAGTGTTTCAGAACAACTTGAACAAGAACCTCATCAGAATCAATTAAACAACGGGAAGAGGCTGGGTTTCCTCCCCGAAAATCATCAGCTGCACGAGCGGGCACTTGAAGACCTCGTACTTCTGACAGGAGCAAGCATCGTCGCGGAGTCCATGTGGTGGAGCATGTGAAGATGGAGATTGGCGGCTAGTAGATGTTGATTACTGTCAAAGCGCAGTTGTAAGCAGAGTGAAGTGGTCTTCCGCAACGCAGACCGCAGTCCACTTCGTAGGTATATGGTGATAGAACATCTGAAATCTAGCCTCCTCCTGTTAGGAGAGGCCCCCGCGGCTTCTTATATAACTCTCACAGTGCCTCCGTACTTCCCCACGCCCCTACCATACGCTTGGGGATGGTGTACCGCAGTTGTGCCCTGACAATTACATTGTGCGATCACCTATTTGAGGCGAGGTGCGTCACTTTTGGCGATGAGACAACGCAAGTGGTCATACAATCCTCGGATGCCTCCAGGAGTTCTTGACGACTCGTTGTCGTACAACTAATACTTGCTACGTCATACTCCTCCGTGTGTCATCCGCGGCCACGCCCACAGCATTTGGTGACTGTGGTTGTTCATGTCAAGCTCTGGAGCTCTCTCACGATCTCTGAATCTCCAACCCAGGACTCCTGTCTCCGGAACGTCCAACGACCGGATCCGGGCGATCAGATTAACTGCCGGATTGAGATAACCCTGAGATAACAACTATTTAGAGATGATTGGAGCCTTCTTTGTATCAAAGATCTTTTCTTCAGGCGTTACTTGAATTTACGATGGTTCTCATCCTTGATGTCTCCATTGTGTCAGATTGACAACCCACACTTCTCCAGAATGCAACCGCACACAACGCCGCTGACCGCCTCGGGATAATCATCCCCCCATGCTCGCTTTCGGTCGTGACAAACGTGCCTTCGCAGAAATGAAGAAGGACAAAGTAAATGCTGCGGCTCTAAGGCCTACATGGTATCGCTAAATTCTGATACTGGCTCGAGACGCGCTCTCTTGATAGTACACTGTCCTCGCCGATCGATCCTCAAACGGAGGACAAAAAGGAGGAAATCCAAGAACAGACTGTGAAAGGAAAATGTAATAGATATGTGTCAGACGTACGTGCCCTGATCAGGGCAACTTCGACGTCTTGGAAAGGGTGATCTAATGTCACGAGAAATCTATGGTCGTATTGATGATGATGTTCTTGTGTGGTTTTCTCTTGTTCAGGCACCCCGCACTCGATCCCGTCCGGGATTGATCTTGGCCTATTGCCACAATAGCCAATCAGGATCCTTAGTTGTCTGACAATATAGTGTAAGTGAGTTTGATATCGTCGTCACATTGCCACATTAGAGTTTGGCCTCGTTTCGTCCTCAGAAGCCCAGCCCCAGGGGGAAGAAGGATGAGTATAGCATCTTTGATCGGGGGAGGCCCATACCGGGCGAAGAGAGCCTCGTCTTGCCCATGCGGACCTCACTGACCCGGCGGTCTCGGCCGCGGCCCTTGATGCCCTTATTGCTGTTCTTGTAGATGTTGGAGAAGTACCAGAGAAGGTCGCGGTCATTGGGCGACAAAGCGTCGACATTCGTGAGGGAGGTGATCCAGTCCGCAAGCTGGGCAATCTTGTCCTTGTGGTACTTGTTCTGATGGTTCTGCGTATGGCCTGTTAGATGAGGATCTCCTTATAGCGCTCGCAATGACATACTTTAAGATTACCTCGGGTAGTGAAGCACTTGTCGCAAGTGTCGAGCTTGCACACGAAAGGCTTGGTCTTGCTGTGCGTAGCCTTGTGTGCTGCCAGGTTTCCGCGTTGGGAAAAACTGGCCCCGCACATCTCGCACTCGAAGGGGCGCTCGCCTGTGTGAAGACGAGTATGTGTCTTGAGGTTACCAGGCTGAGAGAATCGACGGTCACATCCATGCCACTTGCATTTCTGGTACGTCTTAGGACGCATCGTTGGCAATCGAGGGAGGCCACTTACATAAGGCTTGTCGCCAGTGTGAGCACGCCTGTGTGTTTGCAGATGCGTTCTCTGTTGGAAGCTCTTAGGGCAGCTATCGTAAGGACACCTGTACTTCCCCGCTGTCAGTCTCTGTCAATCTCACGGTGGGCGCCCAATAGTCATACCGGATGGGGTGAAGACGGGTCCGACTTGACGCTGCCGGTACCGGCCTCTGAAGAGTTGCTGCAGGCGAATTCTTCCTTATCCTTCCTCTTCTGAAGGGCCTTCATCATGACATCGACAGGAGTGGTGAAGACGACATCGTCTGTCATGACAGGCTTGGCATAGGCGATCTCCTTTGTGTTTATGGGGTCTGGCGGCCTGTGAGCACTCAAGGTCTCACTCCTGGCGGCAGAAGGGCTCTGTTGTTGAAGCCAGTGTCCTTTCATATGGTGCTGGGAAATCTTGGCCACCACGGGGAGACCGAGCTGCTCTTGCTGGGGACTCATAGAGTAAGGCATGGCCAGGTGGCCGGCCGGCTGGTCGTACTGGCCATAGGAGTGGTGGCCCTGGGCGTGGAAACGACGCTTCGAGTCAGACAAGGGAGATACACCATAGGCTGATGCTGTCACATAGGGAGCTATATGAGAGGCGACGAGGGGGCCATAGGTGAAGACAATTCTCTGATCATACTGGCTTGTACTAGAATCGTATTGCGTCGGCTGCGGGGCGTACTGAGGGTAGGCAAACTGATCCCTCATGGGATATCCAGAGTGGTGTTGTGGTTGCTGCTGCTGCTGTTGTTGCGACCAGTGGTCCCAGGACTGAGGTGTTGGCGAGGAAGTCATCCGCCCGGAAGGGATGAGCGATAACGTGAAGATGTAGCAAAGTTAGATGGTTGACTAACACGAGGAGGAGTAAGTTTTTTAGTACAATGCTTCTGTACGTCGTTATCAAAAGTGCTGAGTCATAGGTCGAGAAAAACAGGATGAGTGTTCTCAGGGTCGCACAACCGTATATATACCGTGGCGGCGAGAAGAAGACTGATGTACATATGGCTGGGGGTCGATCCAGAGGAGTCACGCGATTGGGACATAGCCTGTGAGAGATCTGGACTACGTTGCGCCCATGCACGAAACAAGTGTAGGGGTAAACAAAAGCAAGATACCTAGCGCCGATGTGAAGATTTACCCTCCAAGCCCAGAGTTGACAACGGCAGAGAGCGAGCACCAGGATTACCTCCCCTTTCGGCAGGGGCGAGCACCCCTACCGACCAGGGCCTGAGAGTACCGTGGCCGCAGGAAGAGGTCATGCAAGGCAAAGTCGACACAGTTCAGCCCTGGAGCAAGGCGACGGTAGACAGCCATCCCTCTCGAGGACTCTCCGCTGCCCCCCCCTCCCCCAATCTGTCAGATGGCTAAGTGACAGCTGCCAGGGTATGTGGTGACAAAAAAAAATGGGGAGGGGTCTTAAAGCGGGATGGTAGGCTCCGGAGACCGAGACGCCATCCTACCTAACCATAACCCAACTCGCCTTGGCTCGCCAGGCTGACATGGCTGCGGCTAGGACTGGTACTCTTGGTGCACCTGTTGGAGGACAGGTGGCGTCGAGGGGCTTAGGCTGGGGGGCCAACGGGAAGGTCCCATCAGTGACAGTCGTGGCCGAAGTCAGGTGGGCTTTGGGCGGGATAAATGAGACGTGCGAGAAGAGTGGGCCTGACTTAGCCTTGTTAGTCGATGGGTGATCGATGGTCTGTCCCGGACTGGAACGGATACGGAGGGCATGGTCTCTGAGCACGCCGCTAGTCAATTTGACGTGCGCCATGGCCACCGCATGCTAAAGTTATTTTGCCCTGCTCTGCTGGTGTAAGACAGCCAGCTGCTTAAGAACAATGGGCGAGGGGAATAAGCATGTCGAGGTCCGGATACAGTAGAGGTAGAGATTGCGAGGATAGACGACGGATGGTGTACAATGCGAGGTCCACAGCTGGCACACCCATGTGCGGCTTTGGGGGGTTCAGCAGGTGTGCGTGGGTGATGTTAGGTATCGGGTTGTGCATTGTCACACAGTCTCTCGCCTTCTCACGTCGCTCCCAAGTCCCAACCAGATGTTGGTCGGCCACTACAGTTCAACCTCGCGGAGCTGCAGGCCTCTGATAGCGCACGACGACGTACCAAGTACCCGTGCCACGCCCCACTTATTCCCAGTCTCGTTCCTCCCCAGCCCCTAAGCTGGTGCTGGACAGTAAAAACACCAGGACATTAGAAACACCACTTTTTGGATCACCATCTACTATCTACGCGTTTATTCAACAACCACACAAATGGCTCCTATTACCACATCTGAATCTCGTATCTTAGAGGCTAGACAATACCTCGAAGATAACCCTGGTGCAAAAGTAGCAACTATTGCGCGAGAATTTCGTGTCTCGCGCAATAAGCTACGCGCTCGCCTTGAGGGTCGTCAAACTACAAAAGGACAAAGATCGAAGAAAACAAAGTTATTGGAGCCCGAAGAGAAAGCTATTTGTCGCTATATCGATCGACTCGACCGGATCAACTTGGCTGTACGCCCTGAGTTTGTTGCAGATGCTGCAAATGCGATTCTACTCGAGCGCGCGGGTGGATCTGGATCTGGATCTGGAATCCCAACTGTCGGCCGTCGATGGGTTACGCGCTTCTTACAGCATCATGGATACAGCAAGAAGCGCCAGAAGAAACTCCATTCTGATCGCCAGGCATCTGAAGACCTTGAACGCGTACAGGAATACTTCGGCCAGCTACAACAGACGATCCAGGAGCAAGGTATCCCTCCAGAGTGTATCTGGAATATGGATGAGACCGGGTTCCGGATTGGTATCGGCAAGGACCAACTGATTGTCACCAAACGCTCCAGAGCCCACTACTTCGCTATCCCAGAAAACAGGGAGTCTGCAACAGCAATCGAGGCTATATCAGCTGCAGGCAATGTGATCCCAGTCTTCTTGATCTTGGCTGGACAGGTCCATATGTCCCAGTGGTATCAGGTCCCTGAACTGGATCCAGAGACTGCTATCCATATGTCACAGACTGGATATTCCAACGACCAGATTAGCCTCGAATGGGTTAAGCATTTTGAACGGCACTCGGCAAAGACATCTATCGGCTCAAAGAGACTCCTCCTCCTTGACGGACATGGGTCCCATCACACGAAGGAATTCATCCAGTACTGCGACGATCACCAGATTATCCCATTTGGGCTACCTCCCCATCTAACCCATCTCCTCCAACCGCTTGATGTCGTTGTTTTTCAACCACTTAAGCACTACCACGCGAAGGCCCTGGACGTAATGGTCCGGGATGGGTTGACGAATATCTCGAAGATTGAATTCCTTGCCTGTATCCAGGGCGTGCGGACGCAAGCTTTTAAGAAGTCCACAATCCTCTCTGCATTCAAGAAGACAGGGATCTATCCATTTAACCCACTTCCCATCCTTCAGCAACTCCAGGAGCGCCAGGCCCAGCGGACACCAACACCACCGCCTTCAAGTCAGGGCTCTTCATCAAAATTCAGTACGCCAGTCACACTCCGCCAGATCCACAAGGTGGCCTCCAAGGTTACAGAGGGCCTACAAGAAGAAGAGGCTCTTGACCGGTCTACGGTCGCAAATATCGACCGCTTCATGAAGGGGGCTATTTCCCTAGCTACAGAGCTTATTCAGACAAAACGGGACCTTGCGCGTACGAGATATGCGGAGCAACTTGCCCGACAACGTAGAGCAGGGAAGAATACCCAACTACGGACTGGAGGGGTATTAACAGTTGATCAGGGTCGCCGGATGGTCCAGCAACGGGGTGAAGACGAGCTGGCAAAGGCCCAACGTATCGTCGAGGCAGCCCAAGTAAAGGAGCGTACAGCCCGGAAAAAGTACTTTGAAGCAGCAGCAAAAACAGCTCGACATTGGAGGCTCAAGGGACGCCTAGGGGAGTCGAAGTGATTGATCTAGATGGTCGTACGCGGTGGTTATTACGTGGCTTCTAGAGGGCGGTCCAAAAAGTGGTGTTTCTACTGTCCTGGTGTTTTTACTGTCCAGCACCAGCTTAGGGGCTGGGGAGGAACGAGACTGGGAATAAGTGGGGCGTGGCACGGGTAGCTAGAGAATGAATGCATCAAATGAGGATTCTGCAGGCCCACAGATGTAAGTACCCCTGGTCCGCAGAAAGGACAGTCTTCTTTTTTGTACCTTAACAAGAAAAAAATCCACATTGTTCAATTCAGTGGTGACAGTTGCGTTGATCGCCACCCTGGAACTCGCGCTATCATCGGATGTCGCAGCGGGAAAGCAGTGCAGCTAGGGCTTCGTCCCGGGATCTGTGGTCATTCTACGGGGACGAGCTGACAATCTGAAGCTCGCCGTGAGGATTCTCGGCCCGAAAGGGCCAAAACCCTCACACATAACCGCGTGGGACTCGTCTTATGGCGCGGTGCTCAACAGAGGCGGCTTCACAGTTATCCTACTTGGAACGTAACATCTAAGTAGATATCTACTTCTCATCGAAGCACCTCTTAGCTGCAGCACTGATGACATCCGCGACAGACTTCCCATCGGCCTTCAAGTTATAGGTGCAATGTCCTCCATTCTGCAGCGAAATTGTGACCATGAGAGTCCCGTCTTCGTTCGCATCATACGTATAGGTATAACCATTTGACCATTGCTCTCTGTCGCCTTGTACGTCATCAGGCTTGACAGTTGATGAGCCTTTGCCGCGGCATCTCGGGTTACCGCCGCCGATCACACTGCTGACGACGCAGGCAGCGCCGTCAAAGATGTTGCTGACAAGGTTGTCCCCTTGGCCGAAGACGCCGCTCTGGCCGAATAGTTGCCTTGCATGGAGACCAGGGCCGACCTGACTTCCGGTCTATGTTGAATGTGTGTTAGTCAGCTTTCGAGGTCAGGATGGGACTGGCATCGAAACGAGCTTCCCCATTCGAATTGATGTGGTGGATACAAAGCTGTTGCTGCGCATCGGGAAACTGATCGTTCAAGGCAGCTTTCATCTGGTTGTCGAAGTCGGTAATGATAACGTCCGGTGGTCGGATCGAGTGCTGCTCCGCGAGCTGTCGAATGCTCTCGGAGAGGAACTGGAACCCCTCCCGTCTCTCGTTGTCGATCAAACCAAAAGCTGCATTAAAGACAGAACCAAGGCAAGTCTGTCCTGTTGCTTGGAACAATGGAAGCTTGAAGCGGTTGGTGTTGTAAGTGTTGTCGAAGCTGATGACCTCGGGGAACCGCTTCCACATCTGGAGACAGTACGGAAACGTCCAGACAAGACCAACGAGGCGATTTGGCTCATCATCCGCCCACTTGACAAGATAGGGAACCCCCATCTCGTCAAACAGCTTGATCAGTGCTGCAGTAGGAGTGTGGCCGTTCAATTTGTCTCGATTGATGAGAGCCCGGGCGTTGTAGATGTCCCTCTGCGTGAAGGTTGATTCGGGGTGTTGCTCTTGGACCACAGCCCGTACGTCACGGGCCCGGATACCGACCCGACGGCTTATTGACTCAATGGTTGCCCTGACAGTTGTAGTGAGTCGTCTATGAGAAGGATGTGCAGACGGCCTAATGCTGCGATTATGGTTGTGTTGACTATGCTCCGGAGACGAGTGCTGTCGTAGAACCCATTTGCCCTCTTCTAGAGCTTCAGCGATCACCATCCACTTACATCCGCACTTCCGAGACTTTCGTTGCCGAAGACCTGCGCCTCGGCTGGGTTTTGGGTCTCCGTACCGATCGCATCGAAGAGAATACCGAATCTTCCGACCCTGGTACGAGCGGCCGTTATGCTTTGCAATGCCAAATCCATTAACTTTCGCGAAAGTGTTGACTGATTCGAAGAGGGCTTCGATTGTTGGGAATGAGTCGCCTGGGATCGGTGGATTCGGGATCGCGTCTGGGGTGGGGGATGAAGAAATCCGAAGTGGAGAAGATCTGATCTCTTGGGGGGATGGTGGCTGGCTGGACGACTTTCGAGGCGGCGAATAGGGAGGAGGGGATTCGAGCGCATCTCAACTGAGTGGTGACCATCCCCATATCTCGCGCCATTGGCGTACTCGTTCGTACGACCGGGCAAGTTCAAGGGTCAATCTCCGGTCTGTTCCAATCACTTCCCGCACTAGTTTACAGGCAGATTGAAACTCGGCCCTTATGGATGACGACTGCTCTTGTTGTGATTGCGGTGGAGGGTAGGAAGGCAGTAGGTCGGTTTCTGGGCCTGGTATAGGTATTTTGACTCGCTGTGGTCGTCCTCCTTGGGATGGGAAATCGTTCGAAAGGTGTATCTCGTGATCAAAACGAAGCTCCCCTGGTGGCTCGTGAAGCCCTTGCGATCCGTGGGGCCGTGGAGCGGTCGTAAAGGTCTGTGGATAAGACGCAAAGAGGTTTCCGAGTGCATCTACGTCGCCGACTCCGTAGTGTTGGCCGATACTAGTTGCATTGCTACCTGCTGAACGAGGTCTATTCGCGAGAAATGGTGGACTGACACTGGCTTGTCGGCTCTGCCGCTGTCGTTTTCGGGGACGCAGTTGGCCGCCAAGACTGGGGCTTCGGGTTCGACGTCTTGAAGTGCTCACTGAGCTAGAAGGTGACACAGACTGGAGCATGGCGAAAGACCTAATGGTTGATGGTTGAGAGACTGATGGTGGATCGTCAGATTAAGGAGTGCCCAGCTCGAGGTACTTCGGGAGCGTCGGCAGAATTCTGCCTGCACTAACAAAAAAGTGGCTGACGAATCAGATGCTATAAACCTGGCGCGTCCCTAAGGCGGATGCGTCCCTATCAATTCTTGATGCGTCCCTATCAATTGCCTTGTTTTATTGCCATATTATTAGCAACACTGATCTGAGCTCTCTACAGGATGTCATCAACGGTGTAGTTATCTCTATTTCATTGTCCGTTTAATCACCAAAATCTTCGAGCGTACGTCATTGTGTTAAACGTCATTGCTCACCGCTACCCTGTCACGATCAGGTCATTATGCGTCCGTCAAGCAGAGCGTGTTCAAGGTAATACTTAAGACGTTGCCGTAACGATGATGGCGTCCGTCAGCCGGATACAGACCCGTCAATGCTCTTTGAGGGAGGCCTTAAAGATCATGTGGTTGGACCGGTTGCCCGGAGGTTCTCCGTGTGCCACGAATCTATCGATGCAGGGTGCTTATTGTCGCATCATTAGCCTCCATTCCGGAGGGACAGCAAAGGTCAATGTACATTGAGTACCTGTACCCTTTCGCAAATGGTACACAATTGGCGCTGTCTTTCATAGAAATAAAGGGAGGAACGGCGTCCTGGCGGTTCTCCGGTCGTGGTATCTAGGGCTTGTCTTCGATACATCAGCTTACTCATTTTCTGGGCGCTGACACGTCAGCATGTACTTTTGACACTGCGCGGCGACCACATAACACCGACACGTCATATTTGGCATGTCATGTTTGGCGTTGGTGATCAAATTAGCCAGTCTGAATATTGTGGTCAGGGCTTTCGCGAAGGATAACTCTGGAGTGCTTGGAGAGCGCTTTGACGCACGCGATGAGGGGGATGACGAAGCAAGGCATATCCGTTCGGGTCTTTGTACCGCGCGGTCAAACTCCAGCTGGTGGACTTGGCCATTACCATGAAATAAAAAGGATATGCGATATTGATGAACGCGCCAAACAATGGAGGTCCGCATCGGTACTCACCAGCACGAACGGGTTCATCAAGATCCCCTGTTCGCGGCACCAAATAGCGGCCACGTAGAGTTGGCTGAACTGCTTCTTAGGAGAGGTAGCGACTGCGATTGAACTGATAATCACAAGCGGACGCCTCTTTATGCGGCATGGCTGCTGGGTGGTGTCAATCAATTACTTCACTCACCGATCTGATATTCGCTATTGGCCAAAAATAACCGATGACACCGCGCTTCGCTCACGATGCGTAGCCCTGTCATGATCTCAGTTTATTGGTTGATTAGTAACATTCAGTGAGGGGAAGGTGGCTGAGAATGAGCCTCCTATGACGAATCAATGTAAGTGTGACGGATATCTGATATCAGGAATATCAGTCGAGTCCTAGTTTCTGCAAATACTTAAAGGCCAGAGGACGGCCACACTGGTTGCGCGTCGAACTTTCAATAGCCATATGAAAGGGAAGAAGCAAACAACAGCACTTTTCTCTTATCTGCCGGAATGTCTGTCGAGCAAGTCCAGGAGGCCCTGAAGGAGCACTCCGACGCGAACATTGACGATTATATCTGCTCCTCCTCTTTTACCACGGAGCTTCAAGAGGTATGCCGATGGGAATAGTCACCCCCCTAAGCGTGTGCTCATGCGACGCTTGTTTAGGCTATCCGAGGACACATCCATATTGAGCTTCAGAGCTGGTTCTTCTACCGTAAGCTCAGCGCTGACTGCCGTCGTGCCAACATTGCGCTCCATGGATTTGCCGCGTATGTATCACCCGCCATCCCTTCTTGATATTAACGCTCACCTTCTTTCTTGTGTTGAAGCCTCTGGATGCGATCTGCCGTTGAGTGCCTTGCGGACGCCAACTGGCTAGAGTCGTATTTAGTCCAGCGCGGCGGCTGCTGTACGCCGACCGATATTCCGGCACCCAAGATCTGCTGGCCCGATAACCCAGTCGACCCTGTCCATCCTGTTTATGAAGCTCTCCAGATCGAAAAGAAACTTATGGAGGATCTGCAGCGCCTGTGCGGCACAGCTGACAAGTGCGGTGACTATTCGCTACAGGATGTCATCGAGACGCGAATGCTACGTAAGGAGACGCGCCACGTCAAGGACATGGGAGACCTATTGCAACAGTGCGTCCGCGTCTCTAAGCAGATGGGGCACGGTTTATACCACCTCGACAAGGAGCTTCGGTCTACTCACGGCCTAACGCCCTGGGGCTGCTTGAACGACCCCGACTCCACGAACCAGCTACTGGATCAGGCAACTAAAGACCTGTACAAGGCCTGTGTCTAAGCATATGTGTGCGGACCGAAGAAAGGCTGTGGCGGGAACGGAAATCCAGTGGACTAAATTGATAGCATGGAATGAAGTGTGCTGCACTGAGCTGCTAATGGCTGCGACTACCGAATACCCTGGGTGATTCGTTACTTTGCCAGAATGTAAACATGTGTCCCCGCTGCCCACTGCAGGTCCCCCTTACATAGTCAGAAGATCGATGTGCGTCTTATGACCATAACCAAGCCAGCAGCCTATGCGAGTCAGAGGGGCCAGTGTGGCTGTAGATCAACAGGGATCTAACCGATACCGGTATCCCTTCCTGGAGGAGAGGCGGTCAGGCTTCGACTCTCCCCCGTACAAGTGGGAGATCGTCACAACAAACCAAACTCCTGACACGCCACAGCAAAGGGCTCTACTAGTACGCCTAGAAGAAGTCTGGTTGTCCCCCGACCAAAAGTCTCTGATCGCAAGCGTCATCATCACCAACATCGCCTTTCAGGAATTGGTCGTCTGCCGCTTCACCTTTGATTATTGGAAGACGACATCCGAGGCTGCTGCTGAGAACAGTCAAACCGTCTATGATGGCGCGGAAGGTAATGACGTTTTCACCTTCAGTATTACACTGTCCGACCTAGTACACCTGGAGAAAAAGGCGTTTTACTTTGGTATCAGATATAACGTCCTTGGCCAAATATTCTGGGACAATAACGACGGACGCAACTTCGAAGTCCGTTTCCGTAAAAGTACCTCAGTCAAAACTGCGAGAGGCACCCCCAAGCCAACAGCAGTAAGCCTGTCGGCGATCCCCCTCGAATCATCCGTTGATCTCCCCCGGCCAACTTGACTCGGCCAAAGTCGAGACCGTCGACTTGGACGATTCTGAGATTGAACAGGCGACGCTCAACAGTAGTCAGCCTATCCAATAGTACGCAGGGTCTGATCCTGACGGTTTCCACTTCAAGGCCAAGCCTACTGGCAATGTGGGTAGCGAAAACCTATCCAAAAGCTTTGCTGCTCCCTGCGGCCAGGCCTCCTTGGTTCAGCACAACTTTGGGGCTGCGCTTTCCGCCGCCGTCCATAAGGCCAAGGGCCCAATAAGCAAGGACCGCAACTCCGATGATCTATATATGAAGAGCCATAAGCAGAGTAGGGCAGCCTCACTGGCACGGAGGCCGGAGCCAATTGGGGCTAGCAGCGATCTCTCTCCCGCGCCCTTTACTCTTAGTTTCCCAGCACCTCTTCCGGGAACCAGCTCACCAGGCGGGTCTCTGGCCTAATATTCACGTAAATAGTTCTTGAACAAATACTACTTTGTACGTACCAGTCCCAGCACTGAACGGGAGACTTAGGGGCACCATGTCGAATCAGCCCTGAGCCAACATGTGATGTGGCTGATAGTAACGATAACCACTCTTCAGTTCGGTTCCAGTCAGACTAGGCAAAATGGATCGCTGGAGAACGCCAAGTTAATGGGCAAGTGATGTATGTTGTAGTCGACGCACCAACAGTCCTTAATTAGTCTCAGCCCAAAAGGCAGCCAGGTGGCGGCCTGCCTTGACGCGACATGCCTGCTCTGGTCAATATCACACCGTTCATTTACTCTCAGTAGTTATGTCAATTCTGGCTTCATTGATTTGCATGCGCTCGACGCCGCGCCAGCCGGCTTACCTAAAAAGACATGCCTTACTTCGGCAGTCGACAGCCTGAACAGCCAAGTTAAAACATCAACCATTTAGTAGACCTCTCCGCCACACACGAGCGGAGGTATTCGCCGGTACGTTGCTATTCTGACGGTGGGTCCAGCAGCAAGACCGCCCGGGAACGACTCTCCACTCGTGGATAACAGTTCACTCAGCACAATGAATACAAGCACAATGAAACCAGCAGGTGGCAGAAGGAGGTAGACCAGTAGACCTCTTCAAGCAGTGTCAGGCATGAAAGTGAGTAAAATCAGTATCAGTCGTTGGTGAGTAAACTTGTGGTAGAAATAGATCAAGGTGGTAAGAAGTCATTGTCCATCAGATATGAGCAGCGTATCGACATGATGGGTTGTGTGGTCAGCCGGCTGTTGCTTGTCAAATAGGGACATCTTCAATACAGCCCAGCACAAAATAACTAACGGGACCTGGGCCAAGCCCATGCCGACGGTATGCATGATGTTTCCGGCTGCCAAGCAGTATATGATTCTCTTATTGAACTCCAGACTCAGTTGATACGAACAAGGTTGTTCACATTCAGGGCTGGTGCTGATGATTAATCGTAAATCAAGGGGTTGGTATCTCTGTCGAAGATTCACCCGGCCGGTCTGGACTTTCAAGCCCCATCAATAGCACTAAGCTTCCTAAATGACGTACCAATGCACTGTTCCCTGATCCCTTTTGATGGTAGTTCAGTGGCAAGCTCTCGTCGTCGAAGTTGACGAGCTCATGACTTGTTTTGAAGAAGAGCTCCTAGGGTAGAACAAATGCTTGTTCTGTGCCGATCGGCTTTTTGGCTCCGAAGTGAGTTAACCGCCGTAGCCCGAGCGTTTTTTGTTGTAGATGAAATCCTTCCAAACGATTACCGCTTGAAGTACAATCTGTGACTATGTGTAGGTGATCTCGGCATGCCGATCGGGATAATTGGGCTCCTGAGCCTTCCTCTCGGATCTCCTGGTTGAGTGACGGGAAGGTGCTAAGCAGCTCCTCAGCCGACGATAATCAGTATAAGCATGGGTGTTTTGTCATATTGTCGCATATATTGTAAGCGGCATATCTATGTGGCAGCATGCCCCAACCGACGGTTTCAATAGAACAAGTGCCAAACGGGCCGAAAACATTAACATTGCAGGACATCTCAGTTATTGAAGAACTACAATTGTTTCCATTCCGGTCTTCAAGCTTTTCCCAGAATATTAGCCTCGTAAATGGTTGTCGTCTTGCCAGTGTTGCTGTTCTCGATCTGGTTTCTTATTAGCGCAGCTGATACTGCCTCCTCTTGCGGCCACGCCATCTGACCTCGTAACGGGGATAGTCCTCGCTGGCGTCGACATTGCGATCGGCCTGGCGGCCTGGCTCAGTTAAGACGCTTTTGATGACACCAACGGACTCTGAAGTCTTGGAATCGGGGCCTGCGCGGGGACGATGTTGAGTTAAGTGGTCTTTGAGGTGTGTTACTATCCGCAACACGTACCGCCGACCGGCTTATAGCGAACGGTCTGTCCAGTCTCGTAGTCGGGCATAATGATGGTATCCTTGGATTGATATTGACCTTGAGTTTTCGATGTATTTCGCGCTTGGCTCTGACGAAACCTGTTCGCATCGCTTCTCTGAATGGAATTGGCAGTCCTGCTTATATATACGAGGATTTCACATGCATCTGAGCCATAAGATCACTCTAAGCCATAAGATCACTCTAACGTCACGATACCGTTATCAGGAGCTTAGCAGGTGTGGATGACGTTGATATACTGGCATTCGGCAGGTAATCTTATTGTCATCAGTGGCGTCATGGCTTGATGGCTTTTGATGGAACCTTCGGGTCCAACTAGCCCGGACTGAAACGCGCGAAATAAATGGCCCCAATGATTTGACTGTAGTTCCGAATGGTGATCGGCGGTGATCCGGCAATGTTGCGCTGGCGTGCTGGGTGATCTGACTGTGGCCAGACCAGATGTAAAGTATGACAGGTCACCGCTGACGTATCCAAGCACTTGCGTCATTCTGGCCAGAGATGATGTAAACGCCTGGCATGAAGAGATCGAGAACGAAATGTCAAATTAGAACACCACGCTTGGGTAGCGTCACCCACACATCCACTAGGGGAGCATAGTCAACGTTGGGGGAAGAAGATTGCGGGATAACTACATCATTTCGACATCATGATGATCGTATGTGACCACACATACATTTCATGACGTCCGAGACATTGGACAAGATTTCGTCAACGAGACTGAGTAACTAATCATAGTTTGCTAAGAAGCACTTGTGGAAAGTCCGGAAAATCGGTCGATCTAGAGGACGGCGGAAGCCGATGCAACGAGCTAACGCGATGTTCTAGATAAGCGCGACACAACGACGCGAGCAAGAGGCAACTGAAGAACTATGGAGGTGGCAAAGGTTAGAGGAATTTGGCCTACGGTGTGCGGGATTGTCGTGCCGCCTAGGCCTTCTCGGCCCCAATTGCTGGCGGGGCTGGTTGATGGCCTGTGTTGTTGCCTTGTTCCTAGTAAGGACGATGATCTCGCCGGATTGCGGCCCTTCCCCCGGTGCGCACGCCATCCGCGCCAGGACGTCCAAAGATCTGCTTACGGCGGACAATTCGGCAGTGAACGGGTTCTGCATGGCTCTCACGCCCAGCTTCATTCCGAACTCGATAAGCTCGTGAGGGGTACCCTCAGCCCGGGTGATACGAATGTTGGCCAGCAATCAGGTCAGGAAAATATACGGCGCATCTTCGAAACTATCAAGAGACTGCAGGACATGGGGGTGATAGTTCGCATCAGCTGGATACCGACAGATGTAGACACGCCCCAGATCCAGACCGCAAAGAAGCAAGCCCGACATCACGCCGACCCCGAGAAGACAGAACTATGCACGCCATATCGAGCCTCATCAATGACGCTCTCAGCAATCCACAGAACCCAAGCAAAGTACCAAGCCCTGCCGGCACGGGTAGGGACATGGACCCGACAGATTGACACTGCATTCCCAGGCAGTCACACGCGCACGATATACGATGCTCTAACAGCAACGCAAGCCAGGATTCTCGCTCAACTGCGCACAGGGATGATAAGACTGAGGGGCTACCTGAGCAGAATTGGAGCCCAGGGCAGGGCATAGAAACGGTCGAACACTTCCTATTCCGATGCCAGAGATGGGACCGACAGCGAACACAAATGTAACATGAAACAGGGTCGAGGACAGGCAATCTGTCCTTCCACCTAGGAGGAAAGTCAAGAACAGACCGAGACGGCTGGGTACCAGATCTGGGCGCAATCCGGGCGACGATCAAGTTCACACTGGCAACTGGACGGCTCGAAGAAAGCCATGAAGCAGCGTGAGCCATACTAATCATCCCATTACTTAACCAAAAACCCCTCGTGCCATGATAACAGGGACGCACCAGCGGCTGAAGATGGGAAGCTGGGCACTAGAAGAAGATGGCTTCATGAACAACCTGTTAAACCCCCTACGAGAAACGTGTTGCCGATCAGGCATGGTCCTTTCTGCGACCCCAGGGGTACTTACACCTGTGGGTCTGCAGGATCCTCATTTGATGCATTCATTCTCTAGCTACCGCCCCGGTAGTATTCAATCCGTTCTACGGTTATTGGCAACTGGCCAATGGTCGTCCGGGAGTGACTGCAGGAAAGTCTCCTTTTGTACCATAACAACAACAATCAATCCACTTTGTTCAATTTCGTGGTGACAAAACGCTACCTAAGACTAACCCGCAAGAAACGAAGCGAGAGAACAGCACTGGCTTGGCGAGAAGTGACCTAAGCGAGCCAGAACGGGCCATGTGTTTATCCGATAGTGGCCTAAACCCAATCGAGCGGGCGTAATGCAGATCATCAACATCATCAGGAAGCGAATGCTACAGGACCTGACTCGAGACCTCAAGCTCCCCATTCCCTCTCTGGCCTCCTAAGCATCCGAGTAAATCACTGTCGGGGGAGGTGCGGCAAGAACCCAGTACGATGTCTGGCCGGGAGGTTTCATGCTAGTTCCGAGTTTGTGCTGCCCAGGTAGCGTCCACGCCTCTATAGAAAAGGCGCGCTCGTCTCTCGGACCATCCAGATCTAGCACTTCAGTCGCTCGCCAGCACGAGACAGGGCGGTCCGGCCCTAGCGCGATCGTCGCATCTCAAGTGCTCTGCGGGGTGCGCTAATCTCCCCAAGATTTGATCGACATTTCCCGAATATATCACTATTCGGATCGGGTTTCTTCTTCAAGAGCCATAGGCAAAGTATCGGCGGTTCGTCACCCAGTATGCGTTGATGGAGTCTGCAAGCCTCGAGCGCCCGTATGGCGAAAAGAAATCGAGCGACTGGGGGAGAAAATGAAAAGACTTCTCAGGTGTACCGGTGCCAACTCACGTAGCATCCTCATCGCAGCCTCCTATCATTTTATGGATTCAGTCTCAACTCTTGGTTACATCATCGCTTCCCCACCATGTTACCCCTCGTGGGAACGAACAAGTGACATTCTGCTCGACACCAGCAAAGAAATGACCCCAACATTGAATATCTGGACAACGTCGTCCAGCCGCAGCTTTCACACTTCGGTGGCAAAGCTATACAAGCTCACGCAGACTCCGTCAGAGGCTCAGTACTACCGTGATGGCACAACGCCAGATCCTGATGGGCACGTCCTTTCACTTAGAGATGAGCTCCAGATGGCGGACAAGATCGCCTTCCTCGCTCATTGGGAAGAGGGTGTCCGCAAGGTTTCGGCAGTGACTCTCGAGGAACAGCCCTCCGGTCTCGTCGTCGTACTCGCAAGCAACTCTACCCCGTCGCGATCCATCATTGCCGGCTTGAGAGACATCTTCGCCAAAGTATGCCAGTATTCTGTACTGAGTAAGAACCACCAATCCTAAAGTACATCGAAAGTCCGAGACTAACAGCGGTACATAGGGAAAGGGCGTCAAAATTTCTGCCGGAGCCTTTTTCTTGAAGTTCTCCGAATTAGTCAAGCGAGAATTCTTGGTCGTATCCGGCCACCCTGGGTGCAGCAGCCTTCTCACATCAAACCCCCACGACCATTTCTCAAAGGTCAGATTATGGATTTTGCAAAGCAGCTTAAGAAACGACTGATGTCGGCGCCACAGCTGCAAGTCACCTACGATCGAGTCTGCGAGCTTATTGAGTCCCTGCAGCCTTTAAATACAAGCTCGAACATGACCGAGTTGACAGGGTTCTTGAGTCCGTTATCATGAAGGTGGG
>NW_009276925.1:176748-177629 GCF_000150675.1 Verticillium dahliae VdLs.17
GATCCTACGGCTCTTTAATCTTCAAAAAAACGTCTTCTAAATAGAGAGAGAGATATTTATAAAGACCCTACTAGACGGCCGGCTTACCGTCGACGAGGGGCGGTTCGCCTCCTCCCTAGCCGGGTCCAGCGCCCCCGATGGCCCTGGCCCCGAGTCGGACCTGGTCCCTGGCCTGGGCCTGGGTCATCGGGCACGGGGGTCCCTACCTGTACCCGTATCTGGCCCTGACCCTGGCCCCGTTGCCGGCGCTTTTTGAGCTCGTCGACGAGCCGGTTCAAGCTCCGGCCGGCGCGTAAGAGCTCTAGCTCTACAACGGCCTCCTCCTTGCTCTTACCGGACGCCGTACGGGCCAAGAGCTCGTCCCAGATCACCTTCCGGCGACAGAACTGCACCTTGACCCCGTTCCCCGGGCGCCATCGGCTTCCCCACGTCTCTTCCAGCACCCGTACGGCCGGCTGGCCTGCAATCCCTTCCTCCCACTCCATCCAGACGTCCCCCACCGTAAAGACCCTAGCCAGGGCTGTAACGACGGGCATACCTGGTACCAGAGGCTCTGGGGCCGGGGCCAGGGCCGTATTGAAATTCAAGGTAGGAGCTGTCGAGGGCGCCGGCGCCGGCGCCAGCGCGACTGCTGGCCCGGCTCCGAAGTAGCCGGTAGTGATAGGGACCCTGCCCTGGAGGAGGGCATTGAGGACGTCCTGAATCCCCTCTAGCCGGGCCTCTAGCCGGATGGCGAGCCGCTGGCTATTCTGGAAGAGGACCTCGCGCGTGCTCTCTAAGACGCCGCTTAGCTCCTGCAGCGCGCGTTGTACGAGCAGGCTTAACGGCTCCGTGGCCCCTACCGCGTCGGTGCGCACGGCGACCGCGAACTCGTCCCACTC
>NW_009276925.1:177813-229049 GCF_000150675.1 Verticillium dahliae VdLs.17
TTCCTCGCCAACTTCTCTTCAAGGCCTCGGATCTGGAGTCTGTCGCCAGCTGTCCGGCTCTATCCATCATGCTCCTCCTCGTGCGACGCTCTCTTCGCTGCTCGAAACGGAACCCCGTCACCTTACGACCAATCGACCTCACCAGGGACCCCGGCAGGACAAGGGTTGGGGGTGTGTGGGCTTTCTGCTTGTGATCAGAGGAGGCGACAAAAACGGACGGAGGAGAAGCGAGCCTACCTTGGCTTCAATATCTTGGCGCCAGTTGAGGTTGGCCGACTCGTATGAAACGAAGCCTCCATTTTGGGGGAAGGAGATGTACAGAGCGAGTTCGATGCCCCCTAGACTGCTGTAATTTTCGCATTTCGTCAGCAAGGAGCTGATGTTCCTCCTGACCGCCTTATTGTATCGTTCGACTTCGCGGGCAGCCATATTGGCGTCTTGGTCTTGCTCGTACTGTAAGAGCATACACTGGCCATTTCGCATCTCCCACAGCCGTACTTATGTATTCACCCTGAACGTGGCCCCGCCTCTTTGGGCCAGGTTTAAGGCCCTGAATCGGGACACGAGCGAATTCAACGACGATCAATGTCCTTTTTTAGCGTGTGGGTCGCGAGTGCGTCGCGAGGTTGGGGGCGGCTGCTGCAACTGCATGGGCTGGCCAAGGGAATGTGAGTTATATGCAGCTACCTTCCGGCCTAATGTTTCATCTAATTTTGTATACAGTATTGCCAGCTTCTTTGATGATTGTCTAGATTTCGCTCGTTCATACCTCCATCTTGCCGAAGCTCGCATCAGACCCCGGGCAAGTCTTCTCTGTTTCTTCTTCCATGTTCGGGTGAGGGGGCTGCAACAGACACGAGCTCTGTTCGGCAGACCCGTGACAGGCTAGTTTCCAAAAGAATGAGGACCCATCTTTGGCCAGTCTTTCTTGAGGTACCCTTATTTCCAGCCTACGTTTGCTAAACCTCGTCTTCGGACTAAGCACGACGCCCAGAGTACAAATCTGCAGCGATTGACGACCAAGGGGACAAGATCTATCCATACTCGGTCTCCCAAGCCATGCTGACCATGTGTACTAATTCACAGAGCCCGCGTCTTTCAGCTTCCCTCACCTCAACGCGCCGCCGCATTCGCAACACAGGTTTTCGGGAGCCCTTCAATCGAGGTACGTGATCCCGTGGTTCCGGTCGCACAGCTGTGATGCAGCTTTACCCGTAAATCACTCATTCATGTGGTCGCAGTGTCGAATACCACGCTCACACACCCCGAGGCAAACCTCGCAGACGGCGCTGTTCTATCACCAGACGATTTATCTTTCGGCGAGCGATCGGTCAGACAGAGGCACTTTCTGCTACGTAAGCGCAAACACGTCATAACTCACGGTATCATCAGGCCGGCCATGGAGGCCACGCCCACCGACACCCACGCCAGGCAGGGTCATGAGTCCGAAAGCATTCATGACGTGTCCAGCATGGGTAATCCCGTTTTGGAGCTAGACGCCAGCAAATCCACGGAACGATGCAGGGGCAAGGCTGGCGACGGAGTTCCATCGCGGAAAACCGCAGCATTTCGTCAACGACACGGAAAGCATCGCCGAAATATAAAGTTATCCATGATGCTTCGATTCCTGTTGTAGGCGACCAGCGAACTAGGTGGTCGCTGTGAGCTATCAGGCACAAGAAGAGCAAGCAGAGATGACGAAGCTCGATATCGAAACCATTATTTTGGACGATGACGCTCTACGCTCGAGATGAACGACTGAAGCCTTCTACGCAACCGCATCGTAACCACCTTCCTCCCCTGTGCTGGCCCATCCATCTCGGCTTTGTTTTTCTCCCACACGAGCCTCCCGATCTCTTTCCTCTATAAGCGCAAAGATCGTCGTCCCCAACAGCCGAAACCAGGTCTCATCCTTACGCCGGTATATGGTGTCCTTACTAGTCCCACCCGATTACCTCCAATAAGGGCTTTGTATTATGCAAGGAGTTACAGTACTACTGGTCACCTTGGCTTGGACGCAGTTCGCTGAGCAGTCCCAGACCAGGGAATGGGCATGGGAACTAGTAGCACGGGTATCACGGAGGGGGAAGACTAGCGTACCAACATATACAAATACATGGCCCGGTACGAATTGAGGAACCATTATGGCTGAAACCCAACATCAATGCTTCAGGCGACCGGCCAATACACAAAGGGTACGCACAAGATAATGCACCAGTTCGTCCTAAGGGACGCAAGGCTCAAGATACTTGGAAGCGAGAATGCTACCCTTAGCCGACGTCGGAGAGCTAAGAAAATACGTCTCATGGAAGGGGGGAGTATGACTCTAGGTGATGGACAAGACCAGATTACCCAGGAGGAGGTAGATGTTCAAACGAGGGAGGAAACGAGGCAAAATCCGGGTCGCGCGACTCGGGCTATGCCGAAGAAACGGACCTGTGGCACCTCTGGAAATACCGGCCATAACACGAGAACTTGTCAGACGACTATGTTATCCTCTGAATAAGGTGATGAGAAGTGATTTCAATTGATTTTCTATGTTTTTATTGAGTTCTGGGTTGGAATGTTTGTCGGGTCGAGTTGAGGTGGTCCACTCACTGTACATGTACGTTATTTCTCTCCTTGTCCAGCGCCCCAGACTCCTCGTTACACTGGAACACAAAGTCTAAATGCCATTTGTTCCTGTCAATCTCAAGTGGTCCAAAGTAACACCCATGGCCTGGAAAGACAGTACCTGAGACCTGGCGGTTATTGTGTTAGGCTCTCCTGGCGCCACGTCAGGAGCGCGCGCAGGGTGCGGTTGGCAAAGAGCATCAGTTAGCGCCGACGCCCAGCGCAGCCGGGCGGCTCTAATGTGGCATCACAGATTACGAAAGAGGCAACTAGAACATAGGAAAAGACAACAACCAGGTCTAAAACGTTTACGGAAAACTGAAGAACTGATACCTGTCCGGAGGAAAACAAGAGCGCTATAACTGGCATCCCCCCGCCCACAAATTGTGCTATTTTGCATCGTATATCATGACGGGTTCAATGATACTGTCACGAACAAAATGAAACCATATAAATGTTTTTACAGACGAGGAGAGAAGCATCCCATAATATTTGGTGGGGATCGCAACGAAGTGTCATGCAAAGGCAACCTAGGTACACTAATTGTACGTGGGCAAAGGTTAATCGCTACTCTCAGGTAGACCCATCGTGATATGGACGCTCCAAGGCCTGTTTGTGACCCTCATTGATCTGTCAAGTCAAAGTATATCGCCGCCATCACGCAAGCGACGACGGCCATCAGAAACTGGCCGACTCCAAAACCTTGCTCCGCCGTCTTCGCAATTCCAACAATCAGACAAGACGTGATGTAGATGGCCAGGCATCAGAATTCTAGGGCATCGGTAGTGATAGCGTTGGTGGTCGACCTCCTCTTGTTGGGGGTATTCACTGGGCCCTCGGTGGATCCCAGCCAAATCGTGTGATGATCGACAGACAGAAAACTGCCAGTAATAATTCGCTGTTAGCAATGTGTCATGGTCAAGATGAAAAGGGGGGCCATGATAGGGTTCGAGGACTTACCATCACGAAGTGCACATCCCGCGGCTTTAGAACAGTCCTCCGGATGCCATATCCACAGGTGTGGCGATATCGGGACTAAATCTGTGCGAAAAGGTCGCCGTCCGACTTCACCCAAGCTAAGTCAATCTCTTGTAGTTGCACCGCGTAGTTCCCACTGCGTGTACAAACTTCAAAGAATTGGTGCTTCCGGACAAGTACCTACGTTGTCGGGTCGGGTGCGACGGAAGTCGGGTTGCCAATTTCGGTCCTCAAAACAGGTTGCCCGTTATCGTACAACGGGCTGCTTCTGGTACCTTGCTTCATGACTGTGGTTCCAAGACCCCTTATCACTGAACTTGAACGCACACTTCTGATTCCTTGATTTTCCATGCCGTAAGTACCAGGATTTCTCGCCTGAATTCCCATTGTCCGCCCACGCTGCCCACTGACACGGCTGGCATATGATTCCTGCAAGGAAAGCTGTCGGGTGTTGCCAGTGATCTTTACAATGCCTGGCACATGATGCAGTCTCTCCAGGAGCTCGTGCCATGCTTCTGGATCGGTATTGTCGAAGTCACCCCAAAGGGGGGCCCCGCAAAACTAAAGACGTAGGTCAGTAAATTTAACTTAAGGAAAGCTTAATAATAGAAGTTGACTGAGGGAACTAACACAACGCCACCTCAGGCGTCTGTAACCCGTCTTGACAGGAGGCATGAAGATGTCGATCATGTCGTAAAGGAGATCATTCAAACCCCAAAAGTCCACTAAAGATCTAAGGGTATCTCCGAGGCTGTCACGTGAGAAAAGGCTGTGTAGGTCCATGTTTCTAGTCGCGGTCGCCTCTGCAACTTCCCGCTCCATTACCACCTCAGAACCATGCCAGTCGTCCTTCGCCGTCAAGGACTCCTCGGTTATCCCTCCAACAACGGCCAAGGGCTTTCCTCCGATTAGCTGCTGTACCACTTGTCGGGCGACAGAGACGGCTTCTTCGAGGTCTGCAAGTGTGTCGGTTCTCTCATATTGACTCTGAAGCCTGTTTGCGAGACTATTCAGATAGGTAGTTTGGTTCGGGTCGCCGTTGGGAGTGACAGCCACAACTTGTCGCGCGACACTGATGGCTTCTTCGAGGTCTACTGTCGCGCCAATTCTATCATACCGACGAGCAAGCTTGTTTCCCAGGTTGTTCAAGCTGCCTGCGTGGTTGGTTTCTTGCGTGTCCTGGTGGTGGCGCCCGAGTAGAGCCTTCGCTTCTCGTCGGGGAGTCTGTTTCTGCGTTTCCCTGGGCCTTAATCATCGCAAATTGACGCTCAAGTGTCCACTCGAAAGGGTCCTGCTCCGCATTGCTTGGCCAAACGATCGCTCGTCGGATTTCATCCGATATCCGGCCCGCCATTGACTCGATAAAGGTTGCCACCCGTGTTGGCATAAGTCTTCAAGGAGCTTTTCAAATAAGCACGGCATTTGGTTTTTTCGGGACTCGAAAGAGCAACAGTGAAGAGATCCCTTAGCACAGAATAGCTGAGAAGAGCACTAGCAACTCCCCTTATGCCGTTGTATTAAATCCTCGCTGAGCCCACGGACGAGTCTGACACCGGAAGAGACTTAATCTCCGAGAAGACGTAGGTAATGCTGCTAGAATCGCTGTCGCTGTCACTGTCGCAGGATTCGTGAGAGACAGGGTATGTACCCGTTAATAGGACTTTTCCTTCACTTCACACAGGCTGGAGTATCGACAGCTGCAGGAATCCCTCAAGGCCAACCATGCCCTCATCCATCAGCTTTCTCAGGCGCAGGTAAAGGTAGCCTACTACGAGGAACTGTGAAAAATGACGGAAAACGCCCGTCAGAGGCACGGATTCATGGAGAGATATGCCCCTGAAGGCTGGAACCATGGAACATCAGCCACTTCGCCTGAACCTTTCCGATGGGGCACGAGATCAGACTGGAATAATACGTCCAAGCTGATGGTTCTTGCAGAGGCATCGCTAGTTGGTGGAAAAGGATAAATCATGTCGTGAAAAGCGAACTGTTTTTAGTGATCTCCAATCGTCTTACCGTTTTCATCACTGTCTCGGCACGGATCGGTCGCATTTTGAAACATGTTGTCTGATTGTGTGTGCCTTTGACTAGGGCCAAGGTATCGACCACTAACTTGGCGCTACTCGAATAAGTAGCGTTTCGAGGTGTGCACTCTAAACCGGGTTCATCCTCAAAGTATGAGACCTCATTAGCCGAGGGCTGCCAAAAGCGTCATTTGAAGCTAAGGTAAAGGAAGAAGAGACCGAACACCAGCTGGAGTTGCCATCAGGGCTAGAGAGAAAGCAAAATGGGGGGTATAATACAGCTGAGGCACACAAGGAATCCGCACATCCAGATCGGCTTTAATATACACCATTATCGTGCAGCTTGTATTCACGCCTGCTGACTCCTTTCTTCTAAACTTGAGGAACAGCCTGAAGATGCCACCGAAAACACAAATTAAATTGAATGGCCTCCTAGACAATAACGGTCGGCGTATTCCGCTTGCCCTTGTCACTGAATGGGATCGCCACTCGGTCCGAGTCGTCTGTCCTTACTGCTCATCACGGCACTGTCACGGCATTGGACGCCTCCCCCGCATCGGCCAGACTCGGGAGTCCCATTGTTATAGGGATGCCGAGGACGTGGGCTCACAGCAATACCAATTATGCTATCCTGATGAGCCTGCGGCGAAAGACTATTTTTACGAGCTTGACAAGGAATGTCATCGATTTCGTACTGTCGGTGTCATGACACCGGACGAAGATGCGGATTCCTCCGACTACGAATATACATCAGATGCAACAGAAGAACATGATGAGATGGATGAGTTGCATCGAGGACTTGAAAATCTGAACATCGCCCGAGAAGACCCCTTGCGACGACAGCAGGATTCGCCAGCTTCTATGGACGAAGCCCTGCGAGAATGGTACCGTGACCCATCATGGAGACTTTCCATGTGCTTCTCTCTGTGCATTACGAATGACATACCTGATGTCGAGCGACTCATAGGCACCTACCGGGATCCTTTGCTACGATCGAAAGACTGGCAAGGAGAGAATTGTATCTCGTTTGCAGCTATCGAAGGTCACCTCGAGATGGTTCAATTGCTTCACAAACATGGCGGAAGCATTCATAATTCCAATAAGAAAGGACGAACACCTCTGATGGAGGCAGTGCTCTGGGGGCGATTGAAAGTGGCGAAGTTCCTCCTCAAACAGGGCGCTGATCCTAACATGCAAGATCGGAAGGGGCGCATAGCTTTGTTTTACGCACTTCCATCGACCATCACAGCCAGAATGCGAGCGACAAAAGATCACTACGTCGAAAGGTCTACGGCGGAAAGTAATCGCAGAGTCATTGCGATCACACTGCGAGCTTATGAGCCGATCACAGCAGAAACTGAGGCAAACGACAATGTGTATGGTGGCGGCGATCGGTTCATTCTTAATACGATGCAGTCTCAAATGACTTTCGTCGAACGCAGCACAACCTACGACATCCCTGATTCATATAAGACGATCGCTAGGCTAGACCGAGGCACCATGTTTCCTATTGTCAGCGCTGCCAGCGGCTGGAAAACGGATTTTGCGATTGACCTAATTATCAATAATCGATCCTGGACAGGGAAAGTCAGGGAGCTCTGTAACGTGCTTGGATACGAGTTGCCTGCAGATGGAAGGGATCGGTCTGAGCCTGTGGGGACGTACTTCGCCTCCCACGCGGAGAAGAAACTTATTGCTTACTACATTGACAAGCACATGGTGCTTCCTTGGGCAGCCTTGAAGTACAATAATCGCAGGGAAGGAGGCGATTGGATCAGGGACAGTACCCAGTTTCAAGATCTTACTGACGTTCAGCCGATGCTGATGAGAGGAAGAGCCAAAATTTCTATCAGTCGATCAACTTGTGCGGACTGCACACGGTTCGTACGCCATGTTGAGCAGAGCTTGGGTTTATGTTTTCAAGTAGAGACCCGCTAGGTTCGTGTATCCGAGAGGCGCTTTCAGCCGGAAGTTTGAGTTTGAGTTATCTCATATGATGACTTAGCTTGTTGTGCAATGGTGGCTCAGGCGCCGTGTTGGATGCCCACAACCACTGCCAGCCCCTTAATTGACTGGTAATGGAATTGCATTGGCACGTTCAGGCCAATTCACGCGCCCATACCTGCAGCCCGACACCACAAATGCAAGACGTGAGACTCTCTGCTTTGGAATGGTTAGTAGATATGACTCTTTGAACTGGCGTCAGTGTGGGTGTCGGGTGTACAATTGAGTCAGATCAACTCAGCAGGGCTTCCTCAGTACCATGAACTTGTTACTGATGGAGCTGAATGAATGGCAAGGCTGTTTTCAAGTATATGACGTAGACTTAGATTTTAGGTGTCTTTGGCTACTTCAATGCTTTGTACGAACAAAGTGGTTATTGCGTCACGAAGATGGGCGAGAATTTGCCAAGAGATCGTACATCGAGTGGCCACTGATTTTCGGCGCCAAGCCCATCGCCTCATTCGAAATCGGATGCTCCACTCCCTCATGAATCCCTTATTGTGGGAAGGTCAGGTCAGAGCGAAACCGAGCGCAATGAACTTCGAGTTGAGCAGTAGTTCAACTCAGAGGTTACTCTTAGTGTCGTTGCCGCTCAAGGGCCTCGCCGCAATGAAAGAGATATTCATTCTCTCCTTCCGCCAGCAGTAGAACTCGACCGTATGTGAATGGGAGGGACTTAGCAGGCGTGGGGTTAGCCTAGACGATGTTTTTCTGGGACTGCGGCTCTCCTTCGCCCAGTGCGACGGGATCTTGGTTGCTCGTGATGCGCCTCCGAAACAGTTTCAAGCCATGCAAGAGGCGCTTACTTTGAAGAACGCAAGCCTTTCGCGCCTTCGGGGAGAACACTCGTTCTCACAAACTGCAACAGGCAATGGAAAGCATGGAAGTGAGGGAGTAAAGAGCTCTTAGTTACAGATTGAGCTGATCAAGAAGGAGAACGTGATCTACTCCCTGCGAGAGCTGTTGGTATATCACTAGGACTGCGCGCCGCCAAGGAGTGCAGGCTGGAGGCGGCCCGTGCGCCTCCCTGCCACTCCGGCGGCCAAGGGCTATATCTGCCGCTCCGCGGCAGCAACCAAACCTAGCCCAAAACATCACCAGTTACTCGCACCACCAGATTCACCGTGAACCGGTATTGCGCGCAACGCCGCGAGCCTTGAAGCTCGCCGCCCCCGGTTTACTCCGGTTATTTATACCTGAGCGAACCGACAAGAGCTCATAGGGGGAGGCATTCGGGCCCTTTCCCGTTTGACATGTTCGTCTGAAGTTCTTTGAAGTATGTACTATTCAGCAAGCGTTATCTACTCTGTACAGAATCTAGAGAAGCCAAGCCATACACGGATTTCTATTTGGGAATTGATACAGCCGCGTCCGGTATTTGATACAGCCGCGTCGGCCTTACAGACGCGTCGCTTTTAAGAGCGCTCATTGGCCAATCCCGAAATTGTTAGTACTAGCAGAATTCTGCCGGAGCTTCCTTGTACCTTGCAGTCGAGCCCTTGTGATTTCAACTTAGCAAGTTCCAATTCCTCTACTCGCCCTCGTTGGCCTATTAACAACGAAATCCATTATGCTATCCTCGACCTCACGACGAACCCGGGCTAGGAGCCCAGGTAGTAGCGAGCAATCCCGGCCACCAAAACGCCCCCGATACACTCGAATTGGCCCCTTCCACCCGCCGCTGCTCGCGAATCGACCTAACGCGAGCCGGTCGGCCATAAGCGAGCCAACGATCACGCGATTGCGTCCGACAAGCCCACAAGACTCGACAAGTAGTAGCCAGGCAAGCGCTAGCCAGTACTATGGCGTCGGCGATGATGGCGTACTTGAGAATATCTTTGCTGCCTACCCACAAACGCTCTCAACACTTCCACGACCTCAAGGCTGGAATGGGCTTAACGAGCCAGAGATGGAACTCCGATTTGACCGGGAAATATACCTTTCTAGAAACTTCCCGCGCGGGCGAAGACGCTCACAGCGAATTCGAGCAGCTATCCCTGGTCGCGAAGTCAGCCGATTAGGCGAAGACCTATCCCCTCAGCCAGCTCTACCTCAGCCAATACAGCCAGTCCGAAATACCCCGAGTCCACCGACGGCAACAAAAGCACAGTTTGAGAAAGCCCTGAAGTTAGTTCGTGACGTTGTTGGAGAGGGACGGAGGTTAACTATCCAGCTTGCCCAATCGTACGAGCGGGTACAACAGTGGCGCGAGAGATGGGGTTGGTCGCCGCTTAGCGATAATGCGTATGATTCTCCTCCTCCGCCGTACTCGCCGCCACAGAGTTCTCTCGGTGAACCTAGCCAGGTAGCCCTCTCAGAGTCAGCCCGATCATTGCCACAAGAGAGCTCTATCGCCGAGCCTATCCAGACAGTCCCTTTAGAATCAGCTCTATCTTCGCCTGGCCAGCAATCCTCGTCGCCTCCTCCAGATATTATTCCCAATCCACCGATCCCCGGCGACCCTTTCCCGACGCTCGAAGCCCTAGTTACGTCAGTCAATACCTTCGCAAAGGCCCATGGCTTTGGGGTAACCAAGTATAACGTCCATTCATATAAAGGACGAAAGAACCGGCTATCTCTTCAATGCGACCGTTATGGTCAGCCGGGGCCACACAAGGGCGTAGGGCTTCGTAAAAGGAAGTCTCGGAAGTGTGGCTGTAAGTGGATGGTAATTGGCGAAGCTATCGAGGAGGGTAGATGGCTCTTACGGCAGCACCCAAACCCCGAACACCACGAACATAACCATAAACCAACCAATACGCCATCTGCCCATCCCTCCCATCGCCGACTTACAAGTCCTATAAGGTCTACTATCGAAATAACAAGCCGGCGACTTGGTATCCGGGCACGCGACGTTCGGGCTATTACCAAGGAGCAGCATCCCGAGACGAATTTCACGCAGAGAGATATATACAACGCTCGGGCTGACATTAACCGCGATAAGCTAGGTGGGCATTCGCCCACCGGGGCCTTGGTTAAACTCCTCGACGAGAACAACATCCCGTACATCGCCAAGTGGGCGGACGACCAACCCAGTCGGCTCGTGGGCCTCGTGTGGACCTTCCCCTATTGTCTCGATATGTGGAAGCGGTTCCCCGAATGCATCAGTTTTGACAACACTTATAACACCAATCGCTTCAAGCTTCCCCTCTTCCAGGCCACTGGTCAGACCTGCCTGGGGACGGTTTTCAATGCTGCCTTTGGCTTGATTGATAACGAGCGACGCGAGGGCTTCCAGTTTCTCGCCGAGGGGATAAAGCAATTGGTCGAGAAGCACTCAATTCGCCAACCTACCGTTATTATCACCGACTTTGACGACGCGATGAAGGCTGCCCTGAATGACCAGTTCCCTGACGCCCAGCAGCAGCTCTGCATCCACCACATCAACTCGAACGTCATACTCAGGGCGAAGCAGAAATGGCTAAAGCTGCCTGTTAGCAGCAGCTCGTCCGATAGTAGTACCAACGAAGAGGATCCTGCCTCTCAGTCGCAAGCCATGCTGAGCGCCGCCGATAAGTCGCTCGTCAATAGCACCTCTACCGACGATATCCCCCATACCTATCAGGGGGTCTTGATCATGTGGAAGTCCGTTCTCTTTGCCGAGACGGAAGAGACCCACGAGAAGGCGTGGAAGGCACTCTGCAAAGAGTTCATGGACCAACGGCCTATATTACGCTATCTATTTGGAACGTATATGCCGGTCCGACTACAATGGGCGCGCTGTTATATTCGCTGGTTTCAGAACTTTGGCATCCGGGTCACGTCAGGCACTGAGGCAAGCAACAACAACGTTAAAAGCTACCTCCTTAATGGCATGAGCCACCTCTACCGGCTCGTAGAGGCTATGCAGGATATGCTGAAAGACCAGGAGAGGGATTTCCGAGACGCTTGCGCAAACGACGAGGTCCTTACTGACCGAGCGTACTTGGGTTCAAGCTCCGAGTACCTGGGGGAGCTCCGAACGGTAGTATCCTCGAAGGGCCTTATGTTAATTCACAGGCAGTACCTTATTGCTCGCAAGGCAATGCCAACGGGGAAGACCCCGTACCCAGAGCCACTTGGCCCTTGTGATAACAACTGCTCGGTCTCGATTGAGCTTGGGATTCCTTGCTCCCACAAGGTCCATGCCAGGATCATGTCCAACGCGCCGTTCACGAAATGGGATGTCCACCCACGCTGGCGGCTCCGTCCATCGAGCTCACGGAACCCATATCAACGAATCCTTGATCCCAAGATTGCCACGTCCCTACGCGGCAGGCCCAGAAACACGGCACAGACTATTCCAGCGCGCATGGCAATCGACGCTTCCAACCATTTTGCTGACTTCCAGCCCAGTCAGCCCTCGGGTCGTAAACGGGGCCGACCGAAGGGGAGTCGTAATAAGTCGACCCTGACAAGGATTGAGAGTCTGGCTAGCCAGGCCAGCCCGGGATTTAGCAGCCAAGTCACCGCCACGAGCCAACCGGCGATCAGTCAGGCCAACGTCGCGACCCAGCCATTATTACGCAGTCAATCAAGGGTGCTTGGGGCTGGAAATACAACGGGGGTTCGTGCCAGCGGGCGGAGAACGCAGCCTAGCATTCGAAGGACAAAGAGTCAATGGGAGATGCTTGAACAGATTGATGGCGAAGACGTATTTGATTCGATTGTAGTAAGAGAATAGAGTGGTATTAAGATTCTACGACTAGATTTCTGTGTTGTATGCCCTCCGAGGTTGACTTTATTAATCCCTGGCTGCAAGTGGGTTGTTAGCAAGCTTCCTCTCACCGCTTTCAATCAAAGTACTTATGCAGCTGAGAGAAACTGGCCCAATGAGCGCTCTTAAAAGCGACGCGTCTGTAAGGCCGACGCGGCTGTATCAAATACCGGACGCGGCTGTATCAATTCCCTAGAAGAAAGGTAAAGAGGTATCTTCACGAGGGTGGAACTTGCTGGGAGATGGTTGACTTTACCTGAACTAATAATGAAATGATTGTCCCAGAACAGGTCCTGGCTGTTGCGCCTGTGGTGCCTAGCAACATACCACATAGAGCAACCCAAGGCCGGTATCTGGTCCCCATTATTCCATCCCCGCCCTGATGTTTTCATATCGGCTGTCGGGATAACAAAGCTGATTTAGGCCCTGTCTTGCATCAAGAGATCCTAAAAGCTCGAAGCTCGTTGCGACCAGGCTATCCTCATCCGTTCTATCGCCACTGACCTCCCAGAACATGGACCCCGAGAGCCCTTTCTTTTTGATGTAAGAAACCTTCGTCCTTAACGATCTCGGCGTGTCGAATGAAATGAATGTTCTGCTTTGATGATCGTAACTAAAAGAAGCCTGGGCTACGTCATCATTGGAGATGGTAGCGCCAGGATGAGGGAGGACCTTGTAATCCCATACGCCGTTTTCCCACGAACCCCCACCTATTCCTGAGAATGGCTTCCCTAGCCCGTCCGTGTTCTGAAAAGCACGGCCATACAGCGGCATGCCGAGGGCTATCTGAGAAGCGGGGACTCCGGCTTTGAGGTAGGCCGTGATGGCAGCATCTGTAGAGAAGGGAGTCGCCGTGTCATTTACCGCATTTGGGTAGAGGTTTGCCTGATGAGCGGAATAGGAGTCCCATGCGCCAGAATAATCATAGGCCATCAGATAAAAGGTATCGACAATGCCCGAAATCCTTTTAAGATCGAGCTTCTCATAATGAGTCTGCCCAGCGGGCGACGCGATCGTCAAGAGAAAGTCGTAGTCGGGGGAGTACGTCGACTTATATACATTGAGCTCGTTACGCACTGCAGTCAACAGGAGAGCGAAGTCTTCCGCCTCTCTCTCGTTCCGTGGGTATTCCCAATCGATGTCAATGCCGTCGAATCCCCAATCCTTCATTAGGGCCACGGAGGACTGGGCGAATGTCAACCTGCCCGCCTCCGTGCTCGCCGCGATGGGAAAGTTGGTGGACAGCGTCCATCCGCCAATGCTTAGCATGGTTCTCATGTGGCGATTTGATTTCTTCAGGAGGAATAGCTGTTTGACACAGCCATAGGCATTGAGCCTGCTCTCGTTCCATGCTGCCAAGTTGGTCAGTGTCATGTCATGGCAGTGGATAGTGACTTACAGTCGGTCGGATAATGTTTCTCCAAGTCGGCATAGGGATCTTCGGAATAGCTAGCAACCAGTCATTTCCAGTGTTCGCCCTCGACACAGACTGATGGAACCTACACCTCCCCTGACGGTCGCAGATTCAAGAAGGCGTATAGAACATGGGTGACCTTCGTGGCGGGAAGGTCCTGGGGATGGTAGTCTCGCCCATAGATTGCCCTGATAGCATGTAAATGGTTGTCAACTATTCTTCAAGTAAAAGATTGGCTCACCAGTTCGGGAAATAGATTGCATTTTGATAGCAGGAGGATACCTTGGCCCATGCCAGCAGTAAGAGAAGTGCGCGAAAAGTAGCCGCCATCTTGAAAGACAAGGATGCAATGTCAGTGAGGAAGGAAGATCGATGGCTCTGGGTATGAAGTGATGCTAGATGAGATAAAGACAGCAGAAGGTCAAGAAACCAAAGTTACTCGCCATTTTGGTCCTGAAGCTTGGCCCCTCAATAGGCCTGGAACGCGAGCCAGTTGATTAGAGGAGGAAAGACCGTGTTCTCGTCCTACTCCTACATTCCTGAGACATTCCATGAACTGAATATTGACAGAGCCGTATGTGACCCGGCTTGCTATCCGTGTGGACTCAGCCGTCTTATAGATGCATCGCCATCAGTAGACTACTGCACATGACCGTACTTATAGGCTTGGACGCTACATATCGTGCTGTCACCATAATTGCAGATAGATCTCGTATACAGTACTGCTTTGTATTGTACAACGCTGAAGCGTCTCTAGCACATTGGCCAAGCCGGCTTTGTCCAGAATCTAACTGTTGGAGGGCCCGGAGAGTCTGGACACTTGAAAGGACTGTATACCTGGCTGTAAACCTGAGCATTCATGCGATGTGGCCAAATTCCACCTGCGAGCTCCACCTTTCCTGTGTCCGGCAATTCAAAATGAGTGATTCCCACCTTCTCTTCACCACTTTGCAGGCACTGGTCTTTGTGTGCGAATACCTCGTCGCCAGGGAGTTCGATTAACGAACTCGTCGGACTCTCGAAATCGACCCTCCTGCCGCTGACATCGGGGGTGCTACTATGGTGGCGATGAAGAGTCTCAAAAGGACTCAACATTGGACGCAGGAAGCCCCTCAAGAAGCCTTTCACACCGCCACAGTACTGCCTGGAGCAGATAAAACGGTCTAGAGTGTCATCTGGTCCAGAAATTTGCTTTCTAGACGACCTTCGCTTGCAGCACAAGCAACATTCTAGTCGAAATAGTCGGCGCGGCTTCATGATGAAGCCGTCAGGGCATGCGCTGGAAAGTGAATACGGGTAGGACATCTACTTAGGGTATAAGCGCCTTATGTAGTGGTGGAGGAATGGCCCAATTCTTGTCTCAGCAGACATTCACGTCGAGGGCCTCTTTCCAGGCCGCCAGACTCATGCAGAATACAGCAATCGCACATATAGTAGGAGTCCCAATACCAATAAGGTCCGCTCGCTCTTGACTTTCTTCTTTATAGCATTATCGCTATGAAGCTCCGTAGCCCGACGTTCTGGCTGGGACTCAGCTCTTACGAGAACACCACCGACCTCGTAATCTCCAACCGGCCTCGCCAGGTCACAGCCCAGACCTCGCGTCCAGATGCCCAGCAACCGAGTTTGCTTGTCCTAGTCGGTCACAGGGCCAAGACGGCCGCGCTCCAGGAGCTGTTTGGCGTGAAAAGAGCCCAGCAGGCGGGTTCGCCGCCAGAACCTGCGGCGATCCACCTACATCTTGCTTCTCAGAGTAGCTTTTACGACAGGCCACTACTGATAGCCGAAGGTGGATTTCCTGATGAGTATTCCGAAACATTCCCCAAAGCCTACCCGCAGGACGTGAGAAGGCGAACTCTCATGAGGCCAACACAGCCGGATGCGAAGGACCATGCTGCCGACGAGCTCTTTAGCCGCCTGCTTCGCCCCTTCAGCGACGTTTTCTGCTTCTTCTCCGATGACCTCGGTGGCCTGGAAGGGGTCGCGCGACATCTCATGACGTGGCTGGACCGAGGCGATTCCTCCCAGGGTCTAGCGAGCACCCACCCGAGGATAATCATCGCGACTTCAACGGTTCCCCATGGGGCTGAGAGCGAGAGAAGGGCAAAGATAGACCTCTTGGAGATCCTGGAGAAAGGAGCAGGGAAGCACCCTTTGACCTTGGCTTCGCAGATCGAGGTAGTGGCCCTCTTTCCCCACGCCCGTATATCTGCCACTGCCCGCCACAGAGCCCTGAAAGAACGCTTGATGAGAAGCTCGGATGAGGTGCGCCAGAGCAGGGTAAATACGCGATGCTTATTTTCGATCATACATTTCGCTGCATTCCTGGACATGGCATGTGATTATTTCGCGGACACTCCCGATGACACTTTCAATTTCATCCAGGGATCTAGATATCATAGCCCCGTTCCTGCGAATTTAGAAAGCCACATTGCCAACTTTCTACGCCATGTCAAGTCACCGACGGACATGACAAACTTTGCAGTGCCCCTAATTGGGTCGAGTCTTTCCCTGGATGCTTATCCACCTGGTGCACACTGTAAGTAGGCCCGGAAGGCGAACGGCTTGCCGAAGCTGACAGAGATCTAGTCTTCGATCCTGTAGATGTCTTTAAAGACCTATATAACGGCATGCTTCACCGGGTGTTCTCGGATGAGGCAGTGGATCTTGATGGATTTTCCACGGGGAGTGGGCTCGTCCGCCAGATCGAGGCTCACTTCGCGGAATGTTTCAGGGGACTTACCCGGGAGTCAATTTCAGCTTCAGACATGCACCTGCGCTTGCTCAAGAGCTTCAAGTCTCGCTGGCTTCAGGCTCATAGCACCCGCGTGTGCTTGTCCTGTTTGTCCCACATTCCCCAACACGGTCTGCCTTGCGGGCACGTTCATTGCGACAATTGTGTTTGGGACTACGGACGCCCGTCTGATAAGGACCCCTGGACTACCCTGTATAGTGAATGCCATCTTTGCGACAGCTTGTTGCCCGAGGAAGCTGTCATCCGAAGGCATCCACCTACGGCTGGGGTGGGCGTGTTTTGTCTAGACGGCGGCGGTGTGCGCGGTATTGTATCCCTGGAGATCTTGAAACGCATCCACGACTCGATCAAGTTGCCGATACCATTGACTCGGTTTATTAAAGTATTCTTTGGGATCAGCTCGGGTCAGCGCCCCTGCCAAGTCGTCCCGACCTAGACTGACATTTTCCAGGCGGTTTGATCACGGCTGAACTTTGTCTTAACGGATCGACGGTAGATCAAGCAATCAAACGATTCAAGAAGCTGGCCAGGCGAGTGTTCCAACGCCGTCGTGGCTTGCGGATTCCATTCGTCCCTTCATTCTTGAGGGAATGTGTTGGACGTCTTCTCGACCACTTCGCTCCTTTCTCATCTTTCACTCGGCTCATCAACCTGCTGATATGGTTATGTGCGGATGGTCAATACTCCCCCAAAACTATAGAGGAGGCTCTCCGGCTCACGCATAATGCCAGAGGCATGCTTGATATTTCTCATGCAAGTTCCACCGGGACACGAGTGGGCCTGCCTGTGGCCACAATCGACAAGAAGCCTCTGGAGAGAATATTCACCAATTACAACGGCGTTGGAACGAGACAGGAAGACCAAGGTATGTCCATCGGATTCTACTTTAGCTTCCCAATCACGGAGGACCGTGGATCTGATAGATTCAAGACTATGTAGTTAGGCCGAGAGAGGGATTAGGAAACGTGCCTGTGTGGGAAGTGTAAGTGGCCCGAGGCAATACCCTGGACCTGACTGACACGGACTACAGCGGGAGAGCTGCTTCTGCTGCTCCTGGGTACGTAGGAAACGTCGTCTATATCGAAAACACTCGTTCCATACGGACCCCAAGTTGACGCGTTTCCAGGTTCTTTCCCCCGAAACATATCCGTGGCGTTGGCTCCTTCCAAGACGCCGGCCCGCTCGTCGACCCGACCCTCTCCGCACTCTGCGAGGTAGCGGCCCTGTTCCCTCTCCTCAACGAAGCCGATTACATCGTCTCCATAGGCACGGGCGAGAGTCAGCCCAGTAATTCCGCGGCGACAGATGATATGCGTAACGTGTGGGGAAATGGGGCTGTCCCAAGGCTCGGACGACTCTTTTGGGAGAAGATGAGTGACAAGAAGGTAAGGCAGGTATTCCAGATGCGATCCCGGTACCACCGCCTGAACGTCCACTTTGAGGGCGATGAGCCGATGCTCGACAGCGCAACCTCCATGCCGGAGATGGGGAGAAAAGCGCGGAACGACCCATCGTTGGCCGAGCCGATAGCTCACCTATGTCGTTGCATGGTTGCGTCTCTATTCTACTTTGAGTTGGATGCTCTACCCGAACGACTTGGAGGGCGATACATCGGTACTGGGACGATTCTGTGCACAATCCGAAGGAGCGAGCAGGGGTTTCAGGAGCTATTCTCCCTCATGTCTGACAACTCGGCGCAAATTGTGGTGAATGACATGCCCTTATCCGCAGTCAATGACCCGACGTGCTTTGACAAAGAGGGAAACTTCCGCAAGGTAGTCGAACTAGACACGTACGGAAAGCTCACAATAGCCCTAAGGGAAGGGACATCAGCAGCCTGCCATATCAGCAACTCGCCATTTACCATAGAACGGTTGGTGGCGCTCCAAGGGCTTGATGCAGTCTTTGGAAGAAGGAGTTGCCGCAAAAGAAGGTACAAGAGAAAGGGTGCGTACCTAGAGAACGGCCCTCAAAAGAGACGCAGAGCGGATTGAAGAACTATAGTGTTAGATTAAGTTGTGCTCCGTCGGATTTCCAAGTTCACATGCCTCAGGGGCTGGCTTCCTTCATTTCATGAATTGCGCTGTGCGCGAGGTTCAATAGTTTGTTCGAAAGCTATCTACTCATGCATATATCGTGTTATGACTCCCCAGGGTCAAAGAGTGCTGCCTTGACTCGATCCCGCAAACTTGGTTTTCCATCCAACTTGTCCTCCAAATTGCTCCTCATGTGCTTGGCTATATGTTGAACCTTCGGTGGTGGCTGAGGTGGCGGCAACTCCTGCTCCTGTCTTATCTGCTGAAACGTTGTTTCAATGGTTTTCATCCTCCTGTACAGGTCGTCATGCATGCCCACTACTCCGTCTCGGTCAGCCCTCTGGGCTCGACTTTGGTGCTCAAGCTTGAACCGAAGTTTCTCATTTTCTTTGCTCAGAGCTCTGTTTGCCTCCAATGTACCGTGTAGCTTCTGTCGAGCGAGGCGTAGCTCTTGCCTGTAGACTTCGCATTGGCAAGGCGGCCTTTCGTACTCATCCACTGCGTTGTAAACGTCCAGGATCATGTACGATATCTCGTACAGCTTCCGGCGAGTCTCGTCAAAATTGGTTTCCCCTGTCCGATCCGGGCGAGGTGGGCATGGTTCTGTCTCGGTCTGGACAGTCTAGATATGTTAGGGCATCATCAATAACCGGGTGTAAGACGTACCTGAGATTCATTTTGGTTCATTGTGTGGATCGTTTGGCGCCGTAAAGGTTGTGCTGGTGCCAGCATCCCCTTCAAGTATCGCCAGAGATCAGGCAAGCCAAGTGAGGGTTCCGCTCCCTCGCTAGAGCCCATTCCAGGGACTTCCTACGTGATGGATTCAGGGCCCGCAAGAAGTCCCACGTAGTGTGGGGTGTCCACCGCCAATATTCGTCCACATTCTAGGCCCTGGTCTGTGGTAGATGATATATTTGACAACCATCTATTCAGGGCAATCAAGGGGACTGCCTAACACGGTGCTCCCTCGTGCTGGTGCACCCGTACCATTCTTGACCATGCATCTCCGAGCCACGATTATCGCGACAATTGTCTTGCGTCTTTGTCAAGCCGCGCATGACAGAAGGACGTTTGCCCTCCTGCAGTTCAATGGCCACGAGATTGTTCAGGGCCGGATTGACCCCATCGTGTTTCCCAACCGCGTGTCCGAGCACGTCCACGGAGTCATGGGCGGCAGTGCATTTGCGGCTGATGCCACCGGCGAGAGCATGACGCGGTCCACGTGCACGAACGCAAAGGCTGCTGACGATAAAAGCGCTTATTGGTTTCCGTGGCTCTACTTCCATGATCCTACAACCGGAAGGTTTGAACCAGTCGACATTGGCTACGTCAATGTTTATTACTTGTAGGTGGATGCAGCAGACGGTCTGGGTCTGAGGGTTGACTAGGTCTAGCTTTGAACCGACGGACGACAATATTATGGCTTTCCCTCGTGGTCTCCAGATCGTCAGTGGCAACGCTACCACTCGAATCTCGCCAGGAACTCGCGGAAAGCTCAACTTGGACCCGGACGCCGGAGAAATTCAACCAGTGCAGTGGACCTGCCCTCGACGGCAGAACCTCTTCGAGCCCCCTTCGTGGCCTCCGGAGTCTGACGGCTCTACAGCAGGCGAGATGGACCCAGACAACCCTGAAGCCGGCACTGGATTTCCCCACGTTGACTGTGACGGTTTCGCGTCTCCCTTGCGGGCGGACATTCACATGCCGTATTGCTACGACCCCAGCAAACGGCTTGATGAGTACCAAACAAATATGGCGTTCCCTACCATCCAAGGCACGAAGTACAACTGCCCGCAGGGGTGGGTCCACGTCCCACACATGCAAGTCGAGGTCTATTGGAACACGCCAGCATTCAAGGGCCGCTGGCATCAGGGCCAGGGCATTCAGCCATTTGTCCTATCCAACGGGGATGTTTCTGGCTACAGCTCTCACGCAGACTTTCTAGCGGCGTGGGATGAGAACGTACTCCAGAACGTCATCAACACCTGCAATGCGGGGTTTGAGGGCATTCACTCTTGCCCGGGTGTTACGCCGAGTACCGTTGACAACTGCAGAAGTGAAAGCAGTCCGCTCATAGATGAACTTCTCACGGGGGTTCTCGACACATTGCCTGGGAACAGGCCCCTCGGGGGGTGGGGCTTGTGATTTGATGTCCACTTCTGTAGCTCAATCTGTGAAAGGGAAGGCAGTCATGAAACGCCTTTGTACCGATCACCTGCCTGGTTATAGTCCTATCACGAAACAAGTAGCTATTGGCTTCGCGCCACCCTGCATGCCCAATACAGTATCAGCACATATTACATTCTCTTGAGAACATGTCGGAGATATGCCGGTATAGTGGCTTCCTTAAGTCCCACCTGTAGCCGGTTCAATGCTTCCGAGAGGGCTTGATATTCTGTCTAAGCAGGACAGCATCCTGTCCACAGTGACCGCTTCGATCAGAATAACTGCAGCGGCGCAGCACGGTAGCTGCCGCACTGCGGTGTAATGTGTTGTGCCTGAAATAATAGTCAGTTTCGTCCCTAGCCAGCCCTTTAGCGTCGTGCTGCGTGATAATTCAGTGCCAGGGCCTACATCGTGGTCATGGCATAAAGGCCTTAAAATGGCACAAACATGCCATTCGAGTCTCAAATTCAGTCCTTTCATCCAAGATGCGCTATATATAGAGCGTGAACCCTCCATAATGTGGCACGATCATATGATACAGTACTTACAGGGACTTCAAGCCGGAACGTACCCAATGGAATCCTGGGACGCATCACGGAATTTCCAGCAAAGGCTTTCCAGAGCCATCCAGGCTCTTGCTGCTTCCCAGCACCTTGCCGGGCCCAGTGATCAGGGCGGACCCTTAGCGGAGGAGTCGTCCAGTCGTAAAAGAGGTCACTCCGGCGATATTGACGATCATCATGCTAAACGCCAGAGGCCCGTCGATGCAAGCCGCAAGCGCAGGCTCTCTCTTGAGAGCGACGGAGAGCACCAGGTCAAGCGCCAGCGATATAGCGAAAACCTTAAAGATGGCCTCGATGCCAGGCTAGAGCTATTTTCACTGCTCCAAGAGTGTAAAAAGAAGTCTCAGCTGATTAGCATTTTGAGCCAAATACACCGGAATGAAATGACCCTGGCCATGGCACTGACTGATGCTCCAGAGTCGCTGAGGCGCCAGGCTGTTTCGGATTTGGAACGACGACAACCTGCTGCGCACGCCCGCATCATCAAAAACATGCTTCAGATACAGCAGTCCACGCAACGTTTTGACCCTCAGTCCATTTTCCCAGTTCTGTTCCTGCATGAAGTTTTCGGTGACAAGAATTGCTTCGTCTGCCACGAGGTCTTTCACATCTGGGAAAATGTTGTCGTCAAGCGCTGTAGCAGATGTCTGATGCACCCGCGCTGCTTAGCCAACGAAATCCTGTCGTCGAGGCTCCCTTTGAATGGAAAGTGCCCATGCGTTAGTGATATGGAATAGCAGCGGGATTAGACCTAGGGAGGGGCCTGAGGTGAATAGCCGCAGGCGGCGTAGACAGTCGTGGTATGGCCTCGTCTAGTCGGTCAAGGCGCTGAATGTAAGGCTCAGAGTCTTAAGCGTCACGATAGTAGGACACATCTCGGGTCGAGAAATGCTGAGGTATTGGGCTATGAAATGCAGGTGCCATGAGTAACGAGTGGAAGATTAAGGCCGTAGATGTTTTGTTGGTTGGTGCGCGGTTCTTTATGGGGCCAGCAACCCATCAAGCTCAACATTTCTAAACTCTCAGCTTCACCATTTGAACTCTTGATCACTAGCCAGGTACAAGGCGTCTGGGGGCACGCATGCGGGAATCAGGCTATCACGTATCCAGGGTTGAATAAGAAGGAAGACATTCCTGGCTCAATGACCAATTTAAAAAGAAGCACAACAGAATTAGCCATTTCTACCTATATCCATGAATCCCTAGACAGGTTTTCCGTATTAAGTGCAGTAAGCTACCAAACAGATGCAGAGGCCTATTCAGATAGGAACTTGGAGCAACCGCCGACACAGCAGCCTTTCCGTGTCAAAGTCGATTTGACAGCATATCGATCGATGCATGGATCCAGTGACCGTAACTTCCATTGATTGATCATCAGACTTCCTCTTGCTTCCATCATATCTTATAGCATTTGACACCGGTGACGTTCTGTGGTCTATCAAAGGACACTGGAAAATGCGTTGTGAAGGCGGGGACCGTTTCGTAGTTGAAATGGCCATGATTGATCTCCACATTACACTGAACCAGACCGAGGCCATTGTTGCTGACGACTCTCCCATTACACGCCATGAAACGTACCTTCTTAGGCTGAGCACCGGAATTTTTAACCTGAATGTCCTCTCGATGCCGGGTGTCGTCAAGCATGAATTCAACCCGCACTGAGCCGGCCGGCGGGTTGCTTGGGGTAGAAGGCTGTCGCGAGTAAGTGGTAGACGCGGCGGGGGATGTGGAGGTGGAGTGTGGTATCATTGAGGACAAGACAGTCCAATCTTTGGACGAGATGGCTTTGTCCGGGCCTAAGACCGTGCTCGAAGATTGAGCGGGGTGGTCTACTGTAGGCCTACCAAGGCAGCTACAGCTTGAGGTGGGAGAGGGGAGAACAATCTGACTGCTCTCACCGTGACTCCCTGCCTCAGAATAGAGGGTACTGCTGCAGTCAGACTGAGCCTGGACCCGAGCAAATGCGGCGGCCAAAGCCACCATACCAATCACGACAGACCTCATTCTGGCTCGTAACTGTGTTGAGGAGTGTTGCTCTAGAACGATGAGGGACGTGATGGTTGGTAGGCAAGCTCGGCTTAAGTATTCCTGGCACCACATGGAGGGATATTGGACCAAAGTCAAGGCTCCGTGAAAGGAACAAAGCTGGGACCAGCGGAAACTAGGATTGTGTCGTGCCGTTCACTTATATAAGGAAGCGTGCCGTCTGTGAAAGAAATCTCATCGGGTCATTGAACTCTACGATGTCACATGGACTTTTGCTGCGCCGTATCCTACAGAGACTGGAATGGCGCCTCTCCTGTCGACCTACTGTGGCGCCCTCGAGCAATCACCGTCTAGGCCACCACGCGCATCGGCCCTAGTCATCACTCCGATAGTAGCCGGGGCTCTTCTTGTAGGCTTCATCATTGCCTATCTTGCACGATGTCGAGCCAAGAAAGTCCTGTTCTTGAAGGCTCGCCAGGACAACCCTTGTTTAACGTGGCACGCTTTCACACGAATTCAGAGATTGACCCCAACGCAGCGCTGGGATGAGTACAAAGTGCAGCGTCGTGAACTGATCCATAAATCTTTGGAAGCAAAGGCATATGATAAAGTCAAATCTCATTGACGGGGACATTCTGGCAGATGGTGTGAACACATGAAAGGTCATTCCCGTGGGCATGCTCGTTGGTGCACGATGTGATAGTCCTCGGGTGACGGGTCAGTCTGCCTGAATCAAGGTCCAAACCCTATTTTGGTCGGCCAGATTCCAGTCCTCCAGGATCCACAGCCTCTTTCAGGTCCAAGAACTTGACCATTAATGGAAACCTCCAGCTGCCGCGAGTCCGGAATCGTCTCCGGCATTCCAGCGCTAACCCAGTGCGCTGTGGGTGCAGGGATGTGCCCCGCCGGTGCACAGCCCATGGTCCTCTGAAAGGACGTGATAAAAATAAATGCACGCCTGGTCCATTCACGGACCTGCAATCGTCGAGATCATCGACTTGATCATCGGCTCCAGTGATTGAAGATATAAGATCAAAATATGGGCTGCTCTCAACCGTTTCATTCTAAAATGGCAGATTCTTTGCTCTGCGACTTGCAGACACATGTTTGCCTGCCTGCCACTGCGTTTTAGTATCTATATTCCCTTCTTTGTTGTTACCCATCTTCACACAACTGGCAGCCCGCACCAATGGCTCCATCCTCGATAGTACCAACGCCAAGTGCTTCCGCACTGATAGTCTGGCACACCGCGTTCAAGTCGCCGAAGTGGAAGAGAGGCGATTTCGCTACGCGCCAGACCCTCAACAATGTGACGAGCATGATCAAGTGGCACTTGCTTGGAAAGATTGAGGCCGATGAGATAATACCGAGACGTCCTGTTCCTGCACGACCCCGCAGCAAGCAATGGTGCTGTGGAATACCATCCACTGATACACTACCGACTACGAATATACATGAGAATAGCGAGGCAAAGATCGACTGCTTCCATCTGCAGAACCCCCAGGCGCGTCTAGCATCTTCAGATGTCGCAGCGACCCTTGCAGCAGATGCGACGCTTTCCACACTACCGCTCCAGCTTCCCCATCGTCTATCGAAAGGTCAGTGTCGGCCGACACACCGCCCTGTCCCTTCAGAGGATGCTGAGTTTATATTCTTCCACTCGACACCCTGCACCATGAACATTCCGACGTTCAGTCATGGCCGCATTCGAATCCCCAAGCCCGAGTCCATACTTTGTGCAGACGTCATGCCTGATAAGACCCTAGACTGGACGGCCTTTCAAGTCGCCATCCTTGGCGGGGCAGGTGATCTCGTCTCGGGCGGCTCAGACCTCACGCGCCGCACCGATGATGATGAGCTTGATGAGATCACAGCCTGGTTCGACGATTTCGGCTTTGAGTCGGCCGGCAGACTTGTGCGCGCCAGACGTTCCGCTCCAGCCGGGTTGCCGAGTATGGCGCAATCCAACGCGAGATCTATTGGGATCAGCTCTACCTCCCCAAGTGCCACCAGCCCGGATGCGGAGGTTCCCATCCCGTTGCCGGGGGGGCTGCCGCGGGGATTTGAGGAAGCCGCTTACTCGCCGACGATTTTCAGGGACGAGCCCAATTGTCAGATACAATCGTCGACGCCAAAGAGACGATCGAAGACGGATTGCAGTAGCGACCGAGACAGCGAGTGGTGGAGCCCGCCGCAGAGTCCCATGATGGAGCTCGCTTTCTTAGGCCATGGCGACCACCGAGACTTCGTTCTAATGGGTTACAATCTTGGGCATGATCTCAATGATTTTCTGGAGTGGGAATCGCATCAAGCATGCGGCTGGAGATAAGAGTAGGATTTGTATTACACATGTGTAGTAGTTGCGGCGTCGTGGGCATCATTCAATTCCATTAACACCCATTACCATTGGTCGTCCGCCTATCCATGCTTCAGCGTTGCTAGATACACACTTTGACCTAGAGTGGCCGGTGGATGAAGATGGCGGTTACTAGCGGTGCAAGCACCCAGAGAAACGTAATGTCAAAGTGTGATGAGGCGCCCGTTGCGAAAGACGGCGTGGCAGCCGTCGGTTGTTCTTCGATGGCTTCGCTCTGCCTCGGGATAGTGCTATTGGACGCTTCTCCAGGCCCGGTGTCATGATTTGGGCTTCCTATTGCGGATGACGAAAAGTCTCTCGACCTGGTAGGAGTGGCTTCAACGGAATCGGCTATAGGGTTCGTAGCAGGATCATCCAGGTTGATTGACTCTGTGCGTTCCCTACTTTGACTACTCTGACTCAGCTCGACTCCAGTTGCGGCGCCTTCGGGTCTAGACCCAGGCCGTCCTGAGTCAATGGAAGTCGTAGCCGAGCTGAAGGTTACCTCGGGAGCTGGGTCATCGAAGCCAGCAGTCTCAGGACGTTCGTCTCGATCTACAGAAGTTGATCCTGGCTCCGTCATCGTCTCACTGGGTTCGTCTTGGTTTACAGGTGGTAATGTTGATTCCGTCGTTGTCTGGGTTGCTTCGTTGCCAGAACTGGAGAAAGTTGGCCTGCCAGAGCGGGAGACGTCCGAGCTGGAGGTCTCCTGAGGAAGGACTATGGTATTGACTCCGGAAGTCTCCTTGGTACTCGGTGTCGGTGCTGGCGTCGAGTCGATCGGCTGGACGGATGTGGTTGTTTCGCCGGGTAGTTGCGTTTCTGTCTCGGTGACGAGCTCTGAAGTGGCAATTGCTCCAGAGGGAGTATCCATCCGCGACGTAGAGTTCGCCGGGACCGGCTCCAGGCCCTTGCAGAAACTCAGAAACTGACCAAACTTCTGGTCGACATAGAGACGGCGGATTAAAGGGCCATCATCTGCATTTGAATCGATACAAGATATGCACAGTTGGAAGTCCTGCTGAAACTGCGAGTCGGCTACGCAGAGGGCCGGAGACTTGCCCACCGCCAGTGCTTCCTTGTAGCAGTTGTTGCAGTCGTCAAAGCACACCGCAGGAGCCGTTGGTGCACCATCTTCCTGGCGCCGCTCATGGTTTGGCAGTCCACGCATAGGGGGTGGCTCGTGTTGCACGGCGAGAGGCGAAGGGGCTGGGATCACTGAGAGATCCGTCGCAGAAGCCCAATTCCCGGTTGTGATGGTGTATGTCTTGCCATACTCATTCTTGACGATGGTGTCGGATTCGAAGATGGAGTATGGGAGACCAAAGGCATGTGCGTTAAGGTTGAAGTATCCCTCATCCAACGGGACGTGTCCCGTTTCACCCTCCGGCCAGTGGACTCTTGAATAGGACGGAGAGTGGACACAGTACCTCAGCTCACATACGTAGTCGTCGGCCGGAGAGTCAGCCCAAAGGTTGCATCCCAGAGGCTTCGGCGGGTCACAAACAAAGCCAGGCACGCAGCCGAAGGTTCTGTTGGAGTTCCGGTCGTACGGGCTTTCCAGATCGTTGCTCGGGGTAGTTGTCGGAGCAGGGCATGCCGTGATGGTGGTGGCAGTCGAGGACGAAAGGGACGTATACGCATTCGCAGAAGACTCAATCGAAGGGAGCAATGTGCTGGTGATGACTTGCGTCACACCATCCGTCGAACGATCCGTCGAACGATCTGCCGACGTAGAGACTTGGACGTGAGTTGTCGACGCAGCGTTTCCACCCGTCTCCACGGCGGCCGTCGCCCAGACTGTTGTCGTGTAATAAGCGCAGTCCGTCTGCTGGTCCAGGATACCCAGCTCAAGGTCGACGAGCTCTTGATCAACGCCAAGGGAGAGGCCATATACGGTCTTGGGTGCGCAACTACCATAGGTCAGAACAATGCGTAGTGATTCTCTAAGTATCGGCCTGAGACTCACACAGATGTAGTGATCGTGGCCGGATAGGATGTAATCCCCGAATTTACGACGCTCTGGGTCCCATGCTCCGTGGTGGTGTATTCATTCGTGACATAGACGGTCGAGATTGCGATCAGGGTGATGTCCTCAGTTGTCGGTTCGCTAGTGTAGATGTTAGCGATGTGGTTGCGTTCAAGGCCGCGGTATATCAGCTCACTACATGGTTGTGGCAATTTCCTTGGTTTCGGTGACCGTTCTGGTCTCTGTGACCGTCTCTGTCACATACGTCGTCTCGGGAGAGCTTGGAAGGATCAGCGGCAAGTCCGCTGGTGCCATTGGCGTCTATTTCAACGGGTGCGATACTTACCACTGCACTGACGCGGGCGTGGGAGTGTAGCGAGCCCTGACGGAACAGTAACCGACACACAGGTCATATTGGGGTGTTGAATCGACAAGAGCCGCGAACGCGCCGACGACCAGGATGTACCATCTCATTGTGGGCGACTTCTAAGTGTGCATACCACAGGCTAGGGACAAGAACGAGGCGGAATGGGCTAAACAACGGCGCCTGATATTTCCTATCTTATGTACGTCCGGTGGCGACGTTGCTGCGACGCATAGTAGACGTGAGCTTCCGGGGACCCGGGGACTTGGCCGAAAGTTCGTCCAGACTCGACAGTCTGTTCACCGTGATCGCGATCGTCAGGGAATATTGGTCCACTCGTAATCATACTCCTCTGCGCTGTGCCGCTCTCAGCCTGCTTCTCCATTGTGTTGGAGCATGGAGCCCTGATGCCGGCCCAAGCTGCCTGTCCATATGGCACGGCTCAAAGACCTTCACTTGCCGAGGATGGCTGTACGTGAGGATGATGGCCCGAGATGAGTGATTCCGGGATGTATAATGACCGTGGCTAGGGTCTTCCACGCGGGGTTTTCGTGAAAGGTGTGTGGGACGGAAGGAATACGAACAGGAACAGCCATGATTTCTTGACTTGAAGCCCCATATGAGATTGTGGGGATCACATCAGTATTCCTGATGTTCGTCGCAGGCGTCGAGTTCGTCAACAATAGCCGGGTGGCGTGCTTCATGCCGCCATTCGCGGATAGATATCACCCCTGCCCTGTTGTTGTCTGAATCGGTTCCTTTGGACATGGGTTGAATGAAGACCGACGAAGGCGGGGGTCGAATCACCTCAGGCCCCAGTATCGCCGCGATGGACAGAAGCGCGGTTGACGATAGTAGAGGACGCTGCTCCATCGCCCGAAGAGAGAGTCCGGGCTGGCCCAAGGGGCCCCTAACCCTTGTCATCCGGCAAGCGAGGTCATTGCTCCTCTCACGCGAGTCAATACACACTACCTTGCGCTTCGGGCTGCCTAACCACCATGTCTCATCGCGGCAATCGGAATGGCAGTCACATCTTTGCGTTTGCGCCATCCGTTTGGCGCGAGGGTTGACAATGGTGAAGGAATACGAGCCATGATGGGCTCCCCTGTTCCATTGGCCGAAGATCGGCTATTCATTCTCAAGAGAGAGAGGCCAGGAAGCTTCAGCAGAGGGGTTAGAAATTGGACGAAGTTGGATGTCGTTGATATTACGATGCGCATTACTTTGGACCGTTGTGACAGCCCCGCCATGCTCTCAATAGCAGCTGGTTTGACGCCCACAAGCGTTGTTTTCCTGACAAGTCCCACCCTGTCCACATCGATCTTATCCTTCTCAGGAAACGAAGCTACTGTCCCGTGACTTCCGCGATGCACGACCGGGGCCTTGCGCCTCAACGACAGCAAATACAAGGGTAGGCTGTCCTGACTCGATCCCTGCGAGCGCTTTGCGGCCCTGCCCGTTTCCCGATCTGCCGACGTTCACATTGACCAAGGGTTCTCGTCCAAAGGCTCTCAACCTGATCTTACTTCATCATACAGGCTACGGTCCATCAACCATCAAATCTGGCATTACTCACGCAGAACAGTGTCACGCGGCATGCTCGTGGATCTGCCGAGATCATGAAGAGCTGGTCGTCATGTTCCATGTCCAGCTCATCTCTCCTTGCTCAGTACGATCAGGAGCACTCTGTACCTTCAACAGCCGCTATCTCCGGCGGGATGGTTCTCGACCTGGGCCAACCGGGTTGCCATGGTCTCTCACAATCTTCTCCAGGCCCAATGTCCAACAGTCCGATTCGCGGAGATGGCCGCATGGATGCTCCGGGCAAGCCTTTCCGCGTGGAGTGGTCTCCCCACCTGGCCTTCCTTTCCGCAGCCTGACATGGTCTTGGGGATCTACCGAACACTATCTCCCACCCGTTGGTTCGTGCATCCTTAGTGTTGTCAACGGCCCGAGTCGGCTTCCGCAAGTCCGATCAGAAACGCCATACCAGCGAGGGCTCAGGGAAAGTGGTCAATGGCGAGCTGTATCTTCTCTGGCTGCCCGGCGACAGCAGCAACCCAGCTCGGAACATTCGACCTGCATTGGCCACCTACACTTCTGATCACCACCTGCACAACATCGGGCGCATGTAGCTTGGTTCAAACCCTCGCAGTGCACTGATCTTTCGGCCACTTCTGCCTCGCACCCAACACAGGGGACTTGTCGCTGCCATGGCTCACGTGCTGGCCGTCTGCTTCCTCGCCGCCTTTGCCAGGGTGGCTTTCGGTCAGTTTGAGGGGTGGGTTGAGGATCAAGTCAATGCTTCGATGTGTCTATGGGCGCAACCAAGAGGTATGTTCTACTGGATGGACTGAGTCTTCCGGTGGCTCGTTGCTTACCCTCCGCATAGGTGCCGTTATCAGAGACACGGTGTACCTCGACGGTGGCTTTCTGTACTGGAGCCAAGGGCTTTCGAATGGAGAATATGGAGCCCCAGAACAACAAGGTCGGTGGCGGTATCTCTTACCATCTTTGCTTGTGCCGATGGCCTCCTTGCGCTGATGCCTGCTAGAAAACCCCCTCGGCCTCATGTATACTCTCAACTTCAGCCGCTCGTTTCAGTCGTCTGACAACTTGACGGCGCTCTTCGGGACGATATCCAAAGCCCGCGGCGGTATCGGCAACGCCAACAACGACGCACCCAACTATTATGACGGAGCCATGCTCGTGAACGACGCTCAGTTGTCGCTGTACGGAGGCTTGGTCAAGAAGACGGATGCCTTTCCACCCCCTCGCGCAGATGACGCCCTGACCTACCAGGCTTGCCAATACGGGCCCGTACGGGATCAGTTCGAACCAGGCTTCGTCTCAAACACGCTTCCGGTTGGTATGACGCGGTACGTTGCGTATGGTGGAGCAGTCAGCGCACCGTCCGAGAACATGGCATGGTATTTCGGCGGACTTCGAGCACCAAACTGGGGGCCCGTGTTCCAACGAAATACGAACCTCACAGAGAATGCTCTCAACACCTCGAATACCCTTCTCACTCTGGACATGGCGACCCAGACGGGCCTTGTGTGGACGAATAATACCTTGCCGGGTGGGGTGAAAAGCAGGGCGAACCCTGAGGTGGTCTGGGTTCCCGTGGGTGAACAGGGCATCCTGGTGGTTATCGGAGGGGTCACCTACCCCGACTGGTTGACAAGCACCCGCAAGTCGGAGAATCCAAACCGAAGCGTACGTCTTTATGGCCTCCATTCGAAAAGTGACACTGACAGCTACGTAGAGAGAGGAAGGCGACGAGTTCATGAGTACGATAGAAATCTATGATATCGCCAATGACACCTGGTACAGACAAGCCACTTCGGAGGCCCCGACGGCGCGCACGCGAGCATGTGCCGTGGTGGCTTCAGCTCAAGACCGGTCCAGCTTCAACATTTATTACTATGGAGGCTATCCCGGCGTGGATCCCAAGGTGGAGATGAACGATGAGGTCTGGGTCCTGTCCCTTCCCTCCTTCACCTGGACCATGCTCAGTGAGGGTAAGCCGGGTCGTGGTCGGAACGGACATAAATGTTTTATGCCCTATCCCGACCAGATGATGGTCATTGGCGGAATGACCTCCGAGGCTGGCGATAACCTTGAATGCCTTACCGGTCTCATCCAGATCTACAACCTGACGAGTGGCCAGTGGATGGATGGCTATGACCCGGAGAGGTACGCTGATTACGGTGTTCCCACGGCCGTCAGGGAAGTCATCGGCGGCAGTGCTGCAGGAGCGGCTACCTTGACGACTCCGAGCCCGTCAGGATGGTCGGACGACAAACTGGCCGACGTCTTCGCAACGCCATACTCGACGTCGAAAATCCAAACTTGGTATCCCTATCAAAGAGTGACCGAGGCCAGCCAACCGACAGTTGAGCCTGGGGGCGATGGAAAGAACGCCAGCGACGATTCTGGGGGCGGCGGTGGCATGCCGAAATGGGTCGGACCAACTCTTGGTGCTGTCCTCGGGTTTGTCTTCCTGGTTGCGTTTCTCGCAGGCTTCTGCCTCTGGCGCAGGCGAAAGCTTCGCCATCAAGGCGCTCGCACCGAGTATAACGGCACCCGCATTCTGTCCTGGATCAGGGGCCAGCCAACGGAAGACAAAGCTCTCACCCTCACTACGTTAGAAGAGTTGCCCTCCAACGCTGACACAGTGGTGGGGCATGCAGCAAGCTCTCCTTCAGTCCCAATTCTGCCTGTCGTATCACAGTCTGAAATGATGGACACCACAATCGCAGAGCTACCTGGTCTTTCTCTCCCTCCCACAACTAGCATCAGCAGACTAACATCCACCACCTAGATACCTCAATGCCCCCCGAGCTCTTTGATACAGGCCTTACCCCCATGGAGGTGATTGACAAGCACACGCATTTCGGCAACTCATCTTACCCCACGTCCATCCAACCGACATACCATTATAGCTCCGTCTCGGACAACGATATTTTGTCCGCCTCCCGTTCATCAGGTGTCCTTGGCCCCTACTCCCTCGCCGACTCCCCAACCCGTGACGTTGTCAGTCCCATTGACGCTCCCGACCCGGCCGTCGGAATGAGGGATCGCATATTGTCCGTCGTCTCCGGCATGAGCGACCGCGACACTGGCCATCTCCGCCAAATCAGCGAAGCCACCGTCAGTGCAGCGTCCGACGCCGGCAACTCCTCGCCCGCGACCATTATTTCTCCTCTCGATGTGTCGGCTGCCCGTACCACAATGTCAATTCCGACCCCAATCAGCCCACCCACGGCGGGTTTGTCATTTGAGGACGAGGGCGACAGGTGTTCGTCAGCGTTCGGCGGGAGGCAGATCCATGACGTAGTTTCGGCGTTCGAGCCCAAGGTCCAGAACTAGGCCTTGCAAGGGTCGGCGGGTCAATCAACCCAGATTGAGGCTTGGTAGCGGGACTTGAGGCCCAGAATAAGGCCTAGAACAGGGACCAAACCGGGTTGATGTAATGGGCATGCCAGCACTGAATGAACTTTTCCTCACTGCGCATCCCTTCGCCTCGATATCTTGTCATATTTTCACGTTCGCTCACTCGTCTCGTAGAATGGCGCCGACACCGACCGGCCTTTTCGAGCTGCTACCCAACGAGCTTATCACGCTTCTAGCCAGTCTGTTGCCAGTTACCGACGTCGTATCTTTGAAACGCGCGACACACGATTTGCTGCCAGTTCTAGATCAACGCATTGATCCTGCTGAATACCTCCAGCGGGTCGGGCCCTTCACAGGTAGCGACGAGCTATTAGAGACAATGGCGACGCACGGTGCTGTGCTCTCCGGATCCAGAGCCTTGGAGTATTTTGTCCCAGGATCAGCCACGGATGCATCAGATTGGGACTTCTACGTTCCCCCGGTGCTTTCCTCGGTTGTGGCTGTCAAAAATGCTCTGGAGCGGTCAGGCGTGACCTTTGAATCCAGCCTCGCACGGGCAGCTCGCAAGTTGAGAGACGAGTCTTTCGTAACTCTTAGCCGGAATCAAGTCATTGCTGTCGCTTACGAGGCATACTTAGAAACATACCAGTGGCCTCCCGGGACTCGATATATAGTCGCCGCGGTACACAAGGCATATCCAGAATTACAGGATATGGCTCCCCTCATCCGAGCAGACGGCTCCGTCCGTTGGTTGGAGACCCTCGTCCCTATTCGAATCGACGACGGCGGCTCTACATCCTTTCCTATGCCTGAGCAACAAAGATTCCATTCTTATCCCAACAATATCGCAACAAAGGTCTTATGCGGGAGCGCCTGTAAGAACAACAAGACGGTTTCCATTCAGTTGGTGATAGGGGTCATAGATCCTCGAGGGATTGTGATCTCCGAGCCGCTCCTCCAGACGGTTTTCAGAAGCATATTCTCCTTCTATGGCAGTCACGTCCAGTGCTTTTTGACAAAACATGCTGCTTTTCACATGTACTACAAACTGGCACTGGAGAAGACAGCATACCAATGGCAAGTCCCTGAAAGAATCCGAGAGAAGGCAGAAGCCGCCGTTCAGAAATATAGTTCCCGTGGATTTGAGTTCAAGACGGCTCCAGAGGGCGACAGACGGGAGCTCCGCGCTGCGAAGGACGACAAATCCTGCCTCCTCGAGCTGGATGCCCACAACCACTACCAGCCCCCTATTTCACTGGTCAGGGAACTGCGTTGGCATCATTCAGGGCAATTCATTCGGCCATGCCTGCAACCCAACACCACAAGTGCACGGCGCGAGATGCTCCGCTTTGGAATGGTTAGCAGATATAACTCTTTGCATTGACATTAGTACGGGCTATGTGACTGGGTCGGATCGACTTAGTAGGGCTTCTTTAGTATCATGAACCCTTTACGCTTCGAAAGACGCGGCCGAACGGATAGCAAGGCCGTTTCCAAGTATATGACGTAGATTCAGGTGCTGGAAGTCTTTGACTCCTTTGATACTTTACACAAACAGAGGGGTTACAATATCACGAAGATGTATGAGAATTTGCCATGAGGTTGTACGTCTGGTGGCCTCTGATTTCTGGCGTCAAGCCCATAGCCTCGTTCAACACCGGGCACACCGCTACGCAGACGCTCCACCCCCTCAGGAACTCCTTATTGTGGGGAGGTCGGGCCAGACCGAAACCGTGCCAATAGTCTTCAAGTTGAGCAGTGGCTCATCTCAGAAGTTACCCTCAAAGTTGTTGCCGGTCTCAAAGGTCTCGCCACAATGATTAGAGATAGTCATCGCTTACCGTCGGCCAGCTGGAAAACTCTACTTCATATGGGGGTCGAGGGGCTTAGCAGGCGGGGCGTCAGCCTGAACGACGCTTTTCTGGAAGACTGGCTGCTAGTGGTGTTCGTCTGGGTCAACAGGAAGGAGGCCAATAATGACTCAAGTCGTTATGGGGACTGAAGGAGTGTTCTGGTGACCGCAGGCCACAATAGGGGTCTGGAGATGGAAGCACTCCCTAAGTGCTGCCAGCCTGGAGGCCTCTCAAGGTGTCAGAGCACCTGGTCTTGTCCTAGAACCACAGCACATTCCAGTATTACCACATGCTGGTGGGGTAAGTCTTGAAATCGCCATCCACTTGGCTCTTCATAGCAACAGCTAGTTTCCCTTGATCAGCATTTCAGTCCATCCTTCTTGTTCGCAACCGCTCTTAGGCTCTTGCAGAACTTCCATCCTTTGGCGGGCTTGTTGTGATGTCAACATCCCTTCGACCCCAGCGAACGCTCACCGATTTCAAAGGCTCGAGATGCTTTTTGATGACACCTGATCCACTTTCGGTGGCTCCAATGAAGCGATTCCACTCCCCTGCACCAGACTGCATTCTCTTCCTTCTTCTTATTCTTCTTGAATTCTCTGAAGTCGGAACATTCGGCCAGCATGACAAGCTCGAAGAGAGCAGTCATTGACTCTGCTTGAGAGCAGCTGACTGCGCATATGCGCACATGGGTCTTGGTTAAGCTGGATGTGAGCTTAAAGACGCCGACGCCTCCATCATCACCTCATGGCGGGCTGGAACCTTGGATAAGTCGGACCCCAACAACCACCAAAGAGGCCTCTTCACAGTCTGATTTCATTAAAAATCGAATCTCCCGTCACCAGGGAAGCTCTCCAACATCAATACTTGAGGCTGTCGACCAGTTTACGAAGAGGGCGCAAGCGATTATGCGTCACTATACCCTGATGGGGAAGGAGATCAATCATCTTCGAGAGGAAAATGCAGTACTAAGCCGGCGTCGCAGAGCCAAAAAAGTACGTCTCCGGCATGGAGGGAGCATGGCGCAAGGCGAAGGACAAGATCAGAACATTCAGAGAGAGGTAGATTCGCAGATGATGGAGGAAACGCTACAAAATCCAAGTATGTCGACAAGGTCGGCTCCGAAGAAACGCTGCTGTGGCGTCTGCGGAAAGACCGGTCACAACGCAAGAACTTGTCAGTTAGTTCTCCCAGAGCCAGAGGATAGCGACAAATGAATTTCAATTGAATTAGCTGCGTGATTGTTGAGTTGTTGGTCGAATTGATCGTGAAAGTTGGTTGAGGTGGTCCACTCGCCCGTGTGGTCCACTCGCCCGTGATGTACGTTATTTCATGTCAAAGTTAGGAAGACGCGTCGCAGTTAGTCAGGCCGGCATGCCCTGACATAAGCAGGCGAAAAGCACACCCCCTCGCGCCCCCAAACCCAAACCTTCCTTCATCTTTCTAGGGGCCCACTCTCTTACTTTCTTCTCTGCAACAAAAGTCGAGCCGCAAATTTCTTTGACGCGGCGCGTCTTTCTACTCTGCTCTTTTTATTCTCTTCCTGGTTCGCCTCTAGAATCTGGAGCTCCCTGAGCTCAAAAGCGCCGTTGGCTCTTCAACGGACCCGCCCTCTCTCCCGATACCAATACACTTACCTTACGCCTACACAACACTCGCCCACCATGGCGTGGTCCAAGTCGACGCGCATTGGCATTATGCTGGCCATCGACGTCGTCTTCTTCATCACCGAATTGACAGTCGGATTGCTTGTCAAATCACTTGCGCTCCTCGCCGATGCCTTCCACATGGTATGCCCACTGTCGCAGACCCGAGATCGGGATCCCTGCCTCGGAGACCGCGCCACTGACTCGACTCGAACAGCTCAACGATATCATCTCCCTCTGCGTCGGACTCTGGGCTGTTGCGGTCGTGAGCAAGGCCACCACTGACAAGTACTCGTACGGCGTATGTTGCACCCGAATCACGACCTGCGGCGAGGCAAACAACTAATCAACCGTGGCACAGTGGCTGCGAGCCGAGATTCTCGGTGCCTTCTTCAACGCCGTCTTCCTGATCGCGCTCTGCGTGTCCATCCTGCTGGAGGCCATCTCCCGATTCTTCGACCCTCCCGACATCCAGAACCCCCAGCTCATCCTCATTGTCGGCTCCATTGGCCTCGCCTCCAACCTGATCGGATTCTTGGTGCTGGGAGGCCACGGCCACGATCACGGGCATGGAGATCACGACTACGACCACGACCACGGCGAACACGACCACTCGCACTCTCACGAGCATGCGGCCGAAGAAGGCCGTGTTACAGCCACCGACCGCAACAACTTCGCGATCAGCAACGACGACGGTCCCGCTATCGATGTCCTGCCCGAGTTCGCTGTCGCCAGGGCTACCGAGGGCGCGCCGACCACTCCCCGCCGCATCAGGTTTGACAGCGAATCCGAGTCTCCCAACAACCGCGGCTCCAGTAACACCAGGGGATGCGAGAGGGAGCGCCGCAGGGCTAGCAGCCTGCGCCACTCGCGCCTCACGAGCATCGACGACATCGGCATCTACCCTTCCAGCTTCAGACAGGAGATTATCGACGCGAGCAGGCCCAGGTCCAAGAACCTCGACGGCACCACCGACGAGAGCGACGCCGAGGACAGCCCCGTCCAAGACGGCGAGACGAGCGAAAACACCCCGCTCCTGAACGACGGCAACGGCAACACGAGCTACAAGAGCACCTCCCGTCACCGTTCGTTCAACGGCCGCCCTCGGAGAGACTCGAGCCTGCAATGCGAGCACAACCACAACAAGCCCCAGGATGGCAAGAAGGGTGGCTACGGCCATAGCCACGGCGATATGGGACTGAACGGCCTGATTCTCCATGTCATCGGCGACGCGCTCGGCAACATCGGTGTTATCGCTACTGCCCTCATCATCTGATTGACCGATTGGCCCGGCAAGATGTATGCCGACCCCGCCGTGTCGCTCTTCATCACCCTCATCATTCTGAAGTCGGCTCTCCCCCTCACCTTCGCCACCTCCAAGATTCTGCTCCAGGCCACGCCGGACCACATCGATCTTCAGGACATTCGCGAGGACATCGAGGCCCTGCCCGGTGTCGTCAGCTGCCACCACGTTCACATCTGGCAACTCTCTGACACCAAGATCGTTGGCTCCATGCACGTTCAAGTTAGTTTCCCGATCTCGGCCGAGGGTGGCGAGAAGTACATGGTCCTGGCCAAGCGCGCACGTAAGTGCCTCCACGCCAACGGCATCCACAGCGCCACGATCCAGCCCGAGTTCCTCTCGAGCGCCGAGCACGCGCTCGTCGAGGATTCAACCGCCCTGAAGCTGGATGGCGCCGGAGACCACGTCGTCGTCAGGAAGACGTCGTGCCTCCTCGAGTGTGTCGAGGACTGCGTCGGCAAGGGCTGCTGCTCCACGGGCACCACCGTCGCGGGCTCCAGCCCGCAGAGCCACCACAGCCATAGCCCCAGCGAGTCGCCGCACTGGCACTAGGACCACCTGGTGCACTCCTTCCTTGGGTTTTGAGACGAGACGATCAGGATTTGGGTGAGCTCGGCGAAGGCTCACGTATGAAGCGACGAGCTCCCGACGGGGACGGACGGAAACGTGACGGCGCGCTGCTGCCACGATCTCTCCAAACCATACATGCGACGATAGAGAAAACCCTACTAGGATGAGGCCTCTTACCTTTTTTTGAAATCCCCTTCATTTCGTCTCTAATAGTCCGACTTTGCTATTCCGAAGGGAACCCGTTCGCGGCCTTTGCGGCTGCTGGCGTTGGCATGGAGGTTGCTTTGTGTAGCAGCCGGGGACGACGTGGCTTCTATGGAAGCCAGCGGGCATGGGCCAGATAGCAGCCGCGACGGTGTGCATGAGATCGGATCGTCTGGCATGTTCGGCTTGGACTGTCCGCCGGATATCGCTGACGTGGAAAAGTTGCGGTATTTTGTGGATTCCATGGGCGAAACGGTTGCGGCAGAGGAGGCATGCGGATCTGCGTGGAGAGGGTCTGCTGAAGTGCGGCACAGGTTCTCAGCCGAGCCATATGTCCTTGTTCCTCGAGGCCAGGGCTTCGTCGACTCCTTCGATACATGGTTTTTCGCAAAAGCATTCCCGACTCTGCTCCCGTGGGGCAGAGGCGGCCCTCGCCAGGCTGAGGAGTGTCTTGCAGGCGCAGATGCCGCGTTACGTGCTGTTGACACGGAATTTGCCGCCCAACAACTGGTGTTGTCCCGAAACATGACCCTCGAGGCATGGGCTAAGTTGGTTGTCCAGCGCCACGGTGGACGTTTGCTTCGCACCCCGTGCTCGCCTTTCTAGTCTTCAACATGGGAGTTCGGCCCAGAAATCACCGTGTGAGCATGGCCAGCGTGGGTAAGAGCGATTTCCCCGAGATAGAGCGCATCCTCCAAGGGCTGACGGCGTCGAGACTCGAATGTCTCGTGCATCACCTCGCTGCTAGCCTGACGCGCGAGTATGGGACCGGCGCGGGCACGAAGCGCCCCGGTGCGGGTCATCTGGCCCCACTTACGGTTTTCATCCGCACTTGCGGTTTCTGGTCCCACTTGCGGTTGCCATCCGCACTTGTGGTGTTTGGGGCCAGCGACGACTCTCACCTCCACGTGGTGCTGGCTGGAACCTGTGAAGCCTTTCGTCCCGGGCATTGACAGAGCCCAGAAGAGTAACCGCGAGCCAGCACTTGTCCGTTGGTTCTGGCTACGACAGCGGCAGGGTTCACGAGCCCTGCCGTGCACAGCCCACAAGGGGACACTTTGAAAACCATCCGACCTACGACCACGAAATCGAGCCTACAACCGATGGACATATGGGTTGTGGAATAGGACACCCTTGGGGTGCTTTCGGGCTGCTATGTCGAAAGGGACGAGAGGCGTCAAGGAGCGCGAGCGAAAAAAGAAGAGCAACGAGTAGGACAAGAAGCGACACTCCCGAACCCCCGCAGAGAACGACGAAGCACCTTGATTAGTAGGAGGGGCAACACTGCGTCGCTTGGCTGTATTGGCTACAGAGAGGATGCAAGTGTGTGAACTCCTGTGAGACACGGTCGGCCTTGCGGGAGAGATCTTGTGAGGCAGCGTGAAACAGATTTGATAGACTTACACCAGCTCCTTCAACAGGTCGACCTGCTCTGTGCGTTTCAATTTCCTCCCCATGGCCCAGGCGAGTTTGTGTCGTCTCGACTCGCCCGGCGCACCCGGGAGGTGCGAGCTGGCGCTTGTGACGCCCGTCGTGGCGCGAAGCGACCGCGACTTGCGCGCGTCCGAGGGGTCGCAGATGTCCCTGATGAGGTCGAAGACTTCGTCCACCGCCCTGCGGGTCTTCTAATCGTCGAGGGCTGCATTATGCTCGTCAGATGGCTTCCCGTCGTCAAAGCCCACCGCGCGGCCCCAGTTCTCGAGGCGGACCTTGGCAGCGCTGAATTGGACGTCCAGGTTCCCAGGCTTTCTATCCATAAGCGTATGGATTAAGTTAATCCATATGGAACGGTCCATATGGATTACCCGTATTCCATACGAGATGACCGTATTCCATCCGTATGGAGATACGCCGGAAAATTGTTTACCCTTGCGTACCTTGGTCGGTCCCGCCGCGATGGGTAATAATATCCCTTCATTTTCCTTAGGAATCGCGTCGAGATTCAGTTCGATCAGCAAAAGTGCAAATGTCCTCCCTCGCTTCGTTTGCTTCTAGCGACGGCACGCGCTCTGTAGCGCCTGTTTCGTCAGCCTCTGAGCTGCCGTCATCTGTGAGCCCTGCTCCATAAATTGCGTCAAGCTCGAACGGTCGGACGACGCGAAAACGCAAGACGACAGCAAACACATGGGCACATGCACGCGAACCTCAAAACTCAGAGCCAGCGCGTTGCCCTCGCAAAAATGAGAAGATCTACTACTGCATGTACTGTATAGATCCGACCTATTCGACGACTGTCTCAACTACTTTCCGCCATCACTTGTGCAAAGTCCACGGGATTGAGTTGGACTCCCACGACCACCCTGTCAAGAAGCAGCGCGACAGCCTTATTCAGGATGCTTTCGCAAAGGCCGGAGAGATAAGTGCTGCAAAGCAGTTGATAAGGCAGGAAGACACTCTCAGAGCTGCAGTCAATCGGAAGGCCGCTCTCGAGGCTTTGGTCCAACTCGTCACCGTCCGCAACCTCTCCTACAATTGCAGTTCCTGGCCAGAGCTTCACGCGCTTATCGGCGCTATCAACTATACCGCGGAAGGCATCATTAGCCTCTCCCATGGTTCCATTCAGAAGCTTGTCTCCAATTCCTATTGTGTGCACAAGGATATCCTGCGGAGAAGGCTACAGTCCTCTCCATCAAAGCTCCATCTGTCTGCCGATGTCTGGACAGCACCGAATCACAAAGCTTTCCTTGGAACTTGTGTTAAATTTGTTGACCCAGAGTCCAAAGAGACATTACAGGCCATGTTGGCCTTGTCCGAGCTGCCAGGTCTCGATGGGCCCGGTAGCCATGGTGGAGCTGAGCAATGGAAGCTTCTGCTACACGTTCTCGAAGACTACAACATCTGGAACAAGATCGGCTTCTACACCGGCGATAACCACGGCTCCAACGACAAGCTCTGCCGTTTACTTGGCGAGCACCTACAAGCTCGGGGTATCAATTGGGAGCCAAGGAAGCAGAGGATTCGATGCCATGGCCATGTCATTAACCTCGCTGTTCAGGCCTTTCTTTTCATGGACTCCAAAGAAGCTGCACGAGCCGCTCTAGAGCAGATCGAGGGCGACGACGAAACTGCGTTCGGTGCCGACTTTGCACAGCGAGTCAAGGCGCAAAGAGCACTAGGTTGGCGTCGGCTAGGGCCTCTTGGCAAAATCCACAACATCTCGGTCCACATGCGCGAGAACGATTACCGGTGGAATCTCTTCAAGAAGCGCGCTAGCCGGTCGCTGGGGTTGGACAACGATACGCGCTGGAACTCATGGTTTCTACTGCTAGACGTTGCCCTTAATCTCCAGGAGCATGTGGAGTGGTACCAAAGAAGATATTATGAGAACCTACGGGACGATTATCTTGCCCCTAATGAGTGGAGCATCCTGGAGGAAACCCGCACTTTCCTTCAACCATTCTGGAAGACGACTCAGCTTACAGAGGGTCGCTACGCCACCCTCGACCGCACGCTCTTCACGATGGACGTCCTTCACAGGCATTACACACAAGCTTTCCAAAAGCACCACGACAACCATGCACTCCGTAGCTGCATCGCTGCCTCTTGGGCTGTATTCGACAAGTATTACCAGCTTACGGATGAGAGCCCTGCCTATGGCGCAGCAATGATGCTTCATCCGTCACGCCGTATGGCCCACGTCAAAAAGAATTGGCCCAAGTCGTGGCACAAACCGGTACTTGATGGCGTGACGAAGTATTGGGAGGACTACTACCAGATGCTGCCGATTACCACCACAACGCCCGAACTACGAGACAAACTGCAGCCACCCGATGAGTATGAATTGCTCGCTCGAGAGCTCGATGTCGTTCGCCCGGCAATGAGCGAGCTCGATGAGTACCAATCCTTCATCACACAAACGCCAGTTGCTATTGACTGCTCGCCGCTTACTTGGTGGCTCCGAGAAGAACAGCAACATCGATACCCTCGTCTCTCCAGAATGGCCGTCGATATCCTTTCAGCGCCTGCCATGTCCGCCGAGCCAGAGCGTGTCTTTTCTGGTGCGCGACGTACGATATCCTGGGATAGATGTCAGCTAGGAAGTGGCACAATTGAAAAGGGGGAGTGCATGAAGAGCTGGATTAAAAGCGGTATCACACAAGGGATCCCAGTTGAATTGATCGAAGCAGAGAGCGAAGAGAACGACGATGTTATGGCTAGATGGCGAGAAACCACCCCTACGTCCTAACCGAGGCCGATCGTATGAGAAACGATGACGTCATTTTTTGTATTCCATACGTATGGAATAAGATTCCATACGGAGAGAAAGTCGTAATCCATACAAGAATCGTTCCATATGGAGTATGGAATATGGATAGAAAGCCTGCGCCGGTGACGCTCCTACCGCGTGGTTGAAGGCCGCACCTGTCAGGGCGTAGTCGTAGGCAGAGTGAAGAGGTCTCCCGATAGTGCGCTCCGCAGTCAATTCGTAGGTATAGCGATATAGAACATCTGAAATCTGCCCTCCTCCTGCGGAGTGAGGCCCCCCGCGGCTCTTATATAGCAGCCTCGAGCCCCCCGCGGCGTCTACGCCCCTGATCAACAGTCTGACCGCACCTGTTTCATCGCGAGGCCGCGGTTGTGCCCTGACAGCACCGCAGAACCAATAGGTCGGCAGTAAGCAAGCCGACTACGAGCCCGGGGGCCTGATAACTCCAGAGGGTCTCCTCTGGAGGTCGCCATGCTGTCTGTATTCATCAAACACGAGAAGGAGAGGCGGAGGAGGTGCTTCTTACACATCGGTGCCACACTTTTACTCGAATTGAAAGATTCTCGCTTAGAAGAACTTACTTGTGAATTCTACACCTCAGGTGACGCAACCAAATCCTTTCGCCAATGGCATCTTGACCGGTTACCCACGATGCTAAGCCGCGTTGTGAGATGAGTGACTTGGACTTGACAAGCTTTGAGGTTTCATGCCTTTGCCTTTGCCGTAGACCAGGCCCGGACCCGCGCACCATAATACCAGAATAAAACAGGGACTGGGACCATAATTACACTGAGAAATCCCAGCAAACTGGTCGCCCACGCGACGCCCAGGTTCCGGTACATGTATCTAGCGAATAAAGGGAACGCAGCCCCGAAGATACTCCTCACCGCTCCATTTGCCGCCATTGCGCTATTCGCCATGTCGGTATAGCAGTCGACGATGTAGGTAAAGCATTGAATGAAGATGGTGTACATGCCGCATCCGATCAGGATGCTGGCGCAGACCTGACTTGGCCAAGGGACCTCAGGGCTTGACGTCCATGCGTACCAAAACATCCCCGCAGGTACAAGGCAACCCCCGAATATCATCAACGGGAGGCGCACTTCAGGCTCAAAGGTGCCACCGTTGCGCTTGTACGTCTGTTTAAAGTGCCTCTCATTGTACACTACCACAATAAGTGTGCCAAGTGTAACTCCAAGGATGATTCCAAGAAGTGCCAATGATGAAAGTGCGGCATCCCATCCTCGTTCGTCCCCAAAAGCGATTGGGTAGGATTGGTAGAACAAGTACATGACGCCATAGATGAAGGATTGGTAGAGGGTCAGCAACACCAGAATGACCTCGGTGAAGAAGAGACCTGGAGCACGACAAAGCCATCAGATGATGCCAGCTGTGATGTTGGGAAGGGATCTCGACACTTACGCCATGGCCGGATCAGATACACCTGAGCAACATAAGCGATGCTCACGTTTTCCTCATCTAGAGCACATCTGATACGGCTGTTGCCAGTCGCTTGGCGCAGCCGCTTCGCTTTTTTCTGGAGAATCTTTGGTGGATAAGTCTCAGTAAATGCCACTAAGCCCACAACAGTGGTTCCTAGGCCGGTGATGACGACGACCCACATCGTCCATCGCCAACTCAGAGAGCTGCTGACAATGAATCCTCCAATGATTGGGCCGAACGTAGGGCCAGAGAAGACGAGGAAGATGCAGAACGCCATCGCTACACTCCGGCTTGCCGGATTCCAACAGTCGGTGATGATGCCGCCTAGCACGGCAATAGGTGCGACCCCGAAAAAGCCGGAGAGAAACCGACCGATGAAGATGGTGGCAAGACTGTGGCCGAGGGCTGGCATCAAGCCGAACAGGGACGACAGTGCGACGCCTCCAATCAAGGGATATTTGCGTCCGAATTTCTCTGATAAAGGGCCAAAGAGAAGGGGCCCGAATATATATCCCTACAATAAGGTATCAGCATCACCGGACGGCTTGTCGCAGAGGCATCAGTTAGACGTACCACCAAGTACAAAGAGGTACCTAATATCGTCACCTCCTCGCTGACACCGAATTCTCGTGCCACGGCGTCTTGAGCACTGCCAAAGATGCTGCTGCCGATAGTCACCACCAGATTGAATGCAGCTAGCAGGAACGTGGCCCAGACACGGTCAAGTAAAGCCCAGTTGTGTGGGTGATCTGGGTCATCCGGAGACTCGAAATCGAGGATTTCAAGGCGGATCTCTTCTTCCAGACTATGGCCGTGATGATTGAGTCGAAGTTCGAGTTCGTCTCGAGTCGAAGCACCGCCATCCTCACAAAGTGGTATCGACGCTGTCATTATGGGCGCAGGTTCCTCGTCTTAGGTGTACTCAACAACGAAATTCACTCAAGGTAAAGGTAGGAGCGCAGACAATAATGCAGGGTCTGGTGCCTGGCATATATGTGCGATGTCAATCTAGCTGGACTCCTAAGCGTGTGGCCCAGCACAGAATTTCTAAGTCTCCGTAGCGGACTGACCACAGCAGTTGTCCAATCACGAACAAGAGAAGCATGTGAAGTTCGGCCACATTCTCGGCTACATCTCTACAGTTCCTTCGAGGGCGCATATTTCCTGCACCGAATAGAGAGAAGTGAAACGTGCTCTGGAACTGGCAGCAGTCGCTCCGATCTGGGGTAGTTGTGATAGCGGAGACTTTTCTGGACTGCTAGTGGTGGCCGAGAGCAGGGTTTCGGAGGAATACCAATGGCCTAGTTAATTGCACTACTTTGCCTGCAGACACACAGCCAGGTCTTCAAGAACAAAGAACTGAGCCAAACGCAGCCTCCAGATGTTCTTAAAGCTCAAGAAGGCGTACCTGTCTTCGTGCCTCGCGGCAGTGCAGGACGCAAAACGGTGTCTTCTCCGGCCCGTGAATGCATGCCTTGGGAATATCAGGACAGTGTGGCGACGCGTGCCATCGGACCTGCCTCGCCTCCAGTTCGTCGACCAGAGACAAAAAGTATAGCCTGCTCTTGTTGTCGACAACACCAAAGATCTCTGCCTTTACTGTCTTTCTCGCAAGCGCTCTCCACTCGGCCGGGTTGATGTCGAGAACGAAATAACCCACAGTTTGGCAACTGAATCCTGCTCCTGCTGCATCAGAAGCTGGCTGTACCAGCGTCCAAGTCTTCGTCTCGCTGTGCTGCGTTGACCGTTCAGTTTCGGCGTCTATAGCCTCCAAGATGGCGCGATAGTTGGTTGTCATAGAGATTAGTACGGTACTGATCAGCTGCGTATTTTGCACGCTGGTGACGTAACGCTGGGGGCAGATGGCGCACTGCAAAGGCGCCATGATCTTTTCCCACCAGCCACGAAGAAGCGTCAGGCCTGAAGGGAATTGTAGCTCGGTAGCCTGCTGTAGTTCGTCCAAGATCAAGTACAGGGTTGCGAGACAGGCACAAGGCCGGCCCAAGAGGAGGCCTGCCAGGGCAGTACTTGGGGTGCTTGGTATTGGTGCTTCCGTCGTGTGACTACTCATCAGCTAGGATTAGAAACTAGGTCCGGATTGGAGATCTGTCGAATTGCCGTGGCCACTTACTCTCTGGCTTGAGGTATCCACACAGAAGGTGGCGGCGTCCCGGTAGTCCGGTTCTCATCCAGGATATTATCGGGGAAAGTTTCGGCGCCTGTATCTCCTGGTCCGAAAGTTAAGGCGTCACACATTGGAAACTGGCCACTCGGCCCGAGAGGCGGCGACAGTGTCCGATCCCTTGAACCCGGAGCGGGAATCGTTTTCTGGCTGGCATCAGACCCGGTGGGGCCAGGAGTGGTAAAGTCCAGCCTCGGCCTCTTGGGCCGCCCGAGCGGCAATGCTGTGGCATATGTGCATTCCGCACTTGAGCGCTGGCATCTGGAGCATGATGGAAGCTCTCCGCTGCACTTCTGCTTCTTTTATCCTAGTCAGATCAGTCAGCAAGGCCGAGAGAAGAAGTGAATCAGCATCCTTGGGACGGGCAATCATACTGCACTGCTCGCATGCAGTCCGTTGAGGACACGTTGAGGCTGATATCGGATGTAGACCAAGCTGCGTTCTGCTGACTCTTGGATACTTCCGTATCCCTTTTTACCGCTCTTTTTGTGCTTGCTGGAGGTGGACTTTCACGTCGTTCCACGGTATGTGACCCAGACCCGCGAGCTTCGATATCGTCTTCTCCCTAATACTGTTGCCGAAGAATTCATCGAATTGTCTTTCCACTATTTGCCATTGAAGACAAATGTTCCGTTTCGTCCGCGCAAGTTTCTGCGCTTGGAGGGGGGGGGGGGGGGGGGGGATTGCCATGGACGAGTGCCTCAGTTTTCTGCATCTCTCGCCGCAGTCTAGCGGGGAAAGCCACACGTTCCGCCTTCTCGATTCGTTCGAATTCCTGAAATTCGTCATCTAGCGAATGGCTGAGGGGGCGAGGTCTGGCCGACATTGTGAGCTCGCGGTTATTGGTTGAATTGCGTTGACTTTGGTCGTGGGAGGATCACCTGCAACGGCCGAGGCCTTCATTCACGGTATATCGTTCCTCCGAAGCGCTGCCAACTCTGTCTGGGCATTCTGGGCACTCTGGGCACTCTGGGCACTATGGGCACTATGGGCAATATGGGCACTATGGGGCCGCACGCACCGGTCACTCGTGTCATTTGGCCCTTCGTCAACAAAGGTCATTTTGCCTCTGCTCCGGTTGACGACACGCCGTTTACCATTAGCCATTAGAGGGCAGACAGTGCGGCCAAAGGAACAGGTGAAGATCCTCGGGAGTCATCTTGGACCAGCAACTCCGGTACAAGCAACTCATAGCTAGAGCAGCAACAAGAGGACTCAAGGCGGCGATGGCACTGAGACGGCTGCGAGGGCTGGCCCCTTCAGTAGCCAGGCAGCTCTTCACGTCGACGGTGGCGGCCGTGATGGATTACTCGTCAAACGTCTGGATGCACGCGTGTAGCGAGGCCTTGATCAGACCCCTCAACAGGGTGCAGAATGTTGGAGGGCAGGCCATCGTGGGGACCCTTCGTACGGTAGCCACGGCGGTGGCAGAAGCGGAAACGGGCATCCTCCCAGTCCGGCAGCGGCTGGCAAGGCGGGCCACGGCGTTCTGGGTGAACCTGAACACACTCCCGGACAACCATCCTCTGGCAACCACGGAGAGGCGGATGACGAAGCGGTTCACGTCACCTTTGCAGCGACACGCTGCGTCACACGAGGGAGTACCGATCGACAATCTGGAGGTGCAGAAGCCCTGGAAAGGGGCGGAGGGAGAGGTCGCACCGTCATCGTTACGAGCACGTCAATCAGTGGCGAAATGGTCGGCATCGGCGGAGTTCTCCGGCCCTCGAGGACCGCCCAGCTCATGGTGGTGGCCACACTGGGCACACGGGATGAGCAAAACCCATTCACGGCCGAGCTTGCAGCCATGCATGTTCTGCTACCGTAACTACGGTGCAGCCAAGCTGGAGGACTTGTGGTGGGAATGGGCGAGGCAAGTCCGATCGAGAAACACGATCAATCTCAACCTGAATGCCTCGGCCGCTTCCTAGAAGGAGACAATAGTACAGCAGGGGTTGCGTGAAACTCCTTGAGACGGCCATGATTATACACAAGAGCGGCGTGACACGGTTGAGATGGTAGCGAGGCAGATCTGCTTAATACCAAGCTTGATGTGCCATCCGTAAGTGGGACCAAGAAATCCGTAGGTGGGGTCAAGAAACCGCAGGCGGAGATGGCATCCGCAAGTGGGGCCACAGGGCTGCAAGCGAAAATACGGACCTCGCAGCTGCGGCGTCCTTCACCATCTCCGATCAGCTCTGCAGGGACACAATAGGAGTCAAGGTCCTAGGAGTCAATATCGTCAAGATCTACCGGGACTACCAACTTCCCACCATTATCAATACCATTACAAGTTGGACCCCTCCACCAAACCCGTCATTACAGGGGACTTTAACGCCCACCACGCGTCATGGCAGCCCGGCATCAGATCCAACCAATCGCCTACAGCTCAACCCAGCTACGCAGATCGCCACCATGCCAGCTTCTCTAACCCTAAGTCCTACGAAGACTACACTATCGCCATCATATGCGCCATAAGCTTCGAGATGACCGCCGTCCGCTACATGCTCGACAACGATTACCCCTACCTGCGTGTTAAGCCGGGAGACTCTAACACATACAAGCTCGGTGACATCTATAGCCATAATGTCGTTCTCGCCTGCCTCCCCGGCCAGCAGGGCAAGGGCGCCGCCGCCGCCGCCGCCGCCGTCGCCGTCAACATATCCCGCACGTTTCCGTCTATCAAATAGCGGTTCCTCGTTGGCATCGCCGGAGGCGTCCCCCACAAGCACGACGTCCGCCTGGGCGAAATGGTGGTGACCATGCCGGAGAAGAGCACGACGGCGTCGTCCAGTATGACACTGGAACAGAGCAAGAATGACCAGAATGACCCGGAGAATGGCAAGAGGCCGAAGGGCAAGGGGATGGCAGGACTGTGGGCAAAGCAAGGCCATGGGCAAAGCAAGACCGTGGGATGGCTTGGCGGAAACACCATTTCCATGTCACGGCTGGGATTTGTCAGACCCGGAAGACGGACATGTCAGGGTTGGGGCATGTCAGCTGACGTCAACCGACGCTATCAAAGAACTACTGAAAGTATCGAGGGGTCGACAGGACACTCTCATACGCTTTGCTCTGATGCTCGTTAGGCGTCCACACTGTTGCGGGCTGCAACACGATACACCGAAAGAGGAACGGCGGTGACGCGAGCAGGCAACGAGGTGGTCCGATTGTGGTTTGTTGGTGTGTCGGTGTGGTCGATGGCTCGATGGCGGCGAGCGAGAGGTGTGGGGTGAGAAAATGGAGAAAAAACAGCCCGACAGGGGGGCCATTGGGCAGCCAGGCAGGAAGCTAGCGTAGGTTTAAGAGAGACACCACAATGACGGAAGAAGAGGGAGGCTGGGCGTCGAGCTGAGTCGGGTAGGGCAGCACATGACTGGGGAATGGAAGGGATGAGGCAAGACTGTTCAACACAAGGCAGTTGGGCTGGTAGAGACAGGATGAACGACAGCGAGGAAGAGGTCGGACCGACATTTGTGAGGGGGGATGGCTCAAGGCCAGTGCACGCGAACAGGATTACCCAAGGCCTCCGCCCCCCAACGTAACGAAAAGCCCGTTTGGCCGTGCCGTCAACTTCAGGCTTGCACACGCATTCGAGAGTCGTTTTATACGCCGCCTTGATACGAGGGGCTAGACACGCAATAGATGAGCTCAGATCAGTTATGATGGCTAAGGCAGCCGACAGCGGGAAGTGGTGAGCTGTTGCAAGATCTGAACAGACAACATCCCACACCTTTTTCAACAAGAGGCGTGATCCGGAGTGATGTGGCCGACCCCATGTCAGCATCCATCGAGAACACTACACCGAGCCACACCTTGATTAGTGGAGATTCATCGTCGTGTGGATAGGAATAACTGTCAGATCATCAACGTCTCTTTCGACGATTTTAGAAGATACCTCCGGTTTCGCCTATATAAGGCGTCACAGATTCAGACCACCGTCATTCGACTGCGAAGTTCAGTCTCCGCCATTCTACATGTCCCGCCGCATCCTGCCGAACTTGGCCGAAGGTCCCCCGCCGAACAGCCGTGAATCTGTATTCAGTTTAGACTCGGTGCCGACGGAAGGCGGCAGGCGCCAGCGGGCGTCAGCAGCTTGTCACGAGTGCCGCAAACAGAAGTCTAAGGTTCGTGAACTAGCCTCTTCCAGCTCGCATCATCTGACGTTTTGTTTCAGTGCTCTGCCCACAGGCCCCAATGCCTTCGGTGCCAGCGGCTCAGCAAGGAATGCGTCTACAACACGACTCCGACTGAGACCCAGCAACAATCGTTCCAACGAAAGTACGGCGAACTCGAGGCCCGGAATACTGACCTTGAATACCTTTTCAGCTTTTTTCGCGACGGACCAGAAACAGACGTTTATGTCGTCTTGCGTCGTATTCGTGACGGCGCGGATCTCAAATCGCTTGGGAGACACATCCGCGATGGAAGCTTGCTACTTCAGCTGGCACATCACGGCGAAGTGATCTAAAAGCTCATACGTCGTTCGGCCTATGCCATCACCAAGGGACGCCCAGGTGGCGTTGTCTGCCATGGAAATATAGTCCGATGCTGCAGTGGCCTGAGCATGGGCCAACGTCTAGGGCTTCGATGCGCATGCTAGACGGGCGAAAGAGCATCGTAGTGGCACGACGCAGATGGCAATCAAGACTGGCACCTGGCAAAGGCCTAGTTCCGCTATCCTTCCCTCTTCCGCCTTGCAAGAGATTTCTGGCTCGGCTGCCCATCAAACGAGGATAGAACTACAGCCTAAGGGGCGGGCTAGGGGGTATTCCAGCTTGGGGGGTGGGGACTCTGGGCTGGCACGATGTAGGGCCAAGCGGGGGGGGGTGGTTCGGGATGTGACTGTCAGACGCGTGTGCCCCACCAGCGACGAGCCCTTTCCCCTTGATCTCGAGGACAATCAGGGCCAATCAAATGTCGGACCACGACCAGGCGGCAGCTGTTTTAACGGTCCGCTCTACTTAATGGTACGGTGTAGATGGGGTCCAAGACTTGATGGTAC
>NW_009276925.1:229149-314270 GCF_000150675.1 Verticillium dahliae VdLs.17
CCAGACATGCAGAGAGCTTATGAGATTGCCCGGGTCTCCGAGAGCGATGACTTGTTCTGGTGGTTGAACTCGGATGCGTATATCAAGCCATGGGGGCCGCCAGGCTTCGCTTCTGGCGGATTTGACAATCCGGATTCTATCTCTCCAGTACCAGTTGCTAAACACCTTTGTACAGGCTTGGCAGGCCCGAGACTGCCAGACACATCCGAAGCCTCACATACCAACACAGCGAAGCAATGGCCTCGGACCCCCATTCCATCTTTATCTGCCGAGCATGGTGGATTACTGGGGTGGTGGAACACTAGGAACACTGTTACTTGGCCAGTCGGTCGTGCCTCTGCCTTCCTCGGCCCGCGATGACAAGGACAGCGTTCTACCCGAAGCAGAGCCAGAAGCCCATTCTAATACCACGAATACTACAGCTCAGGGCGCTTTGTCCTCTGACTACTTCGTCCTCGCTTCCAGCGGGTCAGTACCGGTCGCATATGGCCCATCTCACGAGACGGAACACCAGCCGCTGCAAGCACAGTTGTCATCCATCCAGCCAAAACGCCGTGGTCGTCCCCCAAAGAAGAGACCGGCGCAGGACAAGGAAACCAGTCCAAGGACGGTAGCCCCCGGGACCAAATTCGATCGCTACTCGTCGGCTTTCTCCATCGACCTATCACCCTCCCCTCAGACCGATAAGCCAGCGTCCGGGTCGGACAAGAAGACGCGCCTTCGCGCCCGCAATCGCGCAGCCGCCGACATGTACCGTGCCCGCAAGCAGCGTGGCATAGAGGACCTGCAGGCCCAAGAGGACGCCATCAGCGCCGTCAACGAGAGCCTCCAGGAAAAGTACGCCAAGTTGCGCGGCGAGGTGCTCATGCTCAGGGACATGGTCCTCCAACATGACGGCTGCGGTGGTCCCTTCATCGAGAGCTATACCAAAAACGCCGCGGTCAACCTGTCGTAGAAGCCCAACATCACGAAGACGAATCGCGACAGCTCCTCTCGCACCGCCATCTCGCCCGCGGTCAGTTGTCTCCTGTCACGCCGCAGGGGCAGGGCGCCTGCGGCTCGCCCCCCTTCGATGCAGAAAGCGACAACGGTCTCCGTTTTGACTGGAACATGGCATGGCCCGGCATGGACTTCCAACATGACGGAGGACAAATGGAAGGCACGCCGACCATACATCCTTACGGGGACTACTAGGGGGTGGTTGGCGACCGCGTCGACAAGACGGCGCGCCCTGTTGGGGGATACTTTGGGAGTACGTAATGGATCTTGATCACGTCAAACTATAGGTGTATTTGAGGTTTATCGAGAATGAAACTCCATAAGGTAATGACGGGTTGGCTCGCGCCGCAAGGCATACAGGTCGGCATGTCCATCACTACACGGCCTGAGCGGGTGCCCATGATTCGGGGCCAGAGAGATCGCGGGATTCATGTTGCATCCCACCAACACAAAGAGTACGTCCACTCGCGATGTCCTGTACCAACGGAGCTGAATGCTTTTTGGCCCTAGAGCTCCAAACATTCCTGCTGTAAGGTCCTGTGCACCCCCGGCAAATGTCATGTGGCCCAATTGCGAGACACTAGAGCCCGGATCTGTTCCGGTAGCTTGGGTGAGGGGCTCAGGGTATATTTGTGTCAGACATACGGGCCCTTATCAGGGCTAACTTCGACGTCTTGGGAGAGATCATTAATTATCACGAGAAAAAAAGTTCTTTTTCGTGATTGTGTTCCTTGTTGGCTTCTGGCCATCCTTATGTAGACCTCGTCTGCGAGTCAACCCGGATCCGGCAGTTCATGTGGCTATCCGGATCCGGTCATGGATGTCCTGCAAACAGGAGTTGTCTGACAATTTGGCAGCGAAAACCCTCCAAGCCGCGTCTGTTGGGGATTTCCGTACATGGGCTGTATCCAGTGCTTTCGCCAGGGATGTTATTGGTTGCGTTTTTTCATCGACAGCATTCGTTGTCTCGTCACCCTTTTCTCCATTGTTAACACATGCTGCGGACCGCACCCCTGGCGGAACTCCTTCGGCACTGATTCGCTGTGATCGTCTGACCTATCTCCTACAGTGTGACAGCGATGGATTCCAATCTTCTCTTGGCTTGTAGGCTCCAATCAGACCCGGACCGGACCCCGACCATGGTCCGATCCGATCAGCTCGATGACAAGTCAATTTCTCTTCAAGTTTGTAGTGCCTGAAAGCCCTCGGTCCAAGCTGGGGGGTAAACATCCTGGGGGCTGGGGAGAGAACTCTGGCACGCCCGTCCTCGCTAGCACCAGATTGGAGGGTGTGGGAGATGTGATAAGGGGTACAGGGGACAGGGGATGCGCACTGGCGATGCCGTTGGGCCTTTGCATTTGCAGGGCAGGTTGACGGCTGCGGTGACCTCTTCGTTATACGACTCTTGCGACAAGCTCATGAGAATCGGCTTCGACACAGTACCTCCAACATCAACAGATATATGAAGTACATCTACGATCCTTATGTGGCCTCACTAATCCACTCATGGCCCAATACAGCCAGCCGCCGCCTCACGTAGAGGATGTCCCGCTAAAAACATTGCGCGTTGAGGCGACCTCGATGCCGAATGACTTGGCAAAATTGGGCCGTGGCAGGATCTCGACAGCTACTGGTCAGATTGGTCGATATTGCCCCGGACCCCTCCGCCAGACGCGAACCAATTGGGACAGGTTGCTCCCCGTCCCATTCGTTTGGCTGTAATTTGTTGACCTTGGCACTTCTCCCCCATCGAAAGGACACAGCAAGTTCAAGGAAGATGGGGCCTCGCTGATGGTCCATTAGTCGTCGTCACGGGACGAGCAGCGTTCTTCCATATCATGCGCCCACAGACAGATGGAGGACTACCCCCCAGACCCTCCTGCTTCCAAGAATTGCAGAGAGCCTGGGTCTGCGGGGCCTCCAGAATCGTGCCACAATGATGAGAGACTTACGCGTCGGAGCCACGTGATCCGGGGGACCCCGGCGACACCATGGCGTCACTCTCGCTGTGGCCGCCATCATCAGTTCACTGCTTTCACCAGACTCAATCCGCACCAGCTGCTGCAGCCGCCTTGCTGCAGCACCCTGTTCTTGAGCACTAGTACCTCGCCGCGCAACACTGTCGCTTTGGCCGAACGGACATGATTGCATGCCTCGACGGTGCTGCAGGGCCTCAACGCGACGCTGCTTGCGGAAGCGGACCTCTACTCGCTCTTGATAATTTCCTTGGTGATAGAAGGGCGTGTCTTCAAGATAAGGGATGCGGTTGTCGTGGCCGAAGTCGAGGTGGATTTGCTGGACGGCTGGCGAGGGCGGCTCGGCGTTTTGGCGGCGCGATTGTCGAGAATTGTTGGCAGGGTTGGGAATCAATCCATCCACGTCAATGTCCGACGTTGTGGATTGAATTGACGCTTACTCAGTAGAGTGCTCGTGGATTGATGTCTACGAGGCTATCCGTAGATTGATGTCAACAATATTGAACTCGCGGAAGACCCCTGTCACATAACTCGGATTTCCCAATCGGGCTTTTGCGAAGCTATTGCGTCACCCTTGGTCCTCCTCCGAACGAGCCCGTCCGACAGGCTCCTCCAACGCCGTATCGTCAAGCAGGATGTTATCCATACGTTCGATACGTACACCACAAGCGAGTGGAACACACAAGCGAGTGAAACTGTCAGACGTACGGGCCCTTATCAGGGCTAACTTTGACGTCTTGGGAGGGGTGACCAATGATCACGAGAAAAACATTCTTATTGTTGATGATCGTTCTCCTGTCACCTACAAAGTTGGGTTCTGCCATCCTTATGTAGACCTCGTCTGCGAGTCAACCCGAATCCGGTAGTTCATGATTGCTGATCGAACATTGTGACCTTGACCCGTTGGCTCAATGGTAGTAAACCCAGCCACGCTCGTTTCGTCACATCGCTCCTCAATTCATACTCGAATGTCTCGTGCATCACCTCGTTGCCAGCCTGACGCGCGCGTCTGGGACCGGCGCGGGCACGAATCGCCCAGTGCGGGCCATCTGGCCCCACTTACGGTTTCCATCCGCACTTGCGGTTTCTGGTCCCACTTGCGGTTGTCATCCGCACCTGTGGTTTTTGGGGGTCAGCGACGACTCTCACCTCCACGTGGTGCTGGCTGGCAACCTGTGAAGTCTTTCGTCCCGGGTATTGACAGAGCCGAGAAGAGTCACTAGGAGCTAGCACTTGTCCGTTGGTTCTGGCAACGACAGCGGCAGGGCTCGCGAGCCCTGCCGTGCACAGCCCACAAGGGGACACTTTGAAACCATCCGACCTATGACCGCGAAATCGAGCCTACAACCGATGGACATACGGGTTGTGGAATAGGGCACTCTTATGGTGCTTTTGGGCTACTCTGTCGAAAGGGACGAGAGGCGTCGAGGAGCGCGAGCGAACAAAGAAGAGCAACGAGTAGGACAAGAAGCGACACTCCCGAACCCCCGCAGAGACCGACGAAGCACCTCGATTAGTAGGAGGGGCAACACTGCGTCGCTTGGCTGTATTGGCTACAGAGAGGATGCAAGTGTGTGAACTCCTGCGAGACATGGTCGGCCTTGCGGAAGAGATCTTGTGAGGCAGCGCGAAACAGATTTGATAATCTGCGGGGCGCGGCGTATAATGGAAGCGACGGAGGACTGGATGGGCGGATCGCAGACACGACACTTTCTATATGGCTCGAGAGGACGGACGCGCATGTCAGTCAACTGAGAGGACAGGACCTTTCAGGCGGCTGTCGAGGATGGAACCTACGAGGAGGCTGTTGGGGTAGGCTTAAGGAGCAACTGTGTTGACTTGCGAACCGCAGTGCCCCGCAAAGAGCGGAAGTAGGATCCAAGGGGATGCAAGGTAGAGGGTCTATGTAGGTAGACACGCTGCACCTCTACGAAGTATTAGCAAAACAGATCAACACCTGACACGCAGCTTCACATGATTCAAGTCGCCGCTGCAGCTGATCGCTGCGGCGCACAAGGATGATCGGGTTAGCAAGATGGAAACAATTCACCCATACGCGTTGAAGCCGTGGAAAGGACGAATACCGACGACGATTAAGGACGACGGCGTCAAGGCAATGGAGGCGGCCAACGCAACGTGAGCAGTATGCATCGCCACAAGCAGCGCGGCGCGAAACGATCTTGTAGGCATGGGCGGCGCCATTGTGCTCCCTCTGTCTTGCAAATCAGGCGGAGAATTAATGACGGTCCAATGGACTGTGGCGACGCCAGACGAACAAAGCCCGTACACCGCAGAACTAGCAGCGATGGTCAAGTCTCTTGGGTCTTTGCCAGCAGACCTAGACTGCCGCGTAATCATGATTCTTTCGCGTAACAAAGCAGCCATACCACCACGTCCGGCGACGGGACCGGTACTTGCTCGGCATCCAAGTCTTTGTTCACCCAGAGCATGCTCCTCGCTCCCCACCGTCCGTCTCGCCACACCGTCGGCACCATCTTGGCCCGCCTAGGGTGTCTCATCGGGACGGTCCACAGCCGATCGCCATCCTTCGAAGCCGGTGGTTCCTGTAACGCTAACGCCGCAAAGTCCTTTAATCGCTCGTCGTTCATCACACTCTCGTGTACGGTCTTCCGCTTCCCCACATTGAGTTGGAGCATTTGGAATGTCCTACTCATGCTGGCCGGGGTATAGCTTCGGGCAGCTCTTGCTGAACGACTCGTGCGGTCCTCCGCAGGGGACACACTTCAGCACTTCCTCCCGGCACTCGTCGTGGCGGTGACCCTCCTGAGCGCATCTAGCACACTTCTGTGCCTTCCTGCACTTGAACGCCTTGTGACCGATTTCTTGGCAGTTGTAGCATTGCTCCGGTCGGGGCCTTCGTTCGAACACGCTGGTGTACCCCGACTCGCCGCCGGCGTGGAAGTATCTTTCCTGCAAGACTCTTCCCGCGTCTGCCGCCTTTGTCAGATACACCACCATCGATCCGTATGCTTTCGGGATATCCTTCTGGCTGAGCCATGACATCTTGGCCACCGTCGCCTCGTTTTCTTGGCCGAACACCTGGGCCGCGCCTGGTCGGATGTTGCCGTTCTCGCCCAGGACAGCCGTGCGGTTGACATTGTCGAACTTGACTGGGTACAACTCGTCGCGGAACACGCGCACTCCGCTCGCCAATTCCATCCTCTCGGCCGCTTGCTTGACCATATTATGTTCTGTTTCGTCTCTGCAGACAATCTTGATTCTGCTCGCATTCTTCGCATCCACCGTCACCGCCTTGCACTTCCAACTGTCGTCCTCCCTTCTGGTCCTCATTTCCATTTCCACCGCCATCCTCACGGTGCCCGCGTGTACTTTGCTCCTGTCCGCTTCCTCCACTCGAGATGTGTCAACCGTGCAGAAGAGGGTGTCGGTGAAGGTTGAAGGCGTGGTGTTCATCGAGGAGAAGGTCCGTATGTTGGTCGGTTGGCTCGTCGGCGGCGTGCGCGCGACCTCGGCGTACGATGGGTTCGGGCTGCTCTGTCCCGAAACGACCGCCATGACGGCGTCGAGTCTCTCCTGCATCCTTTGAGCCTCTTCCACCCCTTTTGCCTCGATCGTTCGCAAGTCGGCTCTGATCGTGCCGATCTCGTCTTTGATCGCGCCGCTCTCCGTCTTAGCTGCGACAAGCTCGTCCTTGACTTTCCGTAGCTCGTCGCTGACTGCTCGTGGCTCGTGCTTGAGTAGACGGTTGTCTTCGCGCATGGACTCGTAAATGGCAATCTGCGCCTGCCCCGCCACAAGGGCGGTCTTGAGGAGCCCATTGTGCTCTTTCATCTGTTCTTGCAAGGCTTCGAGCGTCGAGTTGCTGTCCAACCATCCGACCTTCGCTGGTGGGGCACTTCCACGGACCGTCGTTCGTTTGGTGCGCCCGCCGCCGGCTGCCTTTGCCACATCTGTTTCTCCTTCAGTTGCATCATCGTTCTCTTGGCTCTCGATGACTTTGTTGGTTGGTTTGCGGGTTCGACGGAGGCGCTGCTTCTGCACGACTGTCTCATCTCCTTCAGACGCGACATTGACCGTGTCGCGTTCAGCCGCCATGGCTGAAGGTGGGGCGCCCACGCGATCCACTCTGCCGGTGCCGCACCGCCCCGCCGCTTCGTTTTTCTAGTCACATCACACTTTCTCTCCTCCCCCGGCCTCGGATCACTACTACTACGCTCTCGAACTTTCGGGGGTTGCCAAGGCTAGGTCTTTCCCCCTTCCGCGGACTATTTATCTCGCTCCCGAACCTCTTCAGATCGCAGCCACCGACCAGCCATTTCTATAGGCCCGACTTCTCCTACTCCAACGATGTCCGCGGAACAAGAGAAGGGTAACGCGCCCCCGGGCGGCTCTCGCGGAGACAACGGCAAGTCAGAGCATTTGAACATTAAAGTTACCGATAACAACAATGACGTCTTCTTCAAGATCAAGCACTCAACCAAGCTCGAGAAGCTGATGAATGCCTTCTGTGACCGCCAAGGCAAAGCCTTGTCAACCGTTCGCTTTGTTTTCGAAGGCCAACGCGTCCAGCCAACAGATACCCCCGGCGCGGTAAGAGTTCCTTATATCCCTTAGATCCGTGCGCTGGACTATGTGGATACACTCCTCTCGAACTCTTGGGGCTAATGAGTCTGGTGACAGCTTGAGATGGCGGACGGTGATACCTTAGAGGTTTACCAGGAGCAAGTCGGCGGCTGTATACTGGTCTTGCGGTAGAGGCGGTTAGTGCAAAGGAGGACGCTTGATCAGGATGTGTCTGGTGATACTCCCTTCGACGCGGTTTTATGTAACCTTATAGTCACATGGCCAGCATGTGTTGATGACGACAGATTCAGTTCACTTATTGTTTTGCCCTCAACAGTGCGTAGCTGGTAGAGGCATAGTTGCTGTAGCGTAACTCCACTGTGCTGGTGGGAGGCGGGGTCTTGGCAAGGGTCTGTTTTCCGGCCCCTGATGCGAGAGGAGGCGGCGAAGACGGCAATCTCCTTGGGGTGGCGGCTGGAAACTCGTTCTGTTTCAATTGAATAGAACAGGCTGATGCAGAGACGAAGTGCCGTTGCCTATGAATCGTGGGTAATGAATCCAGGATTACGACCGAGGGAAGCCATCGGTGGGCGTGACACGGGATGCAGACGTCGTATCGGCGTGGCGGTGATGGTGGAACTGAGGGTGTCCGACAGCAGTCTTGGATGAATCCCAGGGCAAGCTTCTAGCATGGAGAAATAGCCCGTCAGCGGTGACTTGTCCTGGGGCAGTCCCGCACAATACTTCCCCAGGCGACCGCGGTATTGAAGCAACGTCTTATACGTCTAGCTAGCTTGTACTCAGTAGACGGAACGCGTTCATCAGGGCTCAGCCAGTTGGGAGGCTAGGTGGCATGCGGAAGGTCGTGGATCACCCAGCTGATATGTCGTGGAGATTCAGCGGCTGCTGAGGCGTTACATTGAGCTGAAGCGTTGGAATTACCAAGAGAAGGTCCGAAAGGAGCCAGCCGATCACGGGCGTGCCAATCCAAGCGATGGTTGGCCAGCATGGGCTCAGCTGGATGAACCCAGGATTACCCCCAGAGGATACCAGAGACTCTAGTCGGCACTGAGTCAGAGACCAGTTTTCTTTCTTGATTCAGCCCTACTAATGACGATTTAACAGAATGACAATGATTGGCTTTCTTTTGCCGGGCTTAAGACGTGTTCGTGGTGTGGTCTTCTTACCTGCTTCGAGTGGGAATGCTTAAATATCCCACCGAGGTGCCCCTTATTGCTCCCCTTTTCGCCATGCACCGACATTTCAGCGCCGATATTGAGGGGAGAAAGTCGGCCGGGTATGCAGTTCTACCTTGGCACGGAGATGTTCAAGATGGAATGTGATCGCGGTGCAAGGTCCCATCCGTGCGTTGCAGCTCGGGCTTTTATCGGTGGAACGTCTCACTCAACCTACCAAATATTAGATTCCCGTATTTGTGAGACATAGCATACAGCTGCCAAGTGAGCGCGGATATGACTTCGTCGACAAATGGGGAAACGTATTATTTAAGGGGTAGACTTCGCACCCATCGACGAAAGGGACGCGACTGCAATCTACTTCGCGTTCACCACAAGTCACCCACAAGCTTCCAACTCGATATTATGAGGTCCTTTACTCTTCCTGCCATAATCGTTGGCCTCTCTAGTGTCACATCGGCCGTTCTTACATCCCTGGTAGGTGCACGGCTCAGCGACGCCCTAATTGGGGAAGCTCGTTTCGATGCCAGTCCCATCCTGACCTCGAAAGCTGACTAACACACATTCAACATAGACCGGAAGTCAGGTCGGCCCTGGTCTCCATGCAAGGCAACTATTCGGCCAGAGCGGCGTCTTCGGCCAAGGGGACAACCTTGTCAGCAACATCTTTGACGGCGCTGCCTGCGTCGTCAGCAGTGTGATCGGCGGCGGTAACCCGAGATGCCGCGGCAAAGGCTCATCAACTGTCAAGCCTGATGACGTACAAGGCGACAGAGAGCAATGGTCAAATGGTTATACCTATACGTATGATGCGAACGAAGACGGGACTCTCATGGTCACAATTTCGCTGCAGAATGGAGGACATTGCACCTATAACTTGAAGGCCGATGGGAAGTCTGTCGCGGATGTCATCAGTGCTGCAGCTAAGAGGTGCTTCGATGAGAAGTAGATATCTACTTAGATGTTACGTTCCAAGTAGGATAACTGTGAAGCCGCCTCTGTTGAGCACCGCGCCATAAGACGAGTCCCACGCGGTTATGTGTGAGGGTTTTGGCCCTTTCGGGCCGAGAATCCTCACGGCGAGCTTCAGATTGTCAGCTCGTCCCCGTAGAATGACCACAGATCCCGGGACGAAGCCCTAGCTGCACTGCTTTCCCGCTGCGACATCCGATGATAGCGCGAGTTCCAGGGTGGCGATCAACGCAACTGTCACCACTGAATTGAACAATGTGGATTTTTTTCTTGTTAAGGTACAAAAAAGAAGACTGTCCTTTCTGCGGACCAGGGGTACTTACATCTGTGGGCCTGCAGAATCCTCATTTGATGCATTCATTCTCTAGCTACCCGTGCCACGCCCCACTTATTCCCAGTCTCGTTCCTCCCCAGCCCCTAAGCTGGTGCTGGACAGTAAAAACACCAGGACAGTAGAAACACCACTTTTTGGACCGCCCTCTAGAAGCCACGTAATAACCACCGCGTACGACCATCTAGATCAATCACTTCGACTCCCCTAGGCGTCCCTTGAGCCTCCAATGTCGAGCTGTTTTTGCTGCTGCTTCAAAGTACTTTTTCCGGGCTGTACGCTCCTTTACTTGGGCTGCCTCGACGATACGTTGGGCCTTTGCCAGCTCGTCTTCACCCCGTTGCTGGACCATCCGGCGACCCTGATCAACTGTTAATACCCCTCCAGTCCGTAGTTGGGTATTCTTCCCTGCTCTACGTTGTCGGGCAAGTTGCTCCGCATATCTCGTACGCGCAAGGTCCCGTTTTGTCTGAATAAGCTCTGTAGCTAGGGAAATAGCCCCCTTCATGAAGCGGTCGATATTTGCGACCGTAGACCGGTCAAGAGCCTCTTCTTCTTGTAGGCCCTCTGTAACCTTGGAGGCCACCTTGTGGATCTGGCGGAGTGTGACTGGCGTACTGAATTTTGATGAAGAGCCCTGACTTGAAGGCGGTGGTGTTGGTGTCCGCTGGGCCTGGCGCTCCTGGAGTTGCTGAAGGATGGGAAGTGGGTTAAATGGATAGATCCCTGTCTTCTTGAATGCAGAGAGGATTGTGGACTTCTTAAAAGCTTGCGTCCGCACGCCCTGGATACAGGCAAGGAATTCAATCTTCGAGATATTCGTCAACCCATCCCGGACCATTACGTCCAGGGCCTTCGCGTGGTAGTGCTTAAGTGGTTGAAAAACAACGACATCAAGCGGTTGGAGGAGATGGGTTAGATGGGGAGGTAGCCCAAATGGGATAATCTGGTGATCGTCGCAGTACTGGATGAATTCCTTCGTGTGATGGGACCCATGTCCGTCAAGGAGGAGGAGTCTCTTTGAGCCGATAGATGTCTTTGCCGAGTGCCGTTCAAAATGCTTAACCCATTCGAGGCTAATCTGGTCGTTGGAATATCCAGTCTGTGACATATGGATAGCAGTCTCTGGATCCAGTTCAGGGACCTGATACCACTGGAACATAGGGACCTGTCTAGCCAAGATCAAGAAGACTGGGATCACATTGCCTGCGGCTGATGCAGCCTCGATTGCTGTTGCAGACTCCCTGTTTTCTGGGATAGCGAAGAAGTGGGCTCTGGAGCGTTTGGTAACAATCAGTTGGTCCTTGCCGATACCAATCCGGAACCCAGTCTCATTCATATTCCAGATACACTCTGGAGGGATACCTTGCTCCTGGATCGTCTGTTGTAGCTGGTCGAAGTATTTCTGTACCCGTTCAAGGTCTTCAGACGCGTGGCGATCAGCATGGAGTTGCTTTTGACTTTTTTCTGATATCCATGACGCTGTAGGAAGCGTGTAACTGTAGGTTTCACAAGGGTAGGGTTCGAACCACTGGTGAAGCCGAAATGGTACTGTATTCAGGCTTCATAATGGTGGATCTGGTGTTGTATCTTCTAACTAACAGACGCGCAGATGGCCGCCAAGATGGGCCTTACGTCCTGTGACCCACGTGCCGACAAGGCTTATCGCTCCCAGGTGGGAGCACATACCACTGCCGCATGTACCTTGGCCGCGATGTTCCAACAGAGCCCTTTGCGAAGATCCAGTCGCTATAAACGCGTGGTTTCGGGATGTACGCGATACAATCGCGAAATACGGTGTCGCGGATACCGATATCTACAACTTCGACGAGACTGGCTTCCAGATGGGCGTTATACATAGCGGAATCGTCGTTGCAAGCTCCGAAAAGCGCTCCAGTGTAAAGAAGAAGCAGCCAGGAAATCGGGAATGGGTTACAGTTATTCAAGGCGTTGGCGCAAACGGATTCTGCGTCCCCCCGTTCGTCGTATTTTCCGGCAAATATCACCTCTCAAGTTAGTATGAAGATGACGTGATTCCACGCGACTGGAAGGTCGCAATGTCTCCAAACGGCTGGACAACAAATGAAATTGGCCTAGAATGGCTTAAGCATTTCGGTCAGCATACGAAAGGTCGAACTTCCGCTGGATATCGCATTCTCATCCTCGATGGCCACGAAAGTCACGTCTCTGAGCCATTCCGACAATATACCCTCGCGAACAAGATCCTTACACTTCGAATGCCCCCTCATTCATCACACTTACTCCAGCCTCTCAATGTTGGCTGTTTTGGCCCGCTCAAGAAGGCGTACGGTCGACAAATCGAGAATAAGATGAGGGCCGGTACATCGCACATAAGTAAGGAGGACTTTCTCCCTGCGTTTTTGGCAGCTTATCGAGATGCAATGACCGAAAAAAACGTACAGGGAGGTTTTCGAGGGGCTGGAATTATGCCTTTCAATCCAGAAGCAGTTCTCTCGAAGCTGGATGTGAGCTTAAAGACGCCGACGCCTCCGTCATCGCATGGCGGGCTGGAACCTTGGATAACTCGGACCCCAACAACCACCAAAGAGGCCTCTTCACAGTCTGATTTCGTTTAAAATCGAATCTCCCGTCACCAGGGAAGCTCTCCAACCTCAATACTTGAAGCTGTCGACCAGTTTACGAAGGGGGCGCAAGCGATTATGCGTCACTATACCCTGATGGGGAAGGAGGTCAATCATCTTCAAGAGGAAAATGCAGTACTAAGCCGGCATCGCAGATTCAAAAAAGTACGTCTCCGGCATGGAGGGAGCATGACGCAAGGCGAAGGACTAGGCTAGAAGATCCAGAGAGAGGTAGATTCGCAGATGATGGAGGAAACGCTACAAAATCTAAGTGTGTCGACACGGTCGGCTCCGAAGAAACGCTGCTGTGGCGTCTGCGGAAAGACCGGTCACAACGCAAGAACTTGTCAGCTAGTTCTCTCAGAGTCAGAGGATAGCGATAATTAATTTCTATTGAATTAGCTGAGTGATTGTTGAGTTGTTGGTCGAATGATCGTGAGTGAAAGTTGGTTGAGGTAGTCCACTCGCCCGTGTGGTCCACTCACCCGTTATGTACGTTAGTCTAGAAAACACCTGCTAACAGTACATACTTCAAGGAACTTCCGATGAACATATGGAACGGATATGGGCTCGGATGCTGGCCCTTTGAGCTCTCATCTGCTCTCTCAGTGAGCATATTACGTTCTCCTTCTTGTTCAGATCAATCTATAACCAAGAGCTCCTTACTCCCTCACTTTGCATGCTTCTATTGCCTATTGTAGTTTGTGATAAAGGACCGAGTTTCTCCCTGAAGGCGCGAAAGGCTTGCGTCCTTCAACGTTAGCGCCTCTTGCATGGCTTGAAACTGTTTAAGCACACAAAAGAGTGTGACGGGACAAGGGCACGAAAACGAGGTCGGGTGCGACTTGGGCAAAACGATTGTTTACGAGGAGGGAAGGAGAAAGGGAGAGCTTCGTAAGGAAAACTCTCACTAAAGCTATTTGTACAGTCTTCATAAAATGACACTATTCATAAAGTATAAAAGTCACGTGGTCGTTCCCTCACGAGGAGCCGCCAGACTTTCCGCAATTGGCCGTGGCTAGACTCATGGGCCGATACGACTGAGGTGGACCACCAGCCGACAGAGTCCATCGAAGCCGTTCTGAACAGGCTTTCCAGAGCTTAGACGAAGATCTATAAAACCACTGCAGGAATATGATCTTCTGTTCGTTTCAAATTACATTCACGGCTCCGGCTCTCGTTCCGGCTCCGGCTCGGAAATTACGAAATGCTCCCGCGTATGCGACACCACCGACTCCTTGTTCCCCCAAGAATACGAGACGAAGACGGCAAGCCAGGTGCCACATAGATGTATTAAGCAGCGATCAACTTGCATATGAGAGAGGCGTCTTGTGTTTTGACGTCGGCTGTGTCACTTACTCCTTGACATTGAATCGGCGCATTTCCGCGCGCAAACCCGGGTCGCAAAGCAAGCTCCGAGACGGCGAGGTCCAAGCCGTGGAGAACCGATTATCCTCCGTGCAAGGCGGCGTTCATTGATACTGTCATATTCTGTGATCGCGATGCTACGATGGATGCGGACCAATGAATGATCATGAATCGATGCTATTGGCGTGGGCACTGCTCGTTCCATCGATATTATCTGACTGTGACGACTGGTTGCGCCGGAAGGAAGTGCGGCCGTGTATGATTGGTTGGGACGGAGTGTACTCCATTTGGTTGACATACGTAACATCTCGTTGGGACTTTGTTCAACAAGCGAGGGTACAGTTTGGGGCTCACAAATGTTTTGAGAGGGAACATGAGGGGGTAGGGTCGTATTGGGCGAATGGCAGCCAGTAAAGCATCTACGGGTATCGCAAGCCGGAGATCGTTGCCTACATTGTTGACTGGTGTCACCCAAGCCGTTCTGGGGTCGTCGATAATGTCTCGTCCCGACTTCATCTGCCAATCAGAAACCACATCTCGAATGGAGATGTGCGGAGTGGGCCCTGAGCGCATGATTGGGCATGACTGCATAAAGATCTCCAGGCGACGGCAATGCTGCTGTCCATTGGTCAATGCTAGTACGGGATGATTCCCCGGCCCTGAACGTGGGGCTATCCGCCTGATGGGCATCCCGGACAATTTCCTCCTGGCCTAGGGCTCTGCTTGGGGCTGTGCCTGATGTTCATCGAATAGTATCGGAACGGGGGCTCAAGTACTTGAAAGTGCCGGTGGCTTGACCTGCCTCGTGGTTTTCCAGGTCACTTCAGCCCGTTGGTCAAGCATACCCAGTTTTCCCATGCCTTCATTGTATGGGACTTTCCTGTTCTCCCAGGCGGGATGCATCTGTTGCCTTTCCCATCTTATCCTATGCCGCTTTCTGTTTTCGCCTCCATCCCCGCTTCTTAGTACTGAGGTTGCCCGGCTCCCGGGGATGGCGTATCCTGGTCTTGCGGCTCGAAGGCCTATATGAGGCCGCATGCACCCACGGCACCCTGTCACGTACGACAATCTCTGTTGTCCATTCCATCACAAAGCCCAATTGCCATCTTTAACCCAAAGACTGTGTTTGCTATTGCCGCAGCACCCGAAGGCCCGAGACCTAAGCTGTACTGTCCCTCACCACAACAACGGCCCCTCCCGCCTTGCCTCGATCATCAGGCGATAATCACAACAACCTCATCATCACTATCAAGAGCTCGACAGGCAACACTATTCCTCATATTGAGCACAGAGGGCTTCCTTGGCCCTTCTCCCCCTCTTTATCTCGAGTTTCCTCGTCCGAGGTGTCTGGGCTTGGTCAGCATCCGTTGCGCAGGGAAATTATGGACGAGTCTGGTGGAGACACCCTACTACTCGCGCAGTCAGCCGCCGCAATGGCCCCCTCGACACGCAAAGGCAGGACCAGGAGTTTGCCGGTTGCGAAGGCAGGGGCCCGCCCTAATAACAACATCAACGCCATACCGCGTGGCGCCCCTAACCCCTTTTCCTTCAGGATTATTTCTGACGGGCAACCCATCGTTCATGATGGTGGATTGGACAAGGTTCGCCAACCGCAGCAAGAGTACCTTCCGGCTGAAGCCTTATCTACTCAACCAAAACGTCGAGGCCGCCCTCCGAAGGCCTCGTCCGCCCAAAAACCCGGATCAACTGTCTTCAAGACGGTAGTTCCAAATGACCTAACCAACCGTCGCCTTTCAGCCTCTTCCATCGACTCTTCGCTCTCCGCTCAATCCAACAATCCTTCCTCCCACTCCGAAAAGAAAACACGCCTCCGAGCTCGTAACCGCGAGGCCGCGCACAAGTGCCGTATTCGCAAGCAGCGCGGCATCCAGGATCTGCAGACCCAGGAGGCCGCCATCGGTGCTGTCAACCAAAGCCTCAAGGACCAGTACGCCGAGCTCCGCGACGAGATCCTTTTGCTCAAGAACATGGTCCTCCAGCACGGCGGTTGCGGCTGCTCCTTCATCGAGAGCTACCTCGAAAATGCCGCCGCCAGTTTGACGCAGAAGCCCGACAGCTTCACGACGAGCCGCCACGGATCCTCTAGCAGCGCCATCTCACCCGGCTCCAGCTGGTCTCTTACCACCCCTCGAGTACCTGGCTCGCCTGGCTTCACCCCTTTGGAGGACGAGACCAGCAACGCCTCGCACTTCGACTGGGACATGATGGGAGGATTTATAAACTTTCACGAAGGCGGATAGGTGGAGGGCCTGTTGACCACGCACAATGAGATTTATCGGGGTCTGGATGTACCGGACCATGTTGACTGGACGGAACGGCCCCAGGAAGTATAGTTAGGAGGGTTTTACCGTCTCTCCTGCAGGCGGGATATCTTTTGTTTTACGAGGCGATCTTGGAGCTTCTATCCGGCGCTGGTATGGTAATGGTTTCAGGGAAGCTCTTCTTACCTGTAAATGGGTGGCACATCTACCCTGTTTAAAAGATACCCCGGGGATTCGCCCGAGGGCAAATGCCATCTTTATCTATTGAACCGAAAGAATGCGATACGGTAGACGATGCAAAGTAGTCAGCGTTGTTGCATCCATGATAGAGGAATGCCTGTGCGGCGTCTTACGTCTTCTACTCACAGCAAGAGCCAGCCTGTGGTTGCCACCAAATAGCTGAGTACAACACTACGCAAACGAGCAGGGGAAATCACTAGAAACCTCCCGCCATACTTGGGCATTGTAGACTAGAGGGAGCTCTACCCAGTTCTCTACCCTACCCAGGTAGAGGAGTGGTCTCCTCTACCCTACCCGGGTAGAGTGGGTAGATTAGAGGGTAGACGACAGGGTACGTAGGGAAGGTAGATGCTGTATATATGCTCAATTCTTCGAAGTATACTGCTTTATATTATACATCCCAATCCTCCTCATCGAAATCAATATCCATCTCATCATCCATCTCCACAACCTCTACAATCGTCGCTAGCAGCTCCTCCGAAGAGATGAGCTTCCTCGCAAACCAGTTGCCCATGCACTCTAACCTCTGGAGGGTCTCTGGCGATAACCTAAGCCTATCCCAGCTCTGTGTACGGCGTGCGCCCAAGAATTGTTGTTCTGGTTCAGCGGACGGCGGTGCGACTGAGAGGATATTGATGGGCATACGGTGGAGACGAGGATAGCGCCGGCGCTGCTCTGGAACCAACCACCACTGAAGAGGCGTTATCATTAGAGCATCGAGATGGATGCATCGAGATGGATAGTTTTATCTTCAATAAACGCCATAAACGTATCTTCATCCTCTTGCGAAGTAGGTTGAACTCTTAGACGACGTTTCAGCCGGTCTAATTCATTCTCTACCCTCTTCTTCGAGGATGGATGAGACGTATCGATATTAGCAGCAGCAGCAGCAGCAACAGGGAGTGATTCATGAGGGAGATGCGCGTATTCCTTCTGCCAGATCGAATAAATGTGTCTAGCTACATATATATGCAAAGGAGTGAACTATTCAACGTACTGTCAAGTAGGCTGCAGGTAGGCAGTAGCCGAGCTAGTGCAGGCCGTAGCAGGCAGCATGTTCGGTAGCATCTGAACTCACGTGAGAGGTCACCACAAAATACTGAGCAGAATCAATAAAGTTAAACGACTCCTCGAGGACTTCGGCATCCACAATCTCACCATCTTATCAAATGATAAGATCTAATTGACCAATCAGGAGTAGGTAGAGTGAGTAGCTCTACCCGCTTCTACTCTACTCTACCCAGGTAGAGTAGAGTAGATACCTCCTCTACCCTACCAGATAGAGTGGGTAGAGCTCCCTCTACAATGCCCAAGTATGCTTCGAGCCTTGGGCAGGACTTCGGGCCTTGGGCACGAACCTTTCCACTCCCGAAAGCGCGGTGTAAACAGAGGAATTTCATTTTGGTGTTTGTTCAGATTTTGATTTGGCGGAGGACGAGTCGATGTCTCGAGAATGTCAATTAACTTAATGCATATATTGGCTCTTCTGATGTCAGAGAACCAAATGCTTCGAGAAGAGAATGCTCTACTAAGCCGACGACGGAGAGCTAAAAAGACACGTCTACGGCAAGGAGGAAGTCTCACTGTAGGCCAGGGACAGGACTTAAAAGCTCAGAGCGACGTAGATACGCAGGTAAAGCAGGAAACGCAGGAGAATTGTCCTCGTCGACCGAGGACGGAAACAAAGAGACGGCAGTGTGGCGTGTGCGGTAAGCCCGGTCACAACGCTAGAACCTGTCAGGTAGTCATATGATCGTCTGAAGAGGACGATGATGAGTAGTTTTAATTCATTCTGGGCGTTGTAGTTGATGTTATATGGGTTTGTAGGGTGAAAGTGCCGTGAAAGTGCGTCATTCGCTATGTTGCGTCACCCGCTATGCACCTACGTTACTATTGAGAATAGTTTATTGTTTTACAGGTTATTTACACTGTTGTTGTAGAGATCTGGGTGGGTGGAAATTGGCATTTACTAAGGGAATACTTGGCCCAAATGGGAGCGGCCCATAAGTGGGTGAGGGACGTTACCTGCGGATGAAACAGCGTCGAGTTGGACGGCGACGATTCAGGCAACGGTCAAACGTTAGAGTCCCGGAGTCTGCCTCAAGTCGGCCAGCCACAAGGCTCCCCTCTATCCCTGGTTCCATTCCTATTCTTCAATGCTGACCTTATACAGCGGAAGATAGACTGCTATGGAGGTGCGATACCCTTCGTCGACAACTTCACCGCGTGGGTCGCAGGCCCAACAGCGCAGGGCAACCGTGGTCTATTCATGCTGATTGCTAAAGATGGAACGGCTACTATTCCATGTAGTCTTTTCTGATGCTACTTCGTGTGTTGCAAAGTTTCGGGATTGTGCGAGACCTTATGTCCGTGCTGATCACTGAATGTAACCTGCGAAGGTTAGCATGTCAAACAAGACGGCAAAGTTATGAGATGTAAGCGCCGAACTCACCTTTGGTGGATTCTTTACTCCTGCTTGCTGAGCATCTTGTTCCGTCACATCCACTCTTTCCACTTCACCTTCGCGCTTGCCGCCTCGAAAGGGAGTCCACACATGATCTCCCACTTTAATTGTTTCCGAGTTCTTATCTTGGACTTGCGGGGACATTTTGTCAGTTGGTCTTGGGTCACAGAAATTGATTGATTGACGGCCATAAATTGCGTTATTTCGAGCAATCGGGCGGTTGAGCAGTACTGGCCCTCTGCATGTATATATAACATTCAATTTTCTCGCGGTTAATTGAGCCGTCTCATGTCGTTAATCGTGACGACATGACGACATGATGACTAAAGTTAGATTTGGGATCATTGACGTCATGTGTCGTCATGCTGATGCCGAAGATTCAAGGATCTCGTCATTCTAGGTGCAACGGATTTGCACCTACATGTATGGAACTGAATTCAAGTGGAGCGGCATGCCAAGCTTCTCTGGATCACATCCTGTCAGGCGGCTCCGGTTTCCGTCAGCCAACTCCTGGTGCGGGACCTTGGACGGCCGGATCCGGAGGACAATCTTAACTGCCGGATCGAGGTTAACTCTGAGACGATACCTAACGTTATTTAAGGCTGAGCAGAACCCAAACTCCTAGAATAAGCAGGAACAGTCAGTTTTTCCAGTCATAATAAATTACCCGTTACAATATATCGAGGATAGCCCTGGAAAGGGCCGTACATCTGCCAGATGTCTGCAGAATCATCGATCAGCTGAGGGAGCAGCAAGATAAGCCACTCAGGAATTATGACACCTGAGTTGAATATCTACGGCGCCTTCGTATGTTACTCGAAGAAGTAGACTCGGAGGCGGTTTCACGACGCGTATGGGAACTCAGGAAACCCGTCTTATCTCCCGAGAAGCTTATAATATTCTACATTGTCGAGACATGCAATTTTGTTGTTGGTTCTCTGAGCCAGTCTTTCCCGTTGCACTCTGGGGGGCCGTAAAAGCACCCACGATAGGAGACGCCCTTCACCGGAAGGAAACGACCTTTCCAAACGTGTCCGCCATTCCCCAGATACCGGCCCTGAGTCCGCTGAGCTGCACGATCTGGGAATGGTCCACAAAGAGGTTTACATCCATTCCGAACTCTCTCACATACCAATTGAACACTTTCGGCTCCGCCGCCTCGTACATGGTGTTCTCCATCGGCAGTTCCCGTTGTATCTGCTGGACCACATCTGTCCGCCAACTTGACACATTCTCTGTAATGCCTTCGCTTTCTATCATTAGTCGCTTCACGCCAGCAGAAAGGAACCTCTTTCCCATATCTACCATCTTGGATGGGTCTGACTGCCCCAAGCTCACTAGGTCAGAACTCTCTGTGTCGCCGCCTGCACCGAACTGGATGCCGATCTCTGGTTTGGCAATTAAGCCTGCGGCATGAACTTTGTCGACTAAGCGCAGCCAGTCATCTGATGGCAATGAGATAAAGCCGGTGGACAGTTCAACTACGTCGAAACCAAGCCGTTTGATGACCTCAATGTATCTCTCGACGGAACCGGCAGAATTGGACTGGGTCAGGATGTGCTCGATCCAGCCACCCTGGAGATGGCCGATTAGTTCAAGAACCAAGATGGAACGGAAAAGAGGGGACGTAAACTCACTGTCGAGACGTAGACATCGTGATGGTGGGCGAGATTGATGAGTTCCCTCAGCTTCTCTTCCGGGAAAAGGGAGAAAGACCCGCCAGCAAATTTCAGGCCGTCAATATGGTGTCCCATCCTATATTCTTTCAGTTCATCCTCTGTGATAGAACTCCCTTGTGTCTGGCTTACGTACGTGTCGAGCAGATCTCTCAAGTAGTTGGTGCCCATGGCGGAATAGTATGGGCCTCGAATCTCGGTGACGGAGGTCGTCCGTGGCTTTGGGGCCCTGGGATTGTGGCGGATGAAGCCGAAGCCTTGCTCATCATCCTCAATCATGGGAGTAGGCTTCTGGGCTGATTGGTGACGAGTGGGCGCGATGAAGGTTCTGGATGGCAGTGTACTTGTGAACAGGGTCGCCGCTGACGGCCTTAGCATATGCCCTAAGGCTCGAAGGGAGTGAATCTTCATTTTCATAATTCTTGGATGCTCATTACCTGGTAAGAAAGAGTCAGGTAGCGTGATGGAACTCCCCTTGAGTATTTAATCTTTCCGACGCCAGGCCGTGTAGAATTATCAACATGGCTTGGAATTGCATCACCATGACACAATGCGGGAAGAACATGCGTCTCACCTGCGCTCCTCCACCCAGCAGCATTAGCGGAGGCAATTGATAGGGGTGCCACACCATTTTCATACAGGTACCGCAAGCTGACGGGTGCCGCACTTTTTACACCCTCCCATTGGCCTAAATCGGGTCTGTTAGTGCATCGGTACGTACCAGATTCTGCCGCGCTGCTGCCAGCTGGCCACCAAATCTAATTCGCGTCACGTCAATGCAAGGCGATCTCTATTGGCATTTATCCTTCCCCTGAGGAATGCATATACCTCGAAGCTCTACAATGCCTTCATCAGATATTCATACCGCCAACATAAGTCGCCGCAGAAGTCCGATCAGCCCGACCAATCTGTCTAGCCGCACATAATCACGACCTTCGTCGAGCCACTCAGACCAGTCGTCGGGCAATTCAACTACGTGCCTCGAATTATGTCAATATGACACGGAAAGAGTGGGCGGAGTGCCTGCATGATGGCTTCCCCACCATTTCCCCTTCCTTCCTGGACTTCACGATTAGGGTAAGGATGTTCCGGGTGTTCAGTGGCGAAAATCAGACATATACCTCCGTAACGATTATCGCACGTCCCGGTATAAACCCAGCCAACCGTTCCAACCTGTCGAAACACTGATACCCAGGGCTGCCGTCAAGTCAAACAAGTCAAGTTGAAGGGTTCAACTTGACTTGCTTGCTTCCTCATGAGTCCAACTTGCTTGAACTTGACTTGCTTGATTCAACTTGACTGCTTGACTTTGCCCTTCGGAGTATTACCATACCCCACCACCCTTTCGACAACCCCACCCTTTCGTCAGGCAAAAAGAAAAGGGAATAGATAGGGACGCATGGCTCTTCCGGACGCATGACATTGCTGCCCTCTGATTGGCTAGGGTGCCAGTTTGTTAGTGCATGCTGGCTCTGCCAACGGCTTATGAAGTACCGGGCCAGTCTCCCTTGATTCCAACCAACTGAAGGGAGAAAAACGTCCATGTCGTTAGAGACGCGGTCGCGTCGCCTTCTGTGATCTCACAGCGTCCATGACCACCACCCTGTCTTTCCAAGAACCGTCACAAGCCAAAGGGCGCATAGGGCTTCGCAGACCGCGAAGTTCTAGTCCCAGTGGCCAATTGCATCGCGAAAAGCGACAGCGAACAAGCCAACATGTCAACATGTCTCCTCCTGCTACCGCCAGCAGGCCACCCTCTGCCAGTAGTGTATCAACAAGCATCGGCAAGCATTACGGCATCGGCGATGAGCACGCGCTCGACAACATCTTTGCTTCCTACCCACAGACGTTCTCAACCTTTCCACGGCCCCACGGCTCACAGGGCCTTGACGAGCCTGCATTAGACCTACGATACGATCGCGAAATATTTCTCCAGAACGACTTCCCATCCGGACGATCACGAATGCAGAGAGTAAGGGTACCTGTGCCAGGCCCTGAACATGACCCTCCGCCTTCGTTCTCTCCACCACAGTCTGCCCAGCCACCTCCCTCCGCAACGAGGGCCGAGTTTGTATCCGCCATCAAGTTAGTACGCGAAGTTATTGGGGAAGGTCGAAGACTCACTGTTGGCCTTGCCCAGTCGTACGAACGAGTGCGCGCGTGGCGTGAGAAATGGAGCTGGTCACCACTCAGTTCGGATGCCTACGATTCTCCTCCCCCGTATACTCCACCACATGCGCTGTCTTCACGGTCTACCAACGCGGTATCAACCTCCCATACCGTCCGATCTTCCGCACAATCCATGTCGCCAACACTAGAGACAATCCCTCACCCGCCAATCCCAGGTGATCCTTTCCCGACGTTCGAAGCACTCATCGAGTCTGCCAACGCCTTCGCGAAAGCAAACGGTTTTGGTGTCACCAAGTACAACGGATACTCGTACAAGGGACGAAGGATACGTTACACTTTGCGTTGCGATCGGTTTGGGGATCCAAAACCCAGTCGGGGCGCAGGTCTACGTCAACGAAAGTCTCGAAAGTGTGGGTGCAAGTGGATGGTCATTGCGGAAGCTCTAGAGGAGGGTAGGTGGCTACTCCGAGAGCATGCAAATCCCGAACACGGTTAACACAACCATGGACGTAGCCTGAAACCTTCAGCTCATCCTGCCCATCGACGACTTACCACGCCTATGAAGGCAACTATTGAGTCGACAAGCCGTCGGGTCGGTGTCCGAGCTCGTGATGTACGAGCCGTACTTGAAGAGCAACATCCCGACTCCATCCTCACACAGAGGGACATCTACAACGCGCGGGCTCTCATCAGCCGAGACAAGCTGCAAGGTCGCAACCCGACCGCCGCACTTATCAAACTATTCGACGAGATACATGTTCCATATATTGTCAAATGGACTGATGACGATCCTGATCGTCTTGTCGGTCTCGTCTGGACTTTTCCCTATTGCCTGCAGATGTGGAGGCGATTTCCAGAGTGCATTAGCTTCGACAATACGTACAACACAAATCGGTTCAAACTCCCCCTGTTCCAGGCTACTGGGCAAACCTGCCTTGGCACTGTGTTCAACGCTGCATTTGGTTTAATCGACAACGAAAGACAGGAAGGATTCCAATTCCTCGCCCAGAGTATTCAGCGGCTTTCAACACAGCATTCTATTCGAAAACCGGATGTAATCATCACCGATTTTGATGGTCAAATGAAGGCTGCTCTTAACGAGCAGTTTCCAGATGTACAGCAGCAGCTCTGTATTCACCACATCAACTCAAACGTGCTGCTGAAGTCAAAGCAGAAATGGACTAAAGATCATGCCAGTAACAGCGATCCCGACAGTAGCGACGGGGACGACCCTACACCACAATCGGAGGTTCAGCTAGGTGCCAAGGAGAGAGCGCTGATTCACACATTGATTGCTAAGGATATCCCTCAAAGCTACCGAGGCGTTCTTATCATGTGGAAGGCCGTTTTATTCGCTGAGACCGAAAAGGCCCACGAAAAGGCTTGGAAGGATCTTTGCAAAATGTTCAATAACCAGCGTGCCATTCTGCGGTACCTCCACGGAACCTACATGCCTGTGAGGGCTCAATGGGCCCGCTGCTTCATCCGAAAGTACCGCAACTTTGGCATCCGTGTGACATCCGGTACAGAGGCAAGTAACAACAACATCAAGAGCTATCTGCTGAACGGTATGAGCCACCTTTACCGACTTGTCGAGGCGATGCAGGACATGGTGAAAGATCAAGAGCGTGACTTTAAGGATGCTTGTGCGTCAGATGAAGTTCTGACGTCCCGCGGGTTCCTTGGGCCTGGTTCAGAGTACTTAGGCGAATTGCGGACCGTCATGTCGTCGAAAGGTCTCAGACTGATCGGTACACAATATCGCATAGCTTGTAAGGCGATGCCTACGGGTAGGATTCCTTTTCCGGAACCTCTCCAAGAGTGTAACGACGAATGTTCAGTCTCACTCGAGCTTGGTATACCTTGCTGCCATAAGATCTATTCCAAGCTTGGGTCTGCGACATCTTTCAAGAAGTGGGAGGTCCATCCGCGATGGCGGCTCCGAGAGTCGTCAACTCAGGACCCATACCGACGAATTCTTGACCCGAAGATTGCCACTGCTCTGCGCGGTAGGCCTAAGAATACAGCGCAGGCTCTTCCCTCTTCGCTAGCCATAGAGGGAAACAGCCAATCTGCCAGTCAAGCTACCAGCACGCCAGCATGCCAGTCAATAGGGCGTAAGCGAGGGCGACCAGCCGGAAGTCGAAATACGCCCAAACTCCCGAGGCTGAGGGAGGAAGCAAGCCAGTCGATTAGTACGCAACCGGCAGACAGGCCGGTACCTCGACGCAGCGCCAACTGCGTAGCCAACAAGCTATCCTTGCGTCAGGTAAAACAACAGGAGTACGAGCCAGTGGACGGGGGACGCAACCGAGTATTCGGCGAACCCGAAGCCATTGGGAGCTACTTGATAGTGACGAGGACATCCTACCTGAGATTATAGTGAAAGAGTAGATACCAAATGATCAACCATAGGGATATAGAAACGAAAGCTATGAACCATACCACCTAAGATGCCAGGCTAGATGATTTCTAGATTACTTCCGCTTTCTCGGTGTGGAAAGGGCGATTGTTAAGAGAACTTGTCACCTTGTCTGAGTGAAGAAGTACTTATGGGTCTAGGATGAATGGGCCAATGAGAGAGTGTGGAAAGTCATGCGTCCGGAAGAGCCATGCGTCCCTATCAATTCCCTTCTTTTTTGCCGGCTTGTCCTGTGCTGATCAGACCGGACCACGATCCGGGGTTTTGATCGAAACCCCAAAGGGGGCCAGGGAAGTTGAGTTGGTGTCCATCCCTTTTTTAGCTGCAGGAGCATTAGCGCCGGCAACCACTACGGTCGCACATTACCACATGGGTGACATAACCCTTTTGGGAAGCCACAACCATGTTGAAATACTTAGTAATTTCGAGCCCCCTTGCAAGGCCACAGTACCACACACTATCCCGAAGGTATCTCTTCATATGATGGCATCTCCACCAGGGTTGATGTCGTGATAATTCCTGGCCAGGCGTCACAATTCTTCCACTCCCACATCCAGACCATCGTCATCTTACAGTTATTATGGCCTATCCTCGCCTATTCCCTAAGTAAGCTCAGGCCCATCTATCATGGGATTATATGACTGACCGTTTGTACATAGATATGCCAGATCACGTCCTACCGCAAACATGTCCCGATGTTCCGAATACCGTGGCCCCTAAACCGTACCAAAAGAGTCACGATTTCATCCGCGATAGCCACCCGGGCTCGAATCTGTGTCCATACTGCGGAAGACGTTGGCCCACGAGTATCTCCATCCTCGATGGTTCGCCAGTCCCGTTTCGAGAGGTTGAGACAGCTTCCACCTCTTCCGCTATACAGTCTATCGACCTAACAACCTCCGAACGTTCCACACCGTCGCAAACGATCTTCACCGGCTCCGGAGACGGCCCTAGCCGTATCCTCGCATCGTCGCGGCCCTCCGACGTGTATCGAGATGCCAAACTTACCCAGAGTCGGATCGCGAGGGGCATGAGGGCGAGCTCGTCGCAACTCAGTGAGGCTGTGGCTAAACAGAGCCAAAATAAGAGCAGACGGAAGATCTCGATGCGTCTCACGGTCTTCCTTGCGAGACCTGGCCCATGGGAAATCATAGACGACGACGAGCAGCCCCAGTGGTCATTGGCTAGAGAGCTGCTGAAAGTCGCTTTGCGCCCCTTTGTCGACGAAGAACCATCTCTACCTATCCGCTTCTGGTTCGACAGCATCTTCTTCCCTCAATTCAAAGACAAGCCTGCCCTCTCCTCTGTTCTTCGATTTGACAAGAGACTCGTTCAGAACGCCCATATTAAAGAGGATATCACGGAGCTGAGCGATCTCGACTGGGACAGACAGACAGTCGCACAGCTTTTCGGCGAGGACTGCCCTTTTCGTTTCAGTAAAACAGAGGGGAGGTATCTTCTTTTCCTTGTTTTCTATGAGCCATTGTCTCCTCGACCACAAGCCCCAGCCCCTCGTCATATCAAGACGCCGAGGTCAGCCGTGAAGCCGTTCAAAATGGAGAGGGATTCAAGAAAGAGGTAGTCAAGACCGAGGTGAAGGTAGAGCCGGCCTTGTTAATCCGGAGCGAGTTCAACTCGCCCTCCTTGAGCCCCTCTCTGAGCCCAGTTCTACCTCCCTCGAGAGCTAGCGCAGAAGACCAGATCGAGGTTATTACTAGCGATATGGACGAGCACCGCGCGGGTCGGAAACGAGCTCGAGACTCTGTAAGCTCAGCACTCTCGGCAGAGGCAGAGGATGAGGAGCTCTCGGCTGGCCCTGCCTTCACTGCCCTTGGTCCCGCTGCTGGAACCCGAGGAGTCGATACGAGGAGGCCAAGCAGTCGGCATCATCGTAAACAGACGAGGAAATAGTAGTTACTCTAGCTCAAGGTGACCCAGGTGCCCCATCAGCTCGTCCACACTTTTGATAACATCGCCAGGCAGCTCAGTTCCGGAGAGACTATTGTTAATAGGCTCAAGGTAGTTCTGCTCGAGGAGCTGAAGCTAAAGCATTGTCAGCTGGCTTTGGTGCAATGGTGATTTTGTACGCACGAATCTCTCTTGCCCTCCAACTGGACTCTCCGGCGTGCTTAGCGCTGGACTTTCCCCAGAGTCGAGATGGGCCTGAATCTTGTCTCTAAGCCGTAGGTATACCGCGAGGTGTGGTCGCTTATGATCAAGCTCCCCATCCAGTTGACCATCAAACTGAAGATCCCGGAGCTGTTGGTCACACCAATCTGTGGTTATTGGGTCAAGGAGATCGTCTATATCGATAGAATCGACAGCGGCCATCATCTGGGCAAGCCCATCTCGAGCCGCGGGCCCTAGACGGACTGCCCAGTTCTCCACCTGGCTCGTGTTGTACAGATCCATCGGGATCCCGGCGACAAGATGCTCCCTATTCCTCTGTGGCCGGATACGAAGGCCGTTCCACATCTCCGTGAAGTCTGCGACCTCTTGATGGATCATGGGTCCATAGAGAGCATATACCGCGATCTGGTGAGCAAGACGATTTGTTTGGAAGAGGCCGCTATCAATCAGCTCGTGCGAGAACGCGATCCAGCGCTGACTGACACCTTTGAGTAGCTTTTCCCACCAAGACTCGATCCGTTGGTTCGATGTGCTTGGGCCCCAGATGCGACAGGAGCTCAGTCTCGCTCCCTGCCTGTGGACTCGTTGGTCGTTATCCTCGGTGGTATACCGAAACTCTGTCTGATCAAGGTCGGCGAGAATCGCCAGGGCTCCGGCCCAAAGAGGAGTCTCGATACCATGATCCGAGCGGGTGAAAAGGGGGCGGACCCCTGAGTACGACACAGTCCGTAAAAACTGTTTGAGTGAACTCAGCGCAGTCATATTCCCCCTGCCGACATATATCCAGATGATGGCTCTCGAGTACGTGTCGATACAGGCGTAGATGGAGAAGCAGAAGTTCTTGAGCTTCTCGTACCCATCAAGAGACCACATGAAGTTAGGCCCAGGGACCTGGAAATTCTTCCGGTGCTTCCAATCGGCAAGACGCCTCTGTTCGGCGCGTTTCTTCCATTCTGGGTTCGTCTGGTACTCGCGATACAAGGTATTCTGGCCGACAAGGACGCCGGCACGGATGCGGACGTAATGGTATAGATACCCCCTGCCAAATCCTCTGATACTTGAAGACTGACGGTCGCCTTGGAGGAGGAACTCTCTGGCTATTTGAACAGCCTCCTGTCGTTCAACAGGATCTCGGAAGCGTCGCTTCATGCCGTGCTTCAGACGGTACTCCTGTACAGTCCGCTCGGAAATCTCGATGCCGCGTCGCTTGAAATCACGGACGATGGAAGTGTCGCTATATCCGTATCGGTAGAAGTAGCCTTTGATCAGCTCGATGAAGGTGTTGGGATCAATCTTTGAGCGAAGAGGAGAGTACTCCTGGGCACCCCATTCTGCTAACCTCCTTTTCAGGGTTCTGACGTAGAGTACGTGCCCATCGTCTTGGAGATGGGCACATATAGTGTCAATGGATAGCCGTTCTCGCCGCTGCCCGAGGATCCAGTCCTTGACGCGATCCAAGTCCTTCCGGGGTCTAGGCATTGTGCGAGACGCAGACCAGGGGTTCGAGATCGTGGTAGAGGTTCGAGTTCAACCCTCCTTCCAAGGCTTTCAGCTGCAATATCGCGCCCCCTCTGAACCGGCATTATCGGAGCTTCGGAGCCGATAAAATGGCATCAAGGCTGCTTGGTATGGCGTCAGTTCTGCTACAAAGAAAACAGTGCATTCTCGCATCAAAACACTGTAGCCCCATATAAAAATGCCGAAACCCTCTGTGCGAATAGCTCCGGTCATTTTCGTACAGGATTTTGTCACCCATGTGGTAATGTGCGACCGTAAACCACAGCGAATCAGCGTCGAAAGTGTGGTCAGCTGTTTAATAACAACGTCATGGCGAAAATGAGGAGATAACAAATGCATTTGATGAGAAGGCAACCAATAACGTCCTACTCTCCATGCTAGGTGTGCCATCCTCTTACACGCCTGCAGATGCCGCTGGCCCATAGCAACTTGGGCACCTCCATAACAACCCCCGCGGCGAGAGCACCAGAGACCTTGAGCCCATGTACTGAGAAATATCTGGATGATCTCCAGCACGCGTGACCAGGAGGGGCTGTGGCTTACACCCTGAGCCCCTCACTCAACCTACCGGAATGAAGTCCGAGCCCCGGGCTCTCGTAATTGGGCCACGTAGCAGTACCTTGAGCCTGGGGGGCAAAGTATCTAGCTCCGGGGCCCAAAGGCCTTCGGGTCCGTCGGTGCCGGACATCGCGAGTGGATGTATTGTACGTGCTGGTGGGATAATACATCAACCCCAGCGAGCTCCCTGGGCCCGAATCATAGGCACGCGCTCCGGTAGTGATGGACACGCTGGCCTCCATGATTTGAGATGTAAGCCAACCCATTGTTACCTCTCATAGTATTCAAGCTCGATTAAACCTTTATTACACGTGTTCATCCATCATTTGACCCTTCAAAGCAAGACGATGCACTCCTCAAATATCCCCAAAGAGGCCGCAACGTCTTGTCCACGCGGTCGCCCTTCACCCCTCAGCAGAGCCCGTAGGAGTTTCTGTTCGACGTGCCTTCCATTTGTCCTCCGTCATAGCATAAGTCCATTCCGGACCACATCATGTTCGAGTCAAAGCAGAGGCCGTTATCGCTCTCCACATGGAAGAGTGGCGAGCCGCAGGCGCCCTGCCCCTGCGGTGTGACGGGAGACGAACTGGCCGCGGCCAAGATGGCAGTGCTAGAGGAGCCATGGCCGGTCGCCGTAATGGCGTTGGGCTTCTGCGACAGGCTGACAGCAGTGTCTTTGATATAGCTCTCGATGAAGGGGCATCCGCAGCCGCCATGCTGGAGAACCATGTCCTTGAGAACGAGCACCTCGCCGCGCAGCTTGGCGTACTGATGCTTAAGATCCTTGTTGACGGCGCCGACGTTGGACTCTTGGGCCTGCAAGTCCTCTATGCCATGCTGCTTACGGGCACGGGACTTGTGGGCGGCTACACGGTTGCGGGCCCGAAGGCGCATCTTCTTGTCCGACCCGGACGCTGGGTTATCGGTCTGGGGGGGAGGGGGCAGGTTGACGGAGAAATTCGGCGGGTAGCGATCGAATAGGGACCTTGGGGCGACCGTCCTTGGAATGGTTTCCCTGTTCTGCGCCGGCCACCCTTTTGGAGGACGACCACGGTGTTTTGGCTGAATGGATGACGAATGTGATTGCGACGGCTGGTGTTGCGTCTCGTGAGATGGGCCATATGCGACCGTCGAGGCCCCCCTGAAGGCAAGATTGACGAAGTAGTCGGAGGCCGAAGCGCCGCGAGAAGTAGTATTACTGGCGTCGGCCTCTGCTTCGGGTAGAATCCTGTCCTTGTCGTTACGCGCCGAGGAAGGCATAGGCGCGGCCGACTGGCCAAGCAACAGTGCTCCACCACCCCAGTAATCCACCATGCTCGGCTGATCAAGGTAGAAAGGGGGGTCTGAGGTTATTGCCTCGTTATAGTTGGAATGGGAGGCTTCGGGCGTGTCTGGTAGTCTCGGGCCTGCCAAGCCGATGTGGTGACTGGCATTGGAGAGTTGTAATCCGGATCGTCAATCCATCAGAAGCGAAGCCTCGCGGCGCCCATGGCTTGATATAGGCATCCGAGCCACACTACTAGAATAAGCCATGGCTCTCGGGGACTCAGCCAAGTTCTGAGGTCGCTGCAGGTCTGGGAAGCAAAAGCATGCTCGAGGATGCTCCCAACCCACAGGACCAATGGCTGAAATTCTGGCGTGGGTCGTCCTGCACCTGGCCCTGGTTGTCCACGACATGCCACGGAGTACCGTTCAAGTCCTGGACCCCTTCAACACCGTGCCTCCAAGTAGGGCCATGTTCAAAGCCGGCTGCACAGCCGGTCGTGGTCCGACACATGATTGGCCCCGATTGTCCTCAGGAACAAGGTAAATAGGCCTCATATATTGGGCACACAACGCCACAGGGCAGATCTTGGAGACGCTCCTCCGTCCTCATTATATTATTTAGTTGACAGCGCGCACGGTTGCGTTGGGTATAGATGGACGGAGGGAAGAGCCGGGTGAATCGCTGGTCGCTGGCGTTTGGGAGCACCTAGAATGACGAGCCGTCCTGTGCCGCCAAACCCTTTTTAGCAAGGCTACAGGGGGAAGGACGAGTAAGCACTACCAGACGTCGGTACTACCCTTTTTATGCCGCCCAGGCCACCTAGCCGCCCCACCCGTAAAGTGGCGGCGAAGGCTGAACGACGCATGGGGATGTGTCTCCCAAGGGATTTGAGATCCGCGCCATCACGGATACGACGCAAGACGGCATGAACGTCTGTTTCATGTCCGTCTCGAAGGAGGGTAAAAATGGTCTTCAAGGTCGGAGTTCCGGGCCTTGAGTTCGCCGTGTTTTCGTTGGAAGGATTGTCGCGGGGTCTCGGTCTGAGCTGTGCTCTAGACGCATTCCTTGCTGGGCTGCTGGCACCGATGGCATTGGGGCCTGTGGGCAGAGCACTATGTTCGGGACGTCAGATGATGCGAGGTAGAACCAGTTCACGAACCTTTGACTCCTGTTTGCGACATTCATGACAAGCTCCTGGCGCCTGCTGGCGCTTATCGTGTTGCGGCGGCACCGACTATGCCGATTCAAGACCGTTCGGCGGGGAACCTTCCGCAAAAATAGAAGCATCATAGACCGTCCAAGCGTAGGATTTGATCCCGACACGTCCACTGAGCCAGACAGTGAGCTTGCTATGCGAGGTCATGGCTTTGAGGACCACTCCGGAAGCAGCACTGTTTCTGGCCCAGACGAGGAGCCCTCGCTGCTACAATCCACGAGAATACTACAACACCCCACGGGACGGCTTTGTAAGAGTCCCTTGACCAACTCTAATGAAGTGTGCGCTGACGGAAATGAGTCAGTGTATGTCGGCGATTCAGCCTCTCTGGCCTATCTGCAACTCATTCGAATGATTGTGGAGACGAGAACTGGTCCAATTGATTTCACTCTGGAGCCGAGCCGACACAAGTTCATGGAGGCTACGATCAACATGCCCACGCATATCCGGTCGCCCCTTATCTTACCTGAAAAGGAGACAGCCAACATATTGATCACGTCTTTCTTACCAATGTAAGTCGTCCTCCGTATTAGCTCTTGATCGTGTTGTAATGGGCCTCGGTGGCGGTCATGAATTTCTTCAGCCCGAGACTAATGTTAGTAGACCCACGGCTTGATTGAGGTCTTCAGCAGGCCATCCTTCGAGGCTTCTGTGGATGCCTGCTACTCTGACCCTCTTCCTGCGCGGTCTTCTTTTCTCTGGCTGCTCTACTTGACGTTTGCCATCGGTTGGAGCAACACTCGGCCGAGTGCCCGGCCGAGGCCCGATCGGGCCCAGCCCATTACACACGCCACATGTGGTGCTGGAGCTCTCTACGGTGTCGGCGTTTCCTAGCTGCACAGAATTTTCCGGCCTTTCCAGTGGTTGCGTGATCGGTCTTTGTCGTGTCGGTGGTATGGGCGGTGGCTTGGGTAGCCGATGGTGTAAGCGTGGTGGCGGCGGTCATCCCGTTTGAAATGTCGATAGCCGTAGAGTTCAACAAACCTTTAAGGTCAGAACTCTCCAAACGGTACAACAGGGAGCCCCAGCCTAATCCGTCGTAGTGGCCAGAACCCTCCCCCTATGAGCCTGCACCTCCTTCAAAACCACCAAAGAAGTTCAAGTGTTGTTAAGGTATTCACTCGTCCATGGAGCCTCGTGACCCTTGATCAGGACGTAATGGGCATACAGAAGCTCCCATGTTGGTCGGATGGCACCCCAAGATGCCGGGCTGATGACGGTAAAATCCACCATCCCGTTGGTGTAGGGTTCAAAGGGAGGTCATGACCAAGATTGTACCGGGCAAAGTATTCCGCCCTAGAAACTGAACGTTAGGCAAGTCTGTCCATAGGTACGTAGGACATATAAAGAGGCGACGAGAAAGTGTGGGAAGGCTATGGCCCTGCAACTCACCCTAGGAGAATCCGACTGTCGTTGTAGGCGAAGAGATCCTCGCCTTGGTTCTAAGCTTGCTGGCTGATGAGCTCGAGAAGCTGGAAATTGAGAGCGGAATGCCCTTGATCACGTCTGGACTCCTGGCCCTGGCCCAGGGGCCTATTAGTGCCTGCTCCTCCACAATGTTCGTGATGGCGTTGTTGGTCCCTCCGTTGCAAACTCCGTTCTTGAAGTAGTCCACCGCGAAGTCCCAAACGGTCTGGTTGTCGGCTAGAACGCCAATCGCCATGGCAGAAGCAATATTGCAGAGCTTCCAGTTGGCGAAAAAGTGCTTGACGTTGTGCTCCGACCCCAGTACGTGGTTAAGGAAATCCTCGTTCATCGGCAGGAAGATGGTTGTCAGTATGGAAGTGACACCAGACAAACCATCGGCGGCAAACGGCGCCTAGCCCTTCAATAGCTCGGCTGCGTTGACCAGTTCGTAACCTTGCAGCCCAGCTGTGAGATAGTCGTCGTCTCCACCGCCGCTGAGGGCTTGCAGCTTATCCGCCCAGGCGTTCAGGATGTCCGCGGCAGTTGTGGCAAACAACTTGTCTCCAGATATCTTCCAGCGAAGAGCAAGGTTGAACGCGGCCGCGGCATCGTGCCAGAGGGCATCCCCATTGCCAGAGCGGCTGACAGTAGCCACGGCATTGTTTGTGTAAGAAGCGCTTTGAAAACTCGAGCCTGATAAGCTTGTCCCAGGAACTAATCCACGGTTCTTTTTTCGCGGCAACCTTGGCTTTCACTCGGGCGACATCTTGATTGGTTACAAGCAGGCCAGGATGGCTGAATGCAAAAGTGGTGAGCAGCACCGGTATGAGTGACACAATGCTCAAGACTTTCATATTTGAGATGAAACCAAGGGGACGAAAATGAGTGACGGAGAACGAAATGGAGTGCACGAGACAAGCAAAGCGAGGCTGAGGGCTGATGTCAAGGAGGAAGTTGGGGAGTTCGATTTTTTTGAAATCCGCCCAAACTGCAAGGAAATAAAGGGAACCTCACAGTCTCTAAGAAACACTAACTAGGGGTAACGGTAAGTTCTAGCCGACGACAGGAGATGAGACTCTTCGGTCGATGCCGTGAAGGCGTAAGCTTGTTGTCAGGTTCATGGTGATGACCAATGAAGCTACCTCCCTCTCCGCGAGTCGCCCAGGAATGCTCCACTAGATGGAATTGCAGGAGAGTTAGTCGTTTTAGAGAGCGTCAAAAGGTCCATTACCCTTAGCTTGTGGCCATCGGGCTGGTCGCTGAGAGCAGGAGAAAGACGAACGGGCGTCTACGTCGTTAACACGGCGAGCACGCCTTCCAGCTTTCTGTTCAACGAGGTGATGGGTGATGCCGGGGATATCCTTGGTCGGCGGTACGGTTTAGCTTTCCGGAATTCGGGTTCTCAACTAACCTTTGAGGTAGACAGCTGTTCTGGAGGTTTGTGCTGGAATGGCTAGTACTTCTTCCATGGTTCGATGTGCAGAAGGTAGACTCCGTGACTTCGGTGCACTGCTCAGCGCTCGGTTCACCTGGCCGGCTTAGACCTTGGCGTGGTCATACTAACGCCTTTGGCTTCGTTGTAGCTAGACTTGACTCGTTCCGCCCGCATGGAAATCAATCCACGTGTCAATAATCCTAGACGAAGACGTGTATAGGATGGTGAATCTACACCGAGGCAGGCAGGGTCGACAGCGGTCCCTTGGGCGTGAGATGGAGTGCCCCTTCATTGCGGCCGCCCGCGACTCGGAGGTGTAACCGTAAGTGGGGCCCAAAAACCGCAGGGACGGATGACAACCGCAAGTGGGACCAGATGACCCGCACCAGGCGACTCCCCCTTTGTCGGTTCGCCAAATCGACCATGTTCAATGGTGCTGCTGAGGGCCATGTCCTCGTGACGAATGAGAAGACCCAGCCGTAACACGCCTGTCGCGGCAACCAACGGTACCCGCTTTCGCGTCTTGGTAGATGGGCATCCAATTGGCCAACATCACGCACATCAACCGGGCCTGGTTTGGCAACCTCGAACTTTCCATCTCTGGTACTGCCGTCAACGGCACTCTCATCTCGGCCGGTGGCTATGCTGCACCCTCGTGGAGTTTGATCAACGCACCGTAAGATATAGGATTTGCGAGACAGGGTGGTTCGTGCTCCCTTCTGTCTTCCGCCCGAAAGAGACAGATCCGAACAGTCTTCAAGCCATGATCGCCGTCGCAGACTTTGACTCATGTCTCGTGAGCCGGCCATTGCAACTCGACCTCGGCGAGGGAAGATTGCTGCTATCTTCCTCGCGCTGAAGGAAGTTGGTCGGGATGATAACAACTCGTTGCTGGATAATAATGTGAACATTCCGCGACTTTAAGTCCCCCTGATGCCTTTAATTATACAAATGAGACTAGTTTGTGAAATAATTGTCAGACAACTCCTGTTTGCAGGACTTCCATGACCGGATCCGGATAACCATATGAACTGCCGGGTCGGGTTGACTCGCAGACGAGGTCTACATAAGGGCGGTCAGAACCCAACCTTGTAGGTAACAAGAACAAGACAATCAATAACAAGAGTCTTTTTCTCGTGATAATTAATCAGCTCTCTCAAGACGTCGAAGTTAGCCCTGATCAGGGCCCGTACGTCTGACAAGATGAGACCACTAGGCGTGAATAAAGGCCAAAGATGGCCTCCCACGAGTGGGAGGCCAGCGATCAATTCCAGTCACCCATAGCACCCATCATCAGATTTCCTGCACTGGCATTCTCGGCCATACACCCTTGACACTTTCTGACAGAGGTATTCAAGGTTTCGGCTTCACAAATTCTTCTCTCGCTGCTCCGCAATCTTGTAGAACAAACTGCCGTCATATATTCCCCGTATATCCTCTTTCCGCATTTTCCCATCATCCGGCCACAGCATGATATACGTCGCAACCCCTAAGGTCATTAGTCCTGTCTCCTACCCACAGATGGTCACTGCCAGGAAGAGAACTCACACTCGAAAACGTTGCCCCCCCACCCGATCGGATCAGCCAACAGCCGCTGCCCCTTGTGCAGATCCCATACGTCCCACAGCGTCAGGCTCTCCCTGTTCTCGCCCTTGGAATACTTGGCAAACATGTCCTCAAACTTCTGTGGCACGAACCGCCCCTCCGTGTCATAGGTCCCGCTGTCGCTGCCGTGCTTTGCCTTGTGGATGTTTCCCACGTACAGTCGGAACAGCGGGTCCGGCAGCCAAGACGAGACAGTTGGGTATGAGAAGTTGGCATGGATGATGAATACCGCGAGCAAGGATAGCAGAAGGTGGAAGCCGAGGCGATGGAAGCCGCGGAAGGTATCCATGGGCCATATGACTCCGTCACGGTCCTTGTTTGGTTAGATCGCGGCTCGCCAGGGCGCTCTTTTGGGACATACCTGGTCGAAAAATTCGACGTGCTGCTGGAGTACAGTCTGATGCCTGTGGTCCATGGCCCAGTTGTTGTCTGTTGTGCCCTTGGGTTGGTCGTACGTCGGCGCGAGGTTGGCGCGGGCGGTACCCGCATGAAGCAGACGTTGATTTTCCTCGGGCTGGATGAACGGCTTGCGTTCGACTGTCACAGGGACTTCATCTATTGACGTAACAATCTTGTTTTGTGCGTGTTTGACTGTGGTACGGTCGTCATCCAACCGAGCGCCGTCCTTCTGAGACGCCATTTCTGTGTCGAGGCTGGTTTGGGAGAACTGCTCGATTTGAATGATCCAAAAGGAAGAAACAGTGTTGTCGATTTTTCGAATTCTTGTTTAAAAAAAGCCCTAAGGAGATGCCATGCTTATGAGATTCGGTGGCCCAGCCTGTGCGAGTGATGTCATCATGAGGCCGATGACAGACACATCCACCAGAAAGTCGGAACATTAAGGCCAGCAACGCAACAGTGTGCGTCATGACAAGAAGTCGATCGACATGGTAGTCAAGGGGAAAGCATGTGATTGAGATGCAGCCCACTTAACAGTTCAGACAGCCACGTTGCAGTGATCCGCATGCGGCACTAAAGGGCACCCAACCTCAACAAACATATTGACGCTTCCCTGCATTGAGTACTTGACCTAACAAGCACAATTGCATCCGTTGCAAATGCCTAAGCTGCGCTTTACATTGTTTGCCGAAGATGAAATGTGAGACCCCCAAAGATCTGGTGATGACTGGCAGGAGTGGGGATTTAGCACACACATGGTGGTGAATCTCCGAAGAGGACTGCAGGGTAGGTGGGACATAGATCACCTGACCTCTGACCCAGGGGCAGGTCGAGGATATCTATCTTGAAGCCGTTCGGCGCCTTGTCGCCGATCCATTCCTTGAGGGCGTCGACGTCGTCCTTGGCCACGGCTTTGTTCATGAGCTGCAGCGCGTTGGCGGCCACGTTGACAAATTGCGTTAAGGAGCCCTTCTTGTCCGCGTCCTTGCCGAAGGTATTCATGACGTAGGCTAAAGAACATGAGAGTCAGTCATTGGCTTCTGTGGATGCGTCGGGCGTTACTCCCGGTGTCCGAACATGTATGTCTCAAGACTCAGGAGAAAATCAACTCAGCCCATGACGTACTAATGTGGTCCCAGTAGAGCTTCTTGTTCCTTGGGCGCGTCGATGACAATCTGCTGTAGGTCCCAATCGATCTTCTTCTTCAGCCCGCACTGCAGTTCGAGGCGCCGGGCGATGCCGTAGGCGTCGCCAATGTTGATGTCGTACCGGGTCGTCGGGTTCCAGCACCCGCCGTAGCCGCCCTTGCTGCCGCCCGACCTGATGTTGGCGTCGAGTCACTCGTCAAAGGCGCAGGGCTCGTTCTTGCGCCGGCACTTGCGGCCGCCGATGGTGTTGTTTCCCGGATGCATCATCCAATCGTTGGCGTAGGCGTAGAAGAAGAATACAGCCTCGTACTTGCCCGACTCGTCCGACTGCGCCACGACGGTCGCGGCGAGCCAGGCTATGGCCAGGCTGATGATTGACCTCATGGTGGAGGGTGGATGTCTGCCGACGCCGAGTAGACAACAAGAAAGATATTCTGATCAAGCGCCTACGTTGGTTAGGAGTGTTCAGTGCGTTGCACCAGCAACTCGAGAAGCTGCCTCATCCTCCCAGAGAAGAAGTGTTTCTCCTGGTTTAACGTACTCCACAAGCGAATACCACACCTAACCGCGACCACGCGACCGTCCACATTCAACCGCGTTCTTCTCCGCCAACACCAATGGAGTCAGCCAGCAAAGAGAGTCGCTTGATTCTAGCCGTTCAGGCTATCAAACAAGACCCAAATCTTAGCGCTCGGGCCGCTGCAAAGATATACAACGTAGATCACAGCACACTGGCTCGACGACGGCGTGGCCAATCTTCACGACGCGATATTACGCCTCTGACGCGGAAATTGACGGACCTGGAGGAATCGACAATTGTCCAATATGTGCTCGATATGGACTCCCGATCATTTCCTCCCCGGCTCTCTGGTGTGGAAGATATGGCTAACCGACTGCTCGCAGAACGCGACGCGACTAAGGTCGGAAAGAACTGGGCGTCGAACTTCGTCAGACGACAACCACAACTCAAGACGCGTTTTTCTCGGAGATACGACTACCAGAGGGCCCAATGCGAAGATCCAGACGTCATTCGTGGCTGGTTCGACCTTGTGCGGAACGCAATCGCGAAGTATGGTATCGTGGAGTCAGACATCTATAACTTCGATGAGACTGGGTTTATGATGGGCGTTATCTCGACTGGCATGGTCGTTACAAGCGTAGAAAGACGTTCCACCGCGAAATTAGTCCAGCCTGGGAATCTTCCCAAGGGTGGACGATCCCGCCATTCATCATCGTCGCTAACCAAATATCACCTCTCTTCCTGGTATGAAAACAGCACCCTACCTCAAGATTGGGCCATCGGGACGACCGAAAACGGCTGGACCACGAACGAGAAGGGCCTAGAATGGATTCGGCATTTCGACAAGCACACGAAACCTCGAACTGCGGGTGGATATGGTCTCCTTGTCCTGGATGGTCATAGAAGTCACCATTCGACAGACTTCGAGCTCTTCTGCAAGGAGAATAGGATCATCACACTCTGCATGCCTCCACGTTCATCTCATATATTCCAGCCTCTCGATGTCGTGTGTTTTGGCCCGCTCAAGAAATCGTACGGGCGGCAAATCGAGGATCAGATGCGGGCAGTACAACCCACATTACCAAGGAGGACTTCTTGCCAGCGTTTTTCGGGGTATTCCAAGCTTCTATGACGGAAAAGAACGTCCAAGGGGGTTTCCGAGGGGCTGGGATTGTTACATTTGACCCGGAAAGTGCCATATCTAGGCTAGATGTGAAACCACGGACGCCAACACCTGAGGAGGGGGTCCCCGAGGCACTAGCCCCTTGGGTTTCTAAGACGCCCAACAACCCGACCGAGGCGTCCTCGCAGTCTAATTTCATCAAATGTCGAATCGCACATCTTCAGAATAGTTCCCCGACGTCGATTTCCGAGGCTGTTGACCATCTTGCGAAGGGGTCGCGAGGAATCATGTACAATATGGCGTTGATGCAGTCGGAGATCATGATACTTCGAGCGGCGAATGAGACACTTAGCAGGCGCCGCAGAGCAAGAAAACACGTCTCAGACAAGGAGGGAGCCTAACTCTAGCCGAGGGACAAGACATTCAGACGCAGAGGGACGTGGAGGTCCAGATCAAGGAGGAAACGCGACGGGGCAGTGGTCAGCAGCAGAGGACTAAACCGAAAGAACCTGTCAGATAGAAGTGAAAACGTCTTAAGAAACGATTCTGATTGATTTCAATTGATTTTCTAGCGTTATGGTAGATTATGTTGGGATTATTGTCGCGTAGTCACGGTTAGGTGTGGCATTCGCTTGTGTGTGGCATTCGCTTGTGGAGTACGTTAGGTGACTGGCAGAATGGATAGACATAGTGCGGCGCTGGAAATCGTCGCACCACTTGTAAGCCAACCTCGTCGCTCTTGACTCCATGGCAGGCCTGCTTGAAGGCCAAGTTCTTCAAGTGTTCAGCATCCTATTCTCAGCAACTGAAGCACGTTCTGCCACAGCCGAGGCTGTTTCGTTAGTATAGTCGCATGTCAAAGATCCACGCCCTGAGCGACGCTAGTCGATTCCAGCCTTTGCAAATCTGATCGTCGAACGCACGGCCTGCATGTTTGGCTCCCATCTGTCGTCATCCGATGCAGCTTTTCCTCCCAAAAAGAAAGACAGATTCCCAATCTTTGTTCGTGAGCACTTGAGCAGGATTTCCCGCTGTGCCGTCCAATTCTTGCACCGGAAAAGAAAGTGTTCTGCCGTCTCTGTCGCTTGTCCACAATCGCACAAGCCCGAATCCGTTGCTCCTATCCTGTGGAGATAACTGTTCAGTCGAATCATGCCGGTGCGGAGCTGCACCAGCACACCCGATTCTTCCCTTTTCAGCGAGTCGTATATCGCACGGGTATGCCTGCCCGGCAGCGCCTTGTCAATTCGTTTCGAGTACCTTCCAACGGTTTCCGGTAGTTGTTCGAGCGCTCGTTCTTGGGCGAGAGCTATCCGGAGCGTCGTCGTCCTCGCCTGGTACGATGACATTGCTGCCTCGCATCCCCTTACCGTGGCTCGTTTCGCTGCAGCTTTGGCCAACTGCCGCGATGCGAACTCCTCTTCAATGGCCGGTACCCACCTAAGCCTGACAGTACAACCTCTCTTCTGAAGGCGCACCATCTGATCATATATCCCACGGATAGTGCATTGTCCAGATTGCTGCCGAGGGCGCCTGATCGCTGCCACTACCGAGCGGTTGCCAACCGCGATTGTCACATCCTGAAGGGCAGTGGTTGGTGGTATAGATCTGAGCGCTGTCGCTATCGCTTCTAGCTCTGCTGTGTACGGATTTTGTTCACTTCCGGGTCCGATGGTGACGGAAAAGGTGGCGAGAGTGTGCTCTAGGCCACCACGCGTTGTGTCGCAAACAACGGCTCCCATGCCCACAACGTCGTCCCTCTGCGACGAAGCGGTTGCTATGAGGATACCCTGTACGTCATATGGTGTCTGGGTCTCTTCGGGGTCATCCTCCCCCAGCACAGGGATACGGTCCGTCCATGGTCGTAATGCATACTCGTGAATGACTTCCATTCGCTCCGTGGACATCTCAGCCACCATCGCGGCAATGCCTTGCATTGGCGAGAGGTACCGCTTGCTTGCTTTGTTCCTCAGTGCTGCCAGCGGATGCGCCCGCGGCAGCGTCCGTAGGTCGATGCAGAGCCTCGTCGCAGCCCGCTTATGCCGTTCCCCTATTGCGCGGATGCCGGCCTCGGCCTCGGCCACAGCAGTTGCCACGGTTCGGAACGCTCCTGTGATGGCCTGCGCACCAACTCGCTGCGCTTTGTTTAGCCAGCCCGTTTCTTTCGCCCGACGCGCATGCATCCAGACGTTCGACGCGTAGTCCATCGCCGGGGCGACAGTCGCCATGAACAACTGTCTCGCTACCCTCGGTGAGAGCAGCTTCAGCCTCCTCAGGCCCATGGCCGCGTTGAGGCCCTTCGCGGCTGCGCTGGCGATATGTTCCTGGTACCGCAAACCGGAGTCCATGATCACTCCCAGAATCTTTGCGCTGGCTTTGGGTATGACTTCCCTGTCCTTGATCCAGAATGCCACACCATTGCTTCGCGCGCTGGTGCGCGTGAAGTGGACGATCGTCGTCTTATTCGTCTCAAAGGTCGCGCCACTGCGCTTCTCCCAGTCGAGTGCTTCATCAATGATTGACTGAATGCCTGCCCGGTTCGCCTCCGCGGTTGAGCCGGTCACCCAAGCAGAGTAGTCGTCAATGAATGCGATTGATCCGCCTGCCGCCTTAATCCTCCGCTGTACCAGGTCTGCGTTGAAGAACAAAAACAGCACCGGCGACAACGGCGACCCTTGTGGTAGACCAGCCTGTGGCAAGTCGCGCAGTTCCGACGTGTGCCCGTTCACGACGACCGTGGCCGTCCTAGCAGAGCAGAAGGCGTCGACCCATCTGACCACCTGGTCTGGTATCCCTCTGGCTTTCATCCTTTCCAGCAATCGTTCCTTGCACACTCCGTTGTACGCGCCTTTGACATCGAAGCTGATCAGACTTAGCACTTTCCGAGCTCTCCACGCCTTGTAGATTTGTTCCTGCAAGAGGAGGAGTGCTTGCTCGGCCGACCGCCGCTTTCGCGCCCCGAAGTGGTTCGCAGGTAGCAGCCCATAGGCCTCCACCACATACGAAATGCGCTCCGCGACGACCGCTTCCAGGATTTTGCCCAACGTTGACAGAAGGGATATAGGTCGCCACGCCCCCGCCACCGCATAGTCTCCTTTTTCCGGCTTCTTTAGCGGGATTATCTTTGCTGTCCGCCACTGGTGAGGCACGACGCCATCGCGGAGCGACGTCTGGAAGAGCGTCAGAACGCGATGCTTCACTATTGGCCAGAGCTGTCTCCACACCATCGCCGGCAGGCCATCGGTTCCGGGCGCCTTCCACGGCTTCGCTGCCATGACTTTGACTTCGACCTCTTCCAGAGTCAAAGCCGGCATGGCTACTGCTCGCCGTTGTGGACGCACCCCTTCCTCTTCGATTCTCGCTGGTAGTGGGGGGAAGAACGTGTCGAGCAGTTGCTCTGCTTGTTCCGCCTTATTTCTGGTCATGGTTCCGCCACCTTTCTTCAGTGGCGGCACCTTGTCACCCCTGGCGTCCTTGCCAGGTTCAAGATACTTGGCTGCCTTCCAGATGTTTATATCTTCGGCCAGAAAGTCTTCCCAGTGTGCCTTCCTCTGTCTCCGTATGGCGTCGTGATATTCCTTGGCTGCCGCCTTGGCTCGCCGTTCCAGGTCCGGGCAGAGGCACGCCGCCCGCCGTTGCGACCTAGCCTGGTTTCGCCAGAACATATACGACCGGCGTAGTTCTGTTAGATCCCTCGTCCACCAGCGCTTGGCGTACGGCGTAGGTTTTGCTCGTGGCGTAAGATCATCGATCGCCTCTAAGACCACACGCATGAGCTGGTCCGTCTGTGCTTGCACATCGGCCGCCCCCAAGAGCGCCCCGAGACCCTCCTCCACTCTTGCTCTGATGAGATTCCAAGGAGCGTTCCTGAACATCAATCGTGGCGTCGTGTCTCGCTCAGGCAGCGCTACATCGAAGGTCGTATGGATGGCCTGATGGTCTGACCCGTGATCCATCGGGTGCGGGACGCATGTTACCATCTCGTCCGCCAGCTCCGAGGTCGCCAACACCAGGTCGATGGTGCTTTCCCGGTCCTGACCCTGCCATGTTCTCGTGCCCCTCGGGAGCAGGCTACGAAGGCCATACTCATTCATTAGGTCTATGATGGGTTCAGCCTCACCTTGCCTCCTAGTCGAGACGTCGTCGCCAGTCCAAAGCAGGTCATGGCGATTGAAGTCTCCCGCCAGAACCACATCTGTGCGTCTACCTGTACTGTCACGAAATGACCGGATCAGGTCGTGCAATAGCTCCGTGGCTGAGACCAGCATCTCCACGCTCCTTCCTTGCACATATACCGACACAACCAGGACGTCTCTCTCCGGCAGTCGAAGCACGGCCGCCGTGAGGTCCGCCGATGGTATCGGCAGCTGTTCCGCCTCAATGTCGCTTCGTACCCAAAGCATGCTTCGAATCGGCCAGAGGGTATCATGTTTCTGCGTCGGGATCATCTTCGTCCAGTTGCTGTGCCACATCGGGCTCGTGACCACCTTGTCGTCCACCAGCCTCGCATACGGTTCGGAGACCGCCAAAACCCCATAGTCCTTGAGTGTGTCGTCGTTCATCAAGCTTTGCTGAACCAACTCTCGCTTTCGCACATTAAGTTGTAAGATGCTCAAGGTGTTACTCATCGCTGCGAGTGTTCCGCATACGACAGTTTCGGCCGAGCGACTCGTGCGGCCCACCGCATGGTACGCATCTCGGTTCCGCCTCTTGGCACTCCTTGCGTTGATGTCCCGGCATCGCACATCTCCCGCAAAGTTGCGAGTTCTTGCATTGGAACGACTTGTGACCAATAGCCTGGCAGTTGTAGCACTGCACGGGCCCCACTCGTCGTTCGAAAACGTTTGTGATGGCCGATTCGCCTGCCAGGTCAAAGTAGTGGCCGTCCACGAGCCGTCTCGCGTCGCTTTCCTTGGTGACATAAACCACCATCGACCCGTAGGCTTTTCCCGACTCTCTGTTGCTCAGCCACGACACCTTGGCGATGCTGACGTTGTTTTCTGCGCCAAACGCTTCGGCAGCTCCCGGCAGCACGTTCCCTCCTGCATCCAGCACCATGCTTCTGTTCGCGTTGTCCACCTTCACCGGGTAGAGCTGGTCCCTCATCACTCTCGCACCAACAACGGCCGTCTTCTGTGCAGCCTCCTTGACTTGCTTCAGTTCGCTTTCGTTTCGGCAGATAACCTTGATGCGTTCCGCAGCCCGAGCATCCCTCACGACCGCCGCGCACCGCCAAGTCGCCTGGCCATCCTTGGACCTCATCTCTCCTTCAATGGCTTGCCGGACTGCTCCGATTTGGACATGGTCTCTGTTCGCTTCTTCCACTCGCGACGTGTCGATGGTGCAGTAAAGCGAGCCGGTGCAAGGGACAGTCGCTGCGCTGGCAGGCGTCATGACTGCGGGCTGGGTCGGCTGCGGCAAACGCGCTACCTCAGCGAAAGTTCGCGGCGGGGTAACGGTTACGTGAGCGGTGACGGCCTCAAGTTTGTCGTGTAGTCGCTTCAGCTCCAGGCCCATCTGCTGTTGAGCGTCCTCGAACGCAAGCTTCATGTCCCGGATCAAATTTTTCTGCTCCTCGGACGCCTCTTTCAGGCTTCGGATGGTTTCTTGTTGGGCGCGAATGACTTCGCCCTGCCCTAGGATCGCTTGCTTGAGCTCCGCGAAGTCGGCACGGCAACCGCCCAGAAGCTCCGACACTTGCTGGAGCGCCGCGCCTTCGTCGCTAACGTCGTCGCTTCCATTTCTCGCATCGGTCGCACAGTCGTGCTCCTTCGCCAGTGTCGATTTCGCAGTTGTTCGTGTCGCATACCGGCTGCTCCTTCCCGATTCATTCCCCGAATCGTCGATTTTCCGCTTCACGACCCGGCGCCCCGCCCGCGTCAGGTTACCCCGCTCCCCCACCACGATCCCCGCACTTGCGGCCAAGCTCATCTTGCGAACTGGGCCACGACAACACTCCTTTCTGTTTGAGATGGAAATAGAAGTTTTTGAGATATTCGTTCGCCCACTGTTCCGTCACTACCACTACGGTAGGTCACTACGGTAGGTGTGGCATTCGCTTGTGTGTGGCATTCGCTTGTGGAGTACGTTAGACGCAATTGATTCGTCGTCGTTGAACGCGCTTTCTGAAGGTCGGTCCAGTGACAGCCTCAGGCGCCCTTGGCCTGAACAAGGGTCCAAGCGCCTTAGCCTGCCGTTGTTGGTGTCAAGCTATTTTCTGCAACACTGGACCTCCCTTCCTAACCAGCGACGGGAACTCCGCAAGTGGCCCGCGCGAGTCATCGCGACCATGAGAACAACATCGTGGGCGCTTCAGACCTTTCGCGGGCGTCGTCATCACATCACTCTCTTCTCAGCAACACGACCCAAGGCACCCTACTCGCGTCCACTCTCACCACCGCGCTTCATGTCTCAACCAGCCAAGCAATCTAGTGGTACACTGCGTCCACCCATCTCCATCAAGCCCATCGAAGATGTTGAGCCTTTCTACATGTATGATCACGATGGCTATCACCCGCTGAACATTGGTAGCCCAATCGGTGATCGTTATCGAGTTGTCGACAAACTGGGCCACGGCAGCTACTCGACGGTTTGGCTGGCCCGCGACAAACAACTCCAGAGGCTTGTCACAGTCAAAGTTTGCACTGGAGAAGAAAGTCGCCGCGAGTCAGAATCCAAGATGCTGTCGCTCCTGGCGGCGATTCCTCTCGAGGCCAATGGAGACCCTGCCCTTGGGCGGGACATGATGCCGTCGCTGCTTGACACATTCCAAGTCCAAGGGCCGAACGGTACCCATACCTGCCTCGTCACTGCCGCTGCTAGTGGCAGCCTGAGCAGGTCGAAACGAAATTCCATCTCTGCCCCTCTGGATCTGCATGTTGCGCGCGCCATTGCGGCGCAGCTCGTGCTCGCAGTTGCTTACTTGCACGGCAACGGAATCATCCATGGAGGTGAGCCCCAATCTCAAGTGGGAGACGCATGCGTGCGCCAGAAGCTGACCCAGGCCGACATAGATCTTCATCTCGGCAACATCCTTCTCAAAGCGTCCAGAGGCTTTGAGCTCCTGTCCGACGAAGAGCTGCGCGAGAGATGGGGGGAACCGGAGGAGGAGCAAGTTGAAACTGACGACGACAAGCCAGTTCTGGATGCCGTCGGCATTCCCTCCCTTGCCACTCTACCAGCCTTCTTCGGGAAGAACAGCGATGAGCTTTCACTCTCGGATGCTGCAATTCTCCTGGCCGACTTCGGCACATCCTTCTGCCCTTCCCAAGAGACAAGGTTTACCTTCCCTACAGCGCCTCACTGTCGTCCCCCGGAGGATCGATTTGAGCCAGAACAACCCCGTTCGTTCCCTAGTGAGATCTGGACCCTTGCCTGTTCAATATGGGCTGTCATCGGCCAGAGATCCTTGTTCGAAACATACTTTTGCTCCAATGATCGGACAACAGCTCAACAGGTCGAGGCGCTGGGAAGATTGCCGCCTGAATGGTGGGCGCGGTGGGAAAACCGCTCCAAATACTTCACAGAAGACGGCCAGCTCCTCAGGAACAGGCGCGTCGCTTCGCTGGATGCTGAATTTGATAGCGCCATACAGAACGGGCGCAAGGAGTTGGGGCAAGAAATGGTTAGCGTGGACGAGAAGGGGGCATTCATGACCATGATCCGGCCCATGCTCGAATACAGGCCGGAGAAACGGTGCACGGTGAATGAAGTTCTGCAGTCGGAGTGGATGACCAAGTGGGCGATGCCGGATTTCAAGAGGATGCGCAAGGAGCTGGCTGCGAAGAAGGAAGTGTAGTAATAGGAGACCGTTTTGGTCTGAAGGGGAGTCCAGCAGATTTTTGGATGGCTTCACTGCCCGAGGGGGCAGGTGTTTGGGAGTGATGACTCATCCAAGCCTTCCAGGGCGGTAGAGTGCACGGGCCACCATAATTACCCCGCCCCCACTTCACGTCTTCTCGAGTCTCGACCGACCGAACCGACCATCACACTCACTCATAATCTCCCAACTGTGACTGCAGTTCGCCCAGACGGTCAACCGCCAGCCAATGTCATGTCACAAAAGGCCGTGTTCGCTCCGGGAGTCTTCATGTCTCGTCGACATGTGGCTTCAAGGGAAGGAAGACCTGCCGGCCGAGCATCCCTTGCATGCAACCGATGCCGGTGAGTCCGCCCATGAATCCTGTTCATCGACATGAAGACAGACAGCGCAAGTTCAAATGCTCGGGGGCTTGGCCATCCTGCCATGCCTGCGTGAAGAGATCCGAGGCATGCACGTAGGACGGCATCACTTCCAGCCCACCAACGGCTCTTGGTAACCCGCAAGATGAAAGAGAAGAGTGCGTCCCACTGCTCTCGCCAAGTATTCCGCCGCTGATCTGTTCTTGTCTACTAGGTTACCTTCGAGGGACATTATTATCACTGCAGTCGACGTATTCTTCGACTTGTACGGCGAGTTCCCTTTTTGGTTCTTTCGGGAACACGCCTTCCTTGAAGAAGTCCACAATGGCTCCGTGTCGCGGTCTGCTCTGCATGCTGAGCCTCGTGGCGCGCTACGTCGAGCCTTGCTACCACGGCTACGGCGGCACGGTTGAAGCCAGTGCGCACTTCGCGTCCGCCGCCCACAAAGAGATGATGGCGACGCATGATGAGCCGGCCTTGGATAACATCCACTGCAACCTCATCCTCAGTCTGTACGAAGTCGGTCACGGGAACGAGCAACGCGCGTGGTTTCAACTAGGGACAGCAGACCGCCTGTGTCAGGCTCTTAGACTCTTGTACGAGACTGCCGACCGCGAAGGGAACGACGTCGTTATCGAGACGTAGCGGAGAACGCTGTGGGCATGGTTCGCTCTTGAACGGCTGGCACACGACTCTCTCCAAAACACCAACGCCGCCAAAGCAGCCGGCACTATAAGGAGACGGTCGAGGCCAGCAGGATGACTCTCAAGACAGCGAGGGACTTGAAAACGCAGGGGCCGATGAATTAGGGTAGTGCAGCCCCAGAAGCAAACCTCGCAGATACGTGATCGACTTGACGCCTCGGCTGATTCCAGACGCCACTTGCGCGACTGGCCTCCACCACTCTGGTCCTCATCTGTCGGTTGTTCACAACGGCATCGCCGAGCGTAAGAGCTGGCGGGTCACGTGGAGGCTTGGTAGGACCCCACGTGGGCGCTCTGCTACTTCCTGATGTTGGTTTCGAGCCATTCGACTTCTGGACAGGCAGGTTCCTGCCATTCGACTCCCTGCTATCAGGAGGCCTTGGCCCCATCTTCTCCTGATGGACAATATGCTAGTGTCATCTTCTGGCCTATACAATTTACAGACAGCCGTTTCATGCCATACAGTCCCCTGCCATCAGGCGACCTTGGGCCCCTCAAGCATAGCCAGGCTCACCTCATGTTGGTGGCGGAGACCGGACTGGAGATGCGTAGCAAATGCCCCTGAATCGAGAGGAATCTTCATACACAGGCTCTACAATAACGAGATCTTGAACGGCTACGTACGGCATGAGGGCCATGCGGCGGCACAGCGTGCGGTACTAGATAAGTGTTTGAAGGCTACTGTGCTATAGCGTTCAGGTCCTCGTTCGAGCCGCGCTGGATGCGGACTATTCGGCGCATTCTGCGTTTGACAGGAACGAGCTGAGGCTCATCACGGCCGTGGTCAACACCACAGAGCAGTTCAACATCGAGTTCGACCAGTTTGCTCGCACCTTCCTCTTCGAATCTGAGGTGACAGCTGCGGTTCCGGTCGAGGTGGGCACTCCTGTCAGCCCAGTCTTTCCTTCGGAGGAGACATGTGACGATGACGAGAATGGCATTCAAGAGTTTGAAGTGTTTGACATTCCCGATCCTAAGGCATTCCCTGACTTGGGCAGCATCATCCTCATAGACTGGGTCATTGAGCGTCCCAAGAAGGGCATTATGAAGTGGATCGAGACTGTCTACCAGCGCTCCCGTGGACTTGATTTGGGCTCTCTCGGTCATGGCATTCTTCCTAGTGTTTTCCGGGAGCAGTCAGCGAAGTGGGAGATGATCTCAAAGCAATACCTCAGCAAGATCATCCTACTCGTCCATCGATTCATCATGGTGGCGCTGGAGGTCGTTTGTCGAGATGCGCATGTCCTCCAGGATATCACATCCGCCATCATAAGCGACCTCTGCATCAAGTACGAGGGTGGCATGGACCAAGCAACCTTCCTGGTCGACGTTGAGAGGCAGCTTAAGCCGTACACGCTGAATCATTATTTCAACCACAACCAGCAGAGGAGCCACGGGGCGCGGATTCAGGAAACTCTGCGGCCCAATGCCCGCCATTAGCACCCTGGCAGGAGCTTCGACAATCTCATCATCAATCTAAGGGACGTTGCGGAGGCCGTCAGGAACAAGAGTAACGCAGCACACGCCAAGGAGACCATCCACGACACCCTCGAGGCCTACTACAAGGTGGCCTACAAGCGGTTCGTTGACAATATCTTCAGCCAGGTTGTTGATCACAAGCTTCTTTCCGGTCCGGAGAGCCCCCTTCGCTTGTTCTCGGAGCAATGGGTGCTCGGCCTGAAAACCGAAAAGCTTCGGCCCTGGCGGGGGAGTCCCGTCGCACGAGGGAGTGAAGAAGGAGATTCAGGACTTGGAGGTTGCGATGCAGATTCTGCTTTGACGGCATGTCGCGGGCGTCCTACGACAGGGGCCTTTGGCTATGAAGGAAGGTTAGGTGTGAAAGTGACTAGGAGAGCTCAGATGCAACATAACATAGTCGCTAAGGAAACATATTTCGATGCAGCCCTCGCAGTCACGACCTCATTGATGCGCAGCCTGTGCGGTGCCTTGTCCTCCATCGCGACGGCGGGGATGTTTCGACCGTCAGAGTCCTGTATGTACAGAATTGGTCTGTCTGGTTTCCCTTCGCCCTGCGATGGGTCTTAGGAGCCGGGGGCCGAAAATGCGGCAGCCTGGCCGTCGCTGAAAGACATGTGCTCCATAGGCGCAGAGATGGGGTCGTCGGTCAGCCCAAGATTCGCTCTCGAAGGTCACGGTACAGAGAGCGGTTCGTACATATGCCTCGTCAACGAGCTCCTGAACAGAACTTGGCAACATCACGCTCAAAGTCCCGAATGGCGGGGGTTGTAGACATGCTGAGGTACAAACTAGGTCGCCACCTTGCCCGCAGCTAGCCGGTGCACTATGTGGAAGGCCTACGAAGACGAGGACTTCGATGGGACAGCCGGGGCAGCCTCTCGCAAGCAGGCAAGCGCGACCGTTGACCTGGCCAATATGATGTCGGTGTATCGCGCCTGGCGAACCCCAGGCCATTCCCTCCAATGTACCGGGCGCGTCAAGGCACCATTCGACCGAGGTTCAGCGCGTCTGCCGTCAGGATACCGCGCCGTCTGAAGCCTATCGTGGAGATTGCCGGCTTTGGCAGGCAGTCACCATACTTGGCGGCGCCAAATCGTGCGCAGAGGTCCGATTCAATCGTGCGTTCGGGCGCGTGTGCGTTTCGGCATCGCAGGTGCGCTCTCGGTCGTGATTTCTTCGGGGCTTGTCGTAGTCGTCAGGTCGCCGTGGTTGTCAGGCTTGTCGTGGTCGTCGTGGTCGATGGCCAGGCTTTCTCTCGCGGTACATCGACCAGTCGGCAGGCGTCAGCACCACGTGACGAAAATAGGATGCGCTCAGCCTGTTTCCGCGGCGTACACCTTCAGATCAAGCTGTCGTCACGCCACGAGACACCTTTCCAGTCGTTCGGGCCACCCTTTGGCCACTCCCCACGGTTAGATGGCGGACCCATTGAGTATCGCGTCGGGCGTGATTGGTGTTATCGTCGCCACAGCTCAATCAACAAAGGCGCTGTACGAGACGGTGCAAAGCTTCCGTGACCAGCCCCGTGCCGTACGACAGTTGCAGGACGAACTGAAGAGCCTCGATGGCGTCCTCGGGTCACTCCATGACGCGGTCAAGGAAGAGGCAACGTTCCTTCTGTCGCTTCAGCTCCCGCTGCGTCAGTGCGGCGAGGCATGTGGCGAGTTTAGGGCGCTAGTCGTCAGGTGCACAACCCACTCCGATGGCGCCAGGCCTAGCGTCCGAGACTGGGTGCGCCTCAGATACATGGACACCGACATCCGGGGCTTCACCGAAATGCTGGCTGGCTATAAGTCTACGATATCCGTGGCGCTCGCCGATGCCAACCTGTGAGGCACACATCCCTGTGCGAGATTGCCTGCTAACAGACATCCAGACGATCGAGCAAGATCACACGGGCCGCCCTCGACGAGTACCAGGACATGATCAGAGCTACGACAGGACCTTGAGAATCATCTCGAGGAGATTAACGCGAAATTGCGGTCTCTCGCCCCGCTGAGCGGCCGGCCCCTTACGGTGGAAGACAGACAGTGGTTCGAGAGGGAACGACAGAGCACGGAACATTGCCTCGACATCTGCGCTCACGGCCTCGCCCGGCTTGATGAGCTGAGACTTGGGACCGACGGCACTGAGGGCCCCGCGTCGGCCCAGCACTATACACTGGCGGAAATCACGACCATGTTCGCCCTGAGAAAATGCAGAGACGACCGGGGCGCTACGCCCCTGTAGGGCACCCACACCAGGTGACAGCGGACCCAGTCTCCCAGGACGATGCTCGGAGGCTTGTGAGCGAGTCCCGCAGCACCGAGCAGTGTCTAGCGGTCCTTCACCACGCTGCCGAGCAAGCATCGTCCAGCAGCGTTCACGTACTGGAGGATGTGAACGTCGGTGTGGATGGGGAACAGATGCTGATCACGTCTCGTGACCAGCTCTTTGAGGTCAGGCGCATCAGTCTGGGAAACAGGGCAAAGCAGATCGTTATGACATCCTCCTCGGACGCACTGCAGGAGTTTCTCAGGTCGAAGAACAGAAGATAGGATTCATTTTGACAGATAATAGGTCGTCCAAAACTCAATCGCTTCTGGGGGTCTGACCTCCAGACCCCGTTATGCGACCAATGCCTGCAAAAGAGGTAGACTTTGTGGGCGTCTCGGTAGAAGCCCTGCGCTGTGTCTCCGCAGCCACCGCCCGCCTGTCACGTTCGACAGTTTCTGCAAGCCGATTGATGTTCTCTTCCTTGTCCATGTTGCTGACCTGGACATTCCACGACCTCTTAGCAATGTGCATACGCCGTGTTGTCATCGCCTCTTTGTGGCCTCCGATGTAGAACTGGACAGAGTCCTCCTCTAACTTGACATCCTCGATGATATGCTTAATGGATTGAGATTCATCGGTCGAGGTTTCATCGTCGAAGGCAGGGTCAATCGACGACGGAGTGGTGCTGCCCGAAAGTTGCGGAGGTTTCGGTGGGTTCAGGGCCATTGTGGCTTGGCTCAGGGTGCCGTTCGGAAACACCACACCGCAGTTCGTGCTGTAAAGAGGGCTGGCGATGGATGTCCTGGAAGTCGTGGACGGAAAGAGACGTTTTGGATCAGAGATGGTCAGTGTCAGCCTGATGAGAGCGGGGATGTCTTCTGGCCTTTGCGTGCTTTGTCAGCAAAATCTCCAGTGGACAGACCACGTCCTGGCCCAAGTCTGATCTAACTACAAGCGTCGTGCGGGTGACGGTGTTGGGCCTTGTCGGAACTGGAAGAGAAGGGGATCGTCTCCTCGGCCGGGAAGACCTTGTGCTACCCCACTCCTCATCTTGCCTGCTTGCCTGCGTTCTCACAGCCTCTCCGACAACTCCGCGTACTTTATGAGGCCCTCCCACTTGCGTCGTCTGGAAGTGTGTTTGCCTCGCTAGCGCCCGCGACCGCCCTCCCCGATATCCTCCATCCTCCCTCGTGTCGCGTTCGCCTGCAACGTCCCCGCCTTCGACCTACCCGCCACTTCTCGTTCGTCAACCAGCAGCCCTGGCGTGTCCCATCCACCTCGTTCTTGCACGGCGCGTTACAATCTCCGTTCTCGACGGAGCGCCCACTCGCCAGTCGACTGAGCACCATCAGCTTTGCCCGGGACGCTCTCGCGGCATCGCCGTACACTCGCACTGCTGCATCGTTGAGACTGATCAGATGCGACAGGCGCTTGAGTGCCTCCCAAGCTTTTGAAGACGTCTTGCGCAGTTGGCTTGTCCAAGGCGCTACGAGTGTGTCTCGAATTGCCCCGAAAACCATTCGCTTGGTGGAAAGCCGCTGGTGCTCGGGGATCGTTATGTCCATGCCCTTGGAGAAGGGGGCGGATATCAACGCGCAGGGCTCTCTCCTGCTTCAGGTCCGCAATTTGGCTGCATTTCAATCTGTGGTACATGAACACTCCGAATGACCCAAAATTCGTCCTACACCCTTGCCACCAATGCCCAGCCATCCCGAGAAGCGAACCTCATGGCACCTCTGCTGTCCTACGTGTCCGCCAGCGACTACGGGTTACTTGACGTCCGATCCATCGGATGCTCCGTGGGATAAAAAAACAGCCGAGTCCCGTCTCTTTCTCGGAGCTCCAGCGTTGCTGTCGCGCGTAGCTCTCCGCAAGGCACTCCGCGGCATTTCCTCGTTCGCGGCGCCTTGGACGTCGGCACGCGTAAGCACATACCCATGGTGGACGAGATCCGATGTTCCTTCTTCCTCGTCCGCGTGTTGCTCGAGGCTGGTGGCGAGGAAGGCCGGCCACACGACCTTGACTATATCGCCGGTCGACAGCGCTGCCGGCTCCAGCTCCTGGTGCCCTGGCTGACGTTCCCTGTTTCCCTGACGTCGCAGCGTCGCCCTCGCGCCGTTGTCTGATGGGACTGGATCTGTCAATGTCGGCAATGGTGAACTTGCGAGACTGGCAATGACCACTGCGTTCGATCGCCATCATCAAGCGATCTCTCCATTTGCGGTTGCCATTTGGCGGACAGTTTGGTGTCGCCGGGGAGCAAATTCACATATTTCCCGTAAACCATTCGATGGTGCGACACAAGACCCCAGTCGGCTGTTCCAGTCCACGAACCTGGCCCGAGGTAGAACTCTTCACCGCCCCATGCCTCATCTTCGCCAGCTTGCTGAAGAGCCCAGTTGACAGTCGGGAAGATGAATCTGTGGAGGAAGAGGTCGAGAGAGTGCTCATCTCGTACCTCAATGTCATAATAGGAACCGAGCTCCATTTGGGGTGCATTCTTGAATCGTGACGAAAGTAGCTGCCCGTACATCGATATGAGGTTGTCGTAGGTAAAATCGGTCCACCTCCGCCATTCGGTTACCTCTATCCAGTCGTCATTGACAGTGTTTGAGCCCTCGCCGACGAAGCTGGCGTTGAGGTCGGGATTTCGCTCAGAGAGAATTGCAAGCAGTGATGGGGCCATTGGGCAAGATGCGTATCTGGTCAGGTTAGGGAGGGTGTGAATCCTCAGATCAAAGTTGACGGCATCGTAACTCACTCTATATAATGAGCAACGAGCGACGCCATGTCTTATGGTGGCTCACGGCTCATAGTGGCTCATGGCTCATAGTGGCTCATGGCTCATGGATCATAGGGGCTCATGGCTCATAGGGGCTCATGGCTCATACTGGCTCATGGCACATGGCTCATAGGGGCTCACGGCTCCTGGGTGGCCTGAGAGGCACCAGGCAAAAGCCAGCCAGCCAGAGAAGATCCAACTGAGATTGCTGGGTGTCACCAGTGAGTAGTGTCGCGGACTGAACGGGAATGAATTCATAGATTATCGCGTAGTAATGTTCTTCACGTCGTATTTCACGCTGGATGCCGTTGAATACCGGTCGACAAGGACGGATGTTGTTGTCCAGAGCAAGGAGATGCGAGCCTCGGATTGAAGCCCAGCCCATACACTGTCGAAATCGCGGTGCTGAGCTGTACTCAATTGCACCAGGAGTGTTTCGGAACCTTTGGCGGCCTTCAATGGAGAAAACGCGCAGATTTGCGACTGCGTCTGCGTGCGTCTGGGGTTTGGGATGGAGGCAAACAGGTTGATCGGAGGTATTGATAGCGTTTCGGATCATTTCAAGCAGCGCGGCGTTCTGACATTCTCTCTGAACAGCCCAGTATCGCGTGCCGCTGGGAGGCGTGTTGTCCCAGAACTGGCACGATGTCAGTAAAGTTGAGGTAGTTGCGAGATGGGATACCTTACCACTTTCAAGGCGTAAGCCTTTCCTTCAATCTCGACCTTCCACACAATACCATCAACACCAAAACCAAGCTGGCATTGATACTCGATTTCAGTTAACAGGGGGCTCTTCTTCAGCAATGGTTGTCGGAAGTTCTCCCACTGAAGATCGGGTTTATCGGTAATTGGTCGGAAATCCAGGAACGGGGATTTCTTCACTGCGTCGCAACGTTCCGTAAAGAGTGGGCGAGGAGGCCGCCATCTAGCATATGGAGGTTCTGATGTTTCGGACATGGTTAGTTGTTGGATAGCAAAGTGGATGAATTCGACATTTGAGTACGCGACACGCGCAGGCCGGATGTCGGGAAAACGAAGTCCCTCTGAGGCGTTTTTTTGGGGCACCTTGACGTCAGAGATGCTTAGTTCAATATGCGACTAGCGGAAGCGCAAAGCCGGTCCCGGATATTGCCGACTATCACCGCCCAAATTTTCCTCCAAGTTCAACGCAGACCCCGCTTCGTGGTTTTTTCCTACCCAGGTCACGATGATGGCTCTTCGAGAACGTCAACATCGAGAACCCATCGCCCACTCCCCGCGGCTTTTCAGCCAGGGTCACAATGATGGCGGAGACGCCTCAGGACCCAGGAAAGTCCATCCTTCGGCAAGGATTCTTTCACGAACCCGATAAATCTGTTGGCAGCAGGGTTGATAAGATTCTGACCAAGGGCTACTATTTCAAGAACGTCGAAGGCCTGGAATTTTGCAGGGCCAGTGTCTTTGAGGATAAGGTACGATACACCTATGCTTCAAGAAACCCATTCTTCTAGCTGACTCCGTGTTGCGCATACGAAACGTCATCGAGTTCCTCTTCGATCAGTCATCGCTTGGCCTCTTCAAGACATACGGTCCTTCGAAGCACCATTACTGCATTTTGAACCGAACAAAGGCGGAGGCGGAGGTGCTCATAGTCCTACTATGGGCCAGCGGATCTAAGGCAGTATTCTTCGGAGGCTCACATCTCTACCTTCTAAACGCTGTTGGTGCGCCCAATGGTTTGTTGTCGATACCACCGGAGAACCTTGAACGGCCAGGTATCACGCGCAGAGAAGAAGACATCCCAGATGGTGGCTAGTAAGTCTCTAACTTGAGGGTCCAACCCTGTCTGTCTGACGCGCGATAGCACCATCTTAGATGGGAGAACAGGATTCGGAGTGTTGGGTGGACGTATTGTGGCCTTAGCATTTGTCACGCCGGATGAGCTACAACATTGGGCTAAAATGACACTGCCCAAAATACCGGAGCTGGTGGCCAAGGCCCAGGAGATTCGCAGTGAGGCGATCAACGCAAATTTTGAGTTTGTGGAACCCAGGCCATTTCATGCGGAGACAAACTTGCAAACTTGATACACATGGTTCTGCTCAGATGGCACTAGAATGGAACCCTTCGTTCGGGAAAGATTGCTGCCCCATGTAAAGCCCGCTATGTCCCGCTGTTGTGTCTACGGGATGGTAATCGAATGTCACATCGTATGGTACATCCATCGTGTACGATGAGACAACTGGTGCGCGACGCGGTAAAGCTTCCGGAAGTTGATTGTTGACATGGTCTCCCTGAAACTCAAGGTCGGCGCGGTCGCCACTGCGCCAATCCGTTTCTTCGACCCTAGGAAGGATCCCGAATGACTGGAGGTTCACCTCGTAGGCAGCTAGTGGCTTCAGGAGCGGATGACTAGCGGTAGCAGGCGCGTTCGTGGTGTGAGCTTGTGCTTCGCTGCCCACAGGAGCCTGGCCTGCCGTCGAATCATCTAATCTTCGGTTACTTGAAGGAGTGGCAGCAGTGTGTAGTGAGGACACACCTGGGAGAGGAATCCATTCACAGGAACCGGGCGGCCTGTGATTACGTGCTCCATTGTCATCATGCCTCCATCTTTTGTTTGGACCGGAGAGGTCCGAGTCTGTCGACGACCTCTTTCCGGTCCCCTTGTCAGCATGCGTTCTCGTTAAAAGCTCCTCCAATTCGGAACTCGCAGCTTGATTTAACGAGCGTCGCTTTTGAACAGCCTCTGCTATGTGCTCTCGAGAGACAGTTCCGAGTTCTGCTTGCCTCCGCCGAACTTCGCACGCATCAAAATGCGTCACGTATGCTCTCACGACGTGAATCGGGCAGTCACAGAACAAGCAGAGTTCTCGGCATGCCACATCTGTAGCATCATCAACAGTGAGCTGCTATCAGGGCATTGGGAGATTGTACGTATGGTGTAGTGACGCACAAGGTCTTTGCGCCGCGTGAAATTCGTCTTTTCCTTGTCTTTGCAGTGATCGTGAGGGCATTGGTAATGAGGTCGGGCCTTCCCATTCGTTCTGACAGGAATATCGTCCGCTACGGTTCCAGTGATGTCGCTAGGTTTGGGGTTTTCGTTGTCCCCAACAGGGAGGATGTCGCTAGGTTTGGGGTTTTCGTCGTCGCCAACAGGGAGCAAAATGGGTCGGTGGGACAGGCATTCCTGAAGCTCTCGGAGTAACTCCTGGGCGCGATGCTAGACGATTTAGTCGATGGAATTAAGTTGAGTGTGGACCACGAACTTGGGCAGCGGTGAAATGCTCTTGAAGCTCGCTGGCAGATTCAAACTGCGTGTGGCAAGCACACGCCATCGAAGTCATCGTCGGCCAGAATGATGAGAAAGGTGAAATGCATTTTGTCCGTCCAGTGGTCAGTCGTTCAGGCTGACGAATCGAGTCACATGGCGACTGGCAGATGACCCACTAAGAGCATCTATAAATGGCGACCGAGGTAGTCCCAAGAGCCAATTTTTGTGACGCCCTCATACTCGCTCCTTTTCGTTCCTACGACGAACATCATCATTCCCCGCTGTTCGTATAATCTGCGCACTACGTTCAAGAGACCAACTTCGTAACAGTTGCCCAGACATCGCGATCGCGCCGGAAATCATCAATATTCCACATCTCTCCAACGACATAAAGCCGCAACGGGTCAAATTTTCATACCCCTGTCGCCGGCCTATGCAGCCTCCTCAAGATACTTGAGCATTTCCCACCATTGCACCAAGAGGATGTGGACATAGGCCATAGCGAACTCGAACGCTCTCCCACGACCCCTGAGATACTCGACCTGGAATCGCCGTTGTAAAACATGGGAGATGGGGGGTGTGCCATGTGTGGTGGGACGGGGGAAAATGGAGGCTTCGAATGCGGGGTCTGTGGTGGAAATAAGTCACGATGAATGAGGACTAGTACGTACCTGTCCATGAGCAAGCTAGTGAGCCGATGATCCAATGGGCCGATGAGCCAATGGGCCGATGAGCCAATGGGCCAATGAGCCAATGAGCCAATGAGCTAATGAGCCAATGAGCCAATGCGCCGATGAGCCAATGCGCCGATGAGCCAATGCGCCAATGAGCCAATGAGCCAATGAGCCAATGCGCCGATGAGCCAATGCGCCGATGAGCCAATGCGCCAATGAGCCAATGAGCCAATGATCCAATGAGCCAATGAGCCAATGAGCCAATGAGCCAATGAGCCAATGAGCCAATGAGCCAATGCGGGCTGAGCAGAGAGATGGTCTCCACTTCAGCCGAAGAACTTCCTTCACGACTGTGCAAGATCGACGAGGTCGGAGAGTTGATGCGGTGGCGACGGATCTTCCCCGTCCCGCTTTCCGGCGAACGTTGACCGGCCATGCGAGCATTCGAGTCCCAGTACGGGCCGCACAGTGGCCTGTACGCATGTCGTTACGCACCCGCGCATGAGGACTGTGACCTAACGTCGTGTAAGACTTCTTCTTTCCCTTCTTGTCTCCGAGCGACGTGCACAGTTGGCGGGGTGACCTGCAGGGTGGCGTCTATGCGTGATAGAATCCATATCATGGAGGAAGAGGGGGAAGCGCGTGGGAACGTTGGTGGTTGACACGCGAGGCCGCGTTGATGTCTTGAATCTTCCGGACCAGGTATATAAAGGCAGGGGAGCGCGAGTTACTCTATTCCCATCCTCGTGCCTCGCTTCTACACCAATCTCAGTCTCAAACCGCGATTATTACTCATTCCGTCAACTTGTCATCCTTCGTCCATCACAGCCATGGCGACAGACAACACCAGTCCATCTTCATCCGTCTCGGACAGACATACCTCTATCATAGACATATTCCTTCCTGGGTTCACTCGTGTTTCCCCGATCATTCAACACTACACTGGCATTAACTTGGATGCTGTCATTCCACTTCTGTGCTTTCTTGCTTTGCTGCTGTTTTTGTATGAGCATGTTTACCAGTGGTTTTGGAGAATGATGAGGAGCTACTACAGTGAGTGGGTGAGATACAAAGCAGTCGAGATACCTCACTCACACTCTCTAGCTTCAACAATCCATCTTTCCTGCAACAACGAGGCCCACAGCATGCTTCTTGCCTGGCTCTCCCCCCAACCCTTTTTCAAAGACGTCAACTCGTCCCTTGTCACCGTTGACATGAAGAAGGCGTGCGCCCCCACTTCCCATGGTCCGAACAAGAAGCCTCTTCAGTATGCACCGTGGAATGGCGAGTTCTGGTTCCTCTACAAGGGCCATTGGATCGTCTTCAGACGCGTTGAGAAGAGCAACAACGACGTCTTCGCCCGAGAAACGGAAGAAGTCTCGCTCCAGTGCTTCGGATGGTCGACGGGCATCCTGAAGGCTCTATTGGAGGAAAGCCGCGAAAAGTACCTGAAGGATCTCCGTGGGAAGACGCTCATCTTCGAGGCAAGAGGCGCACGGTGGGAGGAGTCCAAGACGAGAAGCAACAGAGACGTTTCGACCGTTCTCCATGACGTCAAGGTGAAAGAAGCCGTCTTGAGCGACATGGAGACTTTTCTTGACTCAAGCACGCGGGAATGGTACACCGAGCGAGGCCTTCCATACCGACGAGGATACTTGCTCCATGGGCCACCGGGCACTGGAAAATCCAGTTTCAGCTTTTCGATTGCCGGGCATTTCGGCTTGGACATCTACATTCTCAGCCTCGCCAACCTCGATGATGCCGCTCTGACCATTTTATTGGACAAACTGCCTCAGAACTGTGTTATCCTCCTCGAAGACATTGACGCAGCGACTTCGAACCGGGCACAAAACAAAGACGAGGATTCCGATTCTGTTTCCGGCGACTCGGAGAAGAAACAGGGAAAGAAAGTGACTCTCTCTGGCCTTCTCAACGCGCTCGATGGGGTGGGGTCTCAAGAGGGCCGGCTCCTCATCATGACTACGAATTATGTCGAGCGCCTTGACGACGCACTGATCCGGCCTGGCCGCGTGGACGTCAAGGTCAAGTTCCGACTTGCCGACAGAGATCTCATCGGGCAGCTCTTTCGCCTCGTCTTCAAAGGCTCCGACGACATCACGACTGTCGAGCGGCTTGCCGACGAGTTTGCTGATCAGGTCCCAGAGTCGGAGTTCAGTCCTGCGGAGGTGCTTTCCCTCCTCTTGGAGCACAGAATGCGTCCAGACGACGCAGTCGCGGGCGTGGAAGCATGGGTGGATAAGATCAGGGAGGAGAGGAGGGGCCTGAGAAGGGAGGGATCTTGGTTGCATTATGGGTAGGTTCACGGCCGCACTGAGATTCATGCGCGAGGATCGCATTCATGGCGGATTTTCGAAGTCATTCTGTCGCTACCGAGCTTGTTTCCATTTGAATTGAAGTTGTTCTCGATTAAGCTATTGGTTTAGTGGCCGTTGACTTGCTTGCGAATCGTCACCGCACTGTCAAGCTGTTCTCAACTAGAATCTCCTGCTTGGATTCGTCCCCGATGAGCTGATGATCCTGGCATGGTGGACGTAGGCTGAGTCCCTAGGTTGAAGGCCTTTAGGGATAGAACTTGGGCCTAGAGAGTGGGCCCGATGCTGTTGATATGTGCGCGGCAACCGCGGACAGCGCCCTCATGTATCACATTTCAATGGAACTCGATAGGGCATTCACTGGTGAGCGTCGCATTTGGTGTGGCAGCAAAAATCTGTTGCCTAAGTCCCGCCGAAAACCCCTCTCGCTCCACGAGCATTCTCAAACCCAGGTATGCCCGGAGCCGCGCCTCAAGCTCTCCCGCTCGTCCTTGACGCTGGCTAACCACTGCTCCGCATCTCGAATCGAAGCCTTGGGAGATCGACTGTTGATCAGGTGCACTTGGATTTCTGCGAGGCTGAGGTACAGTTCCGGCATCTTATTGGTGAAAGCTTCTCGATCCTCCTCTTCGGAATCAGGAAATGTGATCCGGAACAGCAAAGCAATGCGATTCTTGTCTGCGAGCTGGAATTCGATTGCCTGGTTGACGAGGCCGGGATCCTTGAGCGCATCGCTGAGTTGCTGAAAATGGCGGGTTGTGAGGATAATAATATGGCCATCCCCCAGAGAGGTGATGGCTTCAAGAAATGGGGGCAGAGCATTCGGTTCGATAGCGTCCGCGTCTTCCATCAGAACAACGCAACGTCCCGGAATAGTCTCCAATGCGGCCTTTAGGTCGTCATTGCCGAGAGAAGGAATGACATTGTAGATGCTCAAGTCCAAAGTCTTCGCGAAATATTTTGCGAAGACCGACTTCCCCGTTCCAGTAGGTCCGTGGAAGAGGCAGATGAGTCGGTCTGGTGTGGCCCTGGCGGGGAAATTTAGGAATTCGATGCCGTTGTTGAGCAGCACCTCTTGGTGAGCGTCGTAGATGACGGAACGCAATTTCCAAGGAGAAGACCGTGTCCATTGACAATCGATGTAGTCATAGGTCAGTCACGAATACCTCTTCGTCGGCACTGGCGCTGAGGAGGTATTGGATGCGCTACCTGCGGCGAATCCCTTCCAGGATACGCTTGTTCGCGCCGTGCTACTCGAGGTGCTCCCCGACCAGCAGAGAACGCGTCGAGACGCATCTGTCGAACGCGTCGTCGAGGAGGTTGTGGCGGCGGTGGCTGCCTGGGTGCCGGCGGACCAGCACACGACGTTCAAGTCACAGCTCAGTCACCTCACAAGCGTGCTGTGCGGCAACTGGCAGCGTGTGCAGAGGTCTTGGACCGGATCGTCCATGTCGAGAACGAGCCGGATTCAGATATGAATCGCTGCCGAGATCTTCTGAAGCGTCGCAAAATCTAAACGGACATAGACCCCCCTGCTGTACTGCTGAAATGACATGCCTTCAATTTCTTCGGACGTCTCCAAAACATCCATAAGTCTTTTTGCCATATCATCCGTCCCGTCGCCAGGACGCTCATAGGTCTCGGCAATATCAGCGCGGCCGACGATACGGCAATATGTTAGGCGCGCATCAAGAAGGTCTGTTTCCAGATCTACTGGCAACGGCATGGTCGGCCTCACCACAATGGCAGCGTCGCAGTTCCAGAAGCGAATAATTATGTCCCCAACCCCCGCTGACGCCGGGGCAAGTCCGGTGAGGAGAGATGTGCCTAGGAAGCGGACGGGCTCTCGGTTCGCGGCCGCGGAATCTCCAGCTTGTCGCGACGCCATCGTACAAACCAGGGGCGGCAGCGAAACCGGTTCATCTGGGGGTGGCTGGAGGATGCCCCAGGCTATGGCACTGGCGCTATCAATGATGCAGATGCGTCGTAGGTCCTGGCTGGAATACGCGAGGATCTTAGTCTTGTATGACGCTTCGGTTCGACGAAGTGTTTCGAGCTCGCCGGCTTTCGTATAGTAGGTTTTCGACGATGCAAGCCAGTGCTGGTCCGCACGGGAACAGCCGAGACCTTCGGTATACCTTGGACCAAGAGAGAGAATTCTTCCCGCAATATATCCCTTGACCTTTAAGGGTTCCCGGGGGACCTGGGCTGCCATTCCTGCCTCGTGAAGCAAGGTTCGTTCTTCTTCGACCTGCCCATCTAACGCCCGTTGTACCACTCCGGCGAAGCGCACCACTCGAATTCGGCGCTCGTCTTCCTTCTCGTTGGGTGTGTCGCCAAAATCAAGTAAGGGAGTTGCCCGGAAGTACATATGTGCTACTACGTCGCACCAGATATCGTAGTAAGATCGCGTATAGTCAATCTCTAGGCGACTGGTACCACTTGGAGTCCCTGAAGGCATCGCGGAGGGCGATTGCGACACCGCGCCTTTCGCCACTGCGAATGGTTCAATGTCGTTCGCCAAGCCGGCAAGCCCAAAAACACGGTCGCGGCTCTTTTGGCATCCATAGTCCATAAAGTGCTCCATGAGTGATTCGAGGCGCGTGGCATCACTGAATCGCGTGCTCCTAACCGAGAGGAGGCGCTCCATAGTGGCGTGGTATTGCTCACTGACGGCAGCGGGGGCTGCTGCCTCGCCGCTAACCTGCAGTAATACTTCCGAGTCATAGGGAGATGTTACCGACTTGTTGGCCTTGATGGCGTCCCACATCATGGATTCAGTCCAGAGATAGCCGCCACAAAGGAAGGCCAGGTGTTGCGGTAGGCAGACTTCTTGAACAATCCACATACGCTGCCAGTACGGATTGGCGGCGACGCGGGCGCTCTGCATAGTCCTCATGTCGGCCTTGTTTTTGACCCTCCATGCCCAAGTAAAGGGTTTTGCTGGGGCACCCGCCGGAGGATGTCGAATGGCTGAAGCAAACTGTGAGGCGATGCACCTCCCGTCGCCGGCGTTCCAGAACTCGCCGAGTTCAATGAAACTCTTCCCCGCCGTGCCAGACACCTGCGGGGGTGCCCCAAGCCAAGAGATGACGGCGGTGGCACGAGTGTAGATGAAGGCCATTAGGGCAACTTGCTGGTTGAGTTCTCCGATGGAAGACTGGTCGATGCAGATGGCATCTATCCAGAGAGGCAAGGGATGTTTGGGGGATCGGAGGAAGCGTAGTGCTAGAGATACGTTGTGATCAATCGCTAAGCTTTGTTGATTGATCAAGATGGAGCCGTGCCCCGAATGACCGCCCGGGGCAACCGGAAGCTTCGCATGGTCCTCATCCGGATCACCCCATGTGTATGATAGCGCGATATACTTCGGCCTCGATGAGAAGGGTACCGGAGCCAGGGACCCTCTCAGCGGCAGCCAGAACTCCCCTGCCGGGTGCAAAGTGAGCACGCGCAGGCTATCGGTGGGCGGGAGAGAGGGATAGGAGAAGCCGGGTGGCTTGCGTTGCGAATCTTTATCGCGACTGCAGAATGTGCCCATGATTGGAGCCTCTCCACTCGCGGTCGTCTGGGTGTGGATGAGAAGCTGAGCGAATGATCGGGAGACAATGAGCGTGACAGGACAGGAGGCGGTATTAAAGTCCCTCTTGCAGCAACAAGGCTGAGTACAGTCCAAAGTGGCTCGGCGAAGGCAGCAAGGCGCAGCAATCCGGGGGATTTAACCAGGTCGCCGTTTCCTGGCCAACCTCCTGACATCCCTTTGCCGCCATCACATTCATCCCCCGGACACCCCGGCACCATTTTACCACGGGGAAGAGGCAGGCCAACAGGCGCATATATCAGGAGAAAAGGATAAAGGAGACGAATTAGAAGCGCAAAATCTCGAACTCCCAGCTGCGCCATTAAGAGAATCTAACAAGGCTCGCCGGCAGCAATCTGGTCGCATTCAGAATGCCGCCGCAGGCTCTATTCGGGGCCCAACGTGGTTCACCAGAGGGCTCTGCTGCCAATGCGCCCGACAGCAGGGCTCTACTTTCTGGGTCTGCCTATTCGCTCCAGCGAAGTGGCGCGACACACTAACCCCAGAGTGGCTACTTGGTCCTTGAACCAGTTGGCACCCACTGTCGCCAGGTATCCAGGACTGCCATGACATGAGGACTTGTGACGAATGGAAAGGGCTCAGAGACCCGTGGGTACTGATGCTCCCCCCCGCCCCCCAGCGATTACGTCGCGGCGGTACATAATTATGTGCTGACCTCCGCATTGCCCAACCCATTCCCAGATATGCATCATTTTCATCCCAAACAACCACCATGGCCGAGCCGGTTGGAATGGCCTCGGGTATTTTAGCCCTGACGGTCTTCGCCCTCAAGCCCAGCAGCAAACTCGTCAATGAAATTCAGAGCTTCCACACCCTCCCTCGGCAGGTTCGTGAGCTGCTGACAGAGCTCTCGGGCCTGACGGTGGTTCTGCGGAAACTCTCCGAAACGGGCGATCTTGACCTTGACGTAGACCAGACAACCTCCAGAACACATCCAGAAACCCATGCGCGAGTAGGAGATTACAGGCACCCTCTCCTTTTCGACACCTAAATCAGCATGCAAATACCTCGGTCTCATCATGGACTCCAGTCTTACATGGAAGCCACACATCGACGAAACAGAACGCAAAGTCTCCACAACCATCACCGCACTGAGCAGCCTGGGAAACTCCGCTTGGGATTGGGAACAAAAGATATGAGAAAAATATACAGAGGAGTGGCGGTGCCACAGATGATGTACGCCTGCCCAGCATGGTCGAACGCCGGCTGGGGCAGAAAAGCATACACCAAGAGAACACTGCAACGACTAGAGAGACTGCAAGCCAGGGCCGCAAGGGTGATGAGCGGCGCCTTCAAGGCGACGTCATTCCCAGCACTGGACGTCGAAATGCACCTCCTTCCCGTCGAACAGCAAATTTGGAGACACAGCCTGGTCACGATTGGGAGAATGGGTTCCGCGGTCGATCGCCAAGAGTCAAACACCGCACCGAGGAAGAGAATGAGCCCCAGGGAAACTATCAAACAGAAATTACAGCAAAGACCCTGCCCCGATGGCAGACAGCAAGAAAGGGTCGAGCCCTTTGTCGTTCCGCCTTGGTGGCAGGGGCCGCGGGCTTACATAGAAGAGAACACGGAGAAAGCCCAGAAGGAACACCAGAGGAAGCAGCAAAATGAACCCAACGCGATCCTACACAGACGGGAGCGGAATCAACGGCCGCATCGGGGCAGCAGCAGTCTGCACGACGACCAGTGAGACTACGAGTGCAGACATGGGGGCAGACACGACATCGACGGTCTACGCCGGGGAGCTCCAAGGCATCATACTGGCCCTTCGGATGGCCAAGGCGGACAGAGCAAAAGGCAACATCGAAGGAAGCTCCTCATCTACACCGACAACAAAGCAGCGATCCGATCATCGGCCAAACCAAAAGGCAAATCAGGAGCATACCTGCTCAAGGACATAGCCCAGAGGACACAGGAACTCAACAACCAAGGACTCCTGACGGAAATCCGGTGGATTCCAGCACACACAGGATCCAGGGCAACGAAGACGCCGACAGAGCAGCAAAGGAAGCCACTGGCTGGCGCGAAGACGGGCAAACAGGCCCAACGGCAGAGCAGCCAAGGGAACTCTACTCCCTCCTATCGACGCTCAAGACGTGGACGCACAAGGAAGCCAGCAAAGCATGGCAAAGAAAATGGACATCAGAAACGAGAGGCAGAACCTCGTTCCGATACACGCCGAAGCCAACCAAGATCCTTCAGCTCCACGACAGACTGATCAATCGACAGAGCGCCATCCTGGTGCAGATGCGCACCGAGAAAATCGGACTCAGGAAGTTCCTCTTCAGCCGAAGAGTCCCGGACATCATGGGCGACATCTGCCCCTGCCGAGAAGGACGACAAACGGTATCGCACGTCCTGCTGCGATGCCGCCGATTCCGACACCTCCGACGCCGGGAACTAGGATCCATTCCAGGACGAAACGACCTCCGGGCATTGCTAAACAAGCGCACAGCATCAGATTCATGGAACAACCGAGATCCTTGGGCAATTCAGGATCGAGCCCCAAGCGAGACAAAGCTGAGCACTGGGGGGAGACTGTAGGTATACAGAACCAGCATAGGGGGGTATCGCGCCCTGAAGGAGCCTAAAACGCAGCATGGATTAGTAGGAACCGCGATCTACACGAGGTGGCGGCCACGGATAGAAAGAGGTTGAAGAACAGAAGTGGGAATTTTGGGGACAGCTGGGCGAAGTGGGGCACCCCGGATTAACATTCGGGCGCTTCGGCGGTCAGCCAAGCCCCGCTTACCGGGCATAGAAAATCGTTGTATCAATCGTTGTATCATTGGGGTGTCTGAAGAAGGGAGAAAGTGGGCGACGCGTTTTGTCGCGGTGGGTGGGACATGTCTGACGCGGTGGAGTGATCGTGGCCGAGACCACCGACCACGAACACTCCCGGAGACGATCGACTCGCAACCCGACCCCAAGCGCCAAAGCGCAAGATAACCAACAAGCGGACGGCGAAAGCGTCGCATCGACCAAGAAACCGACCAAGAATGCGAAGCGGACAGCCCCAGCTGGAGGAGAGGATGGATTGGACACGGGCAGAAAGAGTAGCACGTACGGAGACGCGTTGTTGGAAATGATGCAGAGGTTGATGGAGCAGGTGGCGGAGTTGAAGCGGGAGAGCAAGGAACAGCAAGCGACAATCCAAGAGCTGCAACACCAACACCAGGGAAGCCAACAGCAGAGCGAAGCGGTTGTTCAAGAGCTGCAGCGGCTGCTCCTCGAAAGCCAACAACAGAACAAGGAGGCGCAGCGCCAGAACCATGCAGGAGGTCCTTCGTGAGGCCCGGAGAGACCTCGATGCCGTAGCTAATTGACAAATACTTGATGCGATGGAAGTGACTGCTAAGATCCCAATCTCATTTCAATGCCGTGGAGCGTTGCTGCCTCCGTTCAAGAGCCCCTTGAGCGATGATGCGCATTTCTGGGGTCGACCCGGAGCGGTTGAGTCGGTCCAGTGCAAGGCTCCAAAATGGTGTTCAGGGCCGGCCAGAATTGCCGGTGCTATTTTTACAGCTGACCGAACCTACCAGGGCCCAGTTTTGGGTCAACAGACGCCCTTAAATGCGTGGCATCCACCAACATTTCCTTCGGCAGCCATTTCCCCAACCACTGCTCATCACCATGGCTAATCTATCCCCCAAGAAACGTGACCGAACCAAGGAGAACTTCGAAAAATCATGCAAGGGAGGCGCCGAGTGATTTAACAAGATAAGCAAGAAGTATGGCGCTCGCGTCTACGTGCAGGTGTGCTGGAAGGGGCGGCACTACGAGTACACATCCCACGACCAGCCTCGCTGGCCGAGGACAAGGGTTGACCTAGAAATCATCTACCCCTTGACCACTCAATGGACTCCAGCAACATTCGTGAAACAACCTCCCTCTGGGATCGCTGCCGATGTGTCCCTAAGTCCGCCATCGAGCTCTAACTTGAAAACCCCGCCGGCGTCGCCAGGGAAGCCGCTCGAATCAGCGGAAGAGCAGCCAACGGAGCCAAAACTGGCTGAGGATGGATGCACTGCGCGGGATTGATAGTATGAGAGGGGGACTTGGAGACGGCGTTTAGACGGGCGAAGGAGGTGGCAGGGCCGCGGGGGATGTACTACGAATATGCCTTTCTTGAGCAAACCCTCTGCAGCAGTCCCTTGAAGCATGTGGTCTGTGTTTAGTGAATCATTATCCTTCAATTCTAATCGGCCTGAAATGTACCTGGCGGCTTCCTGCAAATGGGCGCTCGGTGTCACCTGAAGCCTGCTTTATGGATGTTGGGCTTCCCCGAAGCATTCTACGACTGGACACACTGGCAAACGGCCGAAAGTGACCATGGACGACTATGGCCGGTGCCAGCTTTCCGCTTCGGCCCAGGAAGCTTACGTCCGACGCCCGCTGTACCCAGCGGTTGCTCTGGTTGGGCGAGCATCATCAAATATCGCTTTCAACCTGGTCTCGACTCTTCTTCTTGCTTTCTCCAGCCTAGTGTCCCATTCTCGACTCAAATGGCATCTCAAGCTCTTTCACGGATGATCTCACGATATCCTCATGACTCCACATTCAGGTTACACGCCATGCCAACGTCGAAGGCGGGCGGCGTCACTTTCACATGAGGGCCTCCTGGTTGATTCTCAGCTGATCCAACGCCCTGGGATGTACCGGATGGTCAGCACATGGGGATGGTGTGGGCTCGTTCATCTGGCACTGGCCGGCACAAAATATCGTTTCACGAGAAATGTGCCGGTCCTGGACAAAGCGCTGTTCAGGCATCGTGTGCAGTATCTAAAAACGAAGCGGGCAATGTCATATAGGGATCTATTGATTTGGATACGAGACCCCACAGGGTATTCTTGGCGTGGATGGAACTGCTTACACCTGGGCGACGAGGTACCTCACATTCGTGCTTCCGTTCATTTCCTTCAGCAGCCAATGTCTTCGGAAAAGTAATCACCCCAGAAGGAGACCGAGTTCAAGAGAACTTCGCTTTATCATCCCCTGAAAGCGAGGCGCCGCGTGACCAACCGAGCAACGGATGCATGGTCTGGATTGAAAGCATGCAGGGCGAGGGCGGATGTTCAGGATGTTGGACGGCCAACCAAGCTGTAGAGCGTTGGAAGTGCGTGGCACAGATAGCTCATTAATCTAGATAACCAACTAGGTGTTCGCTCAGTCCTCTTACAATGACCTCTATCACCAACGTCTATTCGACCCCAAAGTGGAACTAGCTGGTATGGAACGTGACCGGAACCGCATCATCAAATCATAGCAGAGGTCAAGGCTTCGGACTGTGTTCTGAGCTGCCTCCTCATCCAATAGACCTGGATGTCGCGTGAATGTTTCGACGACTATGTCCCTCATTGATCGATCGTGAGGCACCGTTGAGGTGTAGACCTCTTCCGTCGCGCGCAGAAAGTCGGCGGACATCCACCAGTGGCCCGCCTCTGTCTTAAACTTGTGAAGGGCCGAACTCTTCAGGGCTTGGAGGTCATATTTCTCAGCAAGCGCATACACCTTTGCATGTATCGTCAAGTTCTACACCCTGATTGATTCAGGGCCGCGATACCAGCTTTCTGGGTCTTCTCGTCCGAATCCTCGAGAGGTGCTGAGTTCGGAGGTTCAGGGACGGAGAACGTGAAGCGCGTCGCTTTAGTGTCGGCGAGGAATGGATGGGATATATCGTCCTGATGAGGATAGTCAAGGTGGTAAAGGTAGTGTATCATCAGCTTCACGGCCAGAGGATCATCATCTTCGAGGTGGATAGTTCCGGTGTTCCCCTCCTAGAGAGCCGTTAGCGTGGAAACAAAGCCAGCTACCTCGAGCGCCTCGAGCGCCTAGGCCGAGAATGGGCCGCTCGGCGAGGCAGGCAGGAAAGTCTTTCGTTTCGGGGTGAAGGCCCGCTCGGCCATCTTTCGATACGCGTGGATGCACTCGTCAACCGTCATGCGCAGCCGGCCCAGCATTATGGCGATGATCCTACGGTTGTCAGCATGGAGGAGTCCGGCGAGTTGAAACCACCTACCCGCCGGTGCTCGTGCCGCCGATCATATCGAAGCGGTCGCATGGGCGCGGCACCTCGGCCAGCCCCTCGGCCTCGTGGACGCGCTCCATGAGGTGCTCGAGGATGAGCAGGCTCGACAGGCCCCGGATGCCCCCGCCATCTGCGGATGTCAGTCCGTTCGCAGCCCAGCTTCGCGAAATGGCTTACCCAGAGACACAACCCGGAGAGCATCGCACGTGGCGCGCGGGTCCATCACGATCAAGGTTGCTGGAAGACGGTGCGCGGAGTGATCCGTTCCCAGTGCATCCGTTCCCAGTGCATCCGTTCCCAGTGCATCTGATGTTGGTGGCATGTTTGAGCAACGGCGTGATGCACGTCTTTCCGAGAAATCACGTGGAAAGGCTTCGCACGGGCTTTACCTCAGCAAATGGCCTGAGTGCCCTGTCCAATGCGCCCACTGCTCTGCGGAAACTTTGTACCTTATTTTCGCGATTCTGTAGGCCACGTTCTTACGTATCCATCAATAACTACACCAAACCACGCCAGAAGTATCTTAAAATTCAATCAATTGTACATCAAGGTACATTCTACGTAGAAACTAAGCTTTTCCTCCTACTTCATCTGTGGCCTGTGAAAACACTGATGTGTCGGGGCCTCGACCAGAATTGCGCGGGCACGACCGCGTAATTTCGGTAGTAAATTGTTAGCGTCTCTTAACAAATTTCAATCGTGAGGTCGCAGACGCATCATCGCAATTTTGGTAACGTGGCCCACTCGCTTGGGTGTTTCACTCGCTATGCATCTACGTTAGTAGCTGTGTACTTACAATCTGGACGAGTTCGGTGGGATGAAGAGACAGCCTGGTTAAACCGCGTACTCTTACAACGCAGGCCTTGAGCTCATATGGCCTAAAATTCAATCAAATATGGAATAAAAGCAGACGAATCGAATGACATTCTTCAATTTACTGGACGCCCTGTGGTTGCGGTTGAAAATGAGTTTTAAGATAGAGTCTATTTCGGGGAAAGAAGTTCCACACCCGCCCAAAAATCTGGACAGGATCCTCAGGCCATTTGCTCGAGGAGTTCAGTGCACGTGATTAGCGTGCTCCGCTGCCGTAGGCACGAGCCACACTGGCCCGTACCGTGACCAATGGTCTGTCTGCTCACGTGAACCGTAGCTGACCGGAGAAAGGGAAAGCCCGCACCCCGAAATGAGCCAGTTTTGTCCAGGGGAAAATAAAGGTGCATTGATAACTACTCCAGCAACAAGCCAAACGCACCGCCGTCCATCGAGAGCGTGGCATTCGATATCCAAGCTCTGAGGAGCCACTGTCATTACTGACCGAATTCGACGAATACGTGCAGACATCCCATGGCAGGCTGCACAAACGCGACCGAGCGCCCCGTTATCGAGGTCATCAGTCACCAGCGACATCTCATGCCCGTGCGCCTTTCACTCAAGCGTACCGACAAACGTCGAAAATGGCTGATATTATGCCTCGCGGATATCGCTCCGCCACCGAATACCGTTTCTGCGACGAGCAGATCGATGCCATTGTTCGAGCCTCCGCCTACCATCGCAAAGATTACTGTCGCTCTGTGATATGGTTCTCGCCTCGCGAACACGTCGGTATTTGTCTATCGATAGGCGCCCCTTTCCGACGGACTTCTTATACGGGACTCGGCTCCCTCGATCGGCTACCCCTCGAGCTCTTGCACGATGTGTTGTTACGTCTGGACATGTATACTCTACTCAACTTTCGACAAACAAATCTCAGGTCGAGACAGACGGCAGACTCTCTAAAGCAATATCGGATGGTAGTATCGCATGGACTGAACCTTCTCTGCGCGTTATTACGAACACGACTCGCTAACGGCGTTTCTCTAATCGACTTTTACGACGTACTATGCACCAAGGCTTGTACTTTTTGCGGCGAATTCGGCGGGTTTATGTCCCTCTTAACCTGGAATCGATGCTGTTTTGAGTGCCTCCAAGACGCTCCGGAAACCCAAGTGCAAACTCTTGCCGCTGTCCGGAAGCGATTCCACTTGGCGAAGGCCGAATTGGACCAACTGGGGTCATTCAAGACTTTGCCTGGAATATATTCGATGAAGGAATCCGTACACAAATCCCGTATTACGATCGTTGCTGTTCATCATGCCATGTTGGTTTCCGGCCAGCAACCACATGAACCAGCGCAGGCACTGCCAGTGAACTCAGGAAGAAATCAAAAATTCAACTTTATGGGGTCGTGCGCACTTCCTTATTATGATGGACGAACCGGCAAAGTCGAACACGGACTGTCGTGTGCCGGATGTCAACTCGCACTCGAAAAGGACATCATCGGCTCCAGAGGCGAGAAATGGGCGTTCGAGGCTCGCGACAAGGTATATGCGCAAGATGGCTTTTTGGAACATTTTCGATGGTGTGAACAGGCACAGCTCCTCTGGAGATCGAGTGGCGAAGGTAACAACCGGCCAACCGAGCTACCGGAGGCTGCTCGCAGAGGAGGCTACTTCAACAAGAGAGAATGACAAGGAAGTGGGAACAGTTCGCCAATGTATTGCGGCTAGGCTGTCTACAAAGTGCCCAGGTAGAAAGCACCCAGAAAGCGGTCAAATTCCCAAACTTCCCCCCCAATTCATCGTTTCAATGCAGCCCCAAAGTTCATAAACCATGCTTCACTATTCCACAACCTCCTCTCCATTTTGGTCCGTGTATTTCACTGGTGCGTCTGGCTTGACCATGTGCCTTGAACAGTAGTGGGTCGAATCTTTGCCCCAGGTCTTGTTAACTGGATGGCATTTAACGTTGGATCCCTGGCGCTCCGGGCACTGGATGAACTCCATCTCCTTCTTACAGCCGCATGTGTATTTGATATACTTTGACGTACACATTTCTTGCTAACAGGATATGACGAATTAGACCGAGCTCAGATACGGGGGATAGCTGCCTGCTTACGATGTTGGATGGTCGAATGACTTGTACACGTTGGCTGATGATGACTGACCCAAAAAGCAAGGTTGCACGTGCGCTATCGAGATCTTAGGTGGTTTGGTGTGTGCCCGGTTCTGAACGCTTGATTGTTGCTGACGAGATGAAGGGTGAGATTGATTGTTTGAATCTGAGGCTATCACTGTGTAGGTGGTGTTCTGAGGAGGCACAATTTATAGCCGTCGAGCCACGGGCTGCCTTGACTCCTGTCCTTCGATGTTGGCTGGTGTCTGGCTTCCCAGCCAGTGGAGGAGACTAGGCCAAGCTCGGCAATGCAGGCGGTTTAAGCGCCTGCCATGGCCTTCACTATGCGTCCATCTCCTCCTAATTTAGAGAGCAAAGGCAGCTGAACCAATGGTTTGCCGAAAGCAGGCTTCAGAAATTGATGTTGTTTCGAGTCACCGCTGCGCCAACGCTGCATCGACAAACGATCTGGGCAGGACCTTCCGTTTGAGAGGCACGCTTCGAACGGCTAAAGTACCCAGGGCCCCTGAGGAGGTACTACGGGGTTGTCAAATAGCGGGTCAGGGGATCCCACGAGACCGGTGAACCTCCCTGTGGGCGGCAAGCAAATCGCTTCAACTGGCTGGCTGTACGTGGTCAAATCGCCTTCACCCTGGCCGCTGTGTAGGCGCTGGCCAGAACTATAAATAGGTGGTTGGCTGGCTGGCTGTTCCTGGGCCAACTTGGTTGCCAGGGAGGTCTGATTAGTTTTGCGTTGGGTATCAGTCCGACACTCCCCCAATCCCTCCTTGACAAGGGTCGTTCACCTCAAAAACCAGCTGTCCCTGCGATCTCGGGTCTTTGCCGCAGCTGGGGAGTTGCCCTTAAAATCGAACACCACCCCTCTCAGCAGAAAAAAAGCGGGAAGTGAGTGGTCCAATGTCTGGCGAAAACGCTAGAATCCCACCAATGGAGCCGACCATTCTGTCCATGGAAGTGGACGATGACGATTCTTTTGAAAGCGAATACCGACTGCGAATCGGAAACCAGGTCAAATATCTCATCATCTCTCCGGGAACCTTTGACAGAGACACGCTTTCATTCCCCCTTCAGTCCCTTCCCAGTCTTCCTTACAACGAGGAATGGACCGTGGCCAACATCTCACGAGATGGAGCCAGCGGCGACTTGAAAACTTCCATCTTGAACCGAACACTACCTGGCGTCAAGTGTCAATGGCATCATGCCTTGGTTGATTGCCTAGAGTTGGAGAAGACCAAACAGCTCACGGTAATGGCCTTCGAAGCCGTCCCACATTCGATGCTCCCAATCAGTCTCCCATCACCAGCCACCATGATCGCCAAAATAGCCCGTTTCGAATGGGAGCTGCCTCGCATCGAACAAGAAACGAGAGCGTATCAGTTGCTTGAGGGCTCTGGGCTGGCCCCGCGCTTCCTCGCCCATGTCCATGAGAACGGACGCATCATGGGTTTTCTATTGGAGAAGTTAGAGGGACGTCCTGCCTCCTTTCAGGATCTGAGCGTTTGCGAAACCGCTCTAGGGAAATTCCACGAACGGGGACTTGTACATGGGGACGTGAACCGATACAACTTTCTCGTCACGGAAGAAGGGGCGAAACTACTCGACTTTGAACGCTTTCGGGAGAACGCTAGCCCCAAGTCGATGAGCAAGGAACTGGAGAATTTGCGTGCTGAACTCGTCGACGAGTCAGGACGCGGCGGAGGTTTCATTTTCCAGGGCGATAGCCAAAGCTGAAGACGCACCGGGTAGTTTGTAAATGGTACGCATGTATGTGTAGTGTGCCTAGGAAGGAAGCTTCAGAGGTTGCCAAATAGCCTAAATCTTCGACCCTGTCGAAACCATCGTCTCCCAACCGCTGCCAGCCAGCCATCATCTTGACGTACGTCTTGGGAACTGGGTCTTGGCATCTTAAACTCCCTAAGCTTCTGCTCGGCCTGGTCGATGGAGTTACGGATGGAATGGAACTGACAGTCTTGGATCCGCTCAATGACCTCCATGAACAGCTTCTCGGTCGCTGGGGGTCAATTCGTCAGATTCGGCTGCTTCGGGTACGAAACAAAATGCTCGTGTCATCGGGTGCGGAATAATTATTGGTAACCTCAGCAACGGCGAGGTGGTAAATTCTCAGTGCTGTATGGGACGAAGAGGAACTACGCAGAGAATTCCGGTTTATGGGGCTACGATTCAGCAACAACATCCGCGATTTCACGCAACCGAGCGATGATAGGCAGGCTGGAGCGGAGGACCCGGGCTAGGAAAGCCAGGAACGGCGACGGGGCCGAACAAACGGGTCGCGTCCGAACACCGAGTCAAGCCTCCACCGACGAAACCTGACGGGGGGGTCCTTACGCGCTTAAGCGGAGAGGAGAGGCTGTGTTTTGTCTACGACTACAAGGCAGCCCACAAGGTTGCGGTCGAGTACCTCAAGCCGGCCATCGCGAAGGTGAAGCTGTTCATGGAGGTCATTGAGCGGATCAATTGCGACAAGACTCGGGGCGATGCCGAGCTGCGGGGACAAGACAAGACGGAAGCACTGATTGCCATGGCGCTGACACAGGTCTTCGACTACATGGTCAGGTACGGGGTTGCATATGGCTACGTTGCTGCCGGCGAGTCTTTGTTGTTCCTCCATGTCGACCGAGCTGACCCGCTGACGCTGTATTGTCATCCGTGCATGCCCGATGAAGACGTAGGCGAGGCGTCGACTAAGGATTGGGCCGACAAGGTGTCCCACACCGCAGTGGCTCAACTGGCCAGCTTCTGCCTGTTGAGTCTCCGATCCGAAGCTCTTCAGGGAGCTTCACTCGACGTGGCGTTGCAGAAGGCCGAGGGAACCCTGAGAAAGTGGAGGGATCCGTACGAGGATGCGGCGCGTCTTCTAGAGGCAGAGGATATGAATTCATCTTCCGCGTCGTCGTCGCAAGCAACAGAAGGCTCGGAGTTTATGTCCAACGCGGGCCCGACCGGTCGAGACATCTCCTTGCGTTCCAAGTCGTCCTGCCGGGCAGCGGCAGTGCTTCGCCGGGACGGAGAGGACGAAGAAGAGGACGGGCCGGATGGCGGCATATCCCGGTCTCGGACAGGGACGGACGCCAGCAAGCGGAAGGAAGGTCCGTCGAGCGGCAGCTCCGAGGACGATGATGCCGAGATGTCCGATTCGGTACCCGCCAGGCAATACTGCACGCAAGCCTGCCTGCTGGGCCACAAGAGAAGCTGGGATCTCGACGGCAACTGCCCTAACGTGCTCTCGCATCGTACCGCCGAAGGCGGCACCCGGCACCCCATCGACGCCGACGAGTTCGCCCGCCTAGTGGGCGAGCGGTTACGACAGAACCCGTACCGAGACTGCAGGGCTTTGAACGGTTGGGGCAAGATGGGAGCAATAGGCGTGCTCTTCAAGCTGGAGCTTTCGCCGTACGGCTACACGTTTGTCGGCAAGGGGACGCTACATGCCTACGTGGAAGGATTGAAAAGTCTAGAGCGTGCCGCCCAGAGGGAGTGAAGATCGCCCATGACCCAGCGTCCAACATGGTGGGTGAGTAGGGTTCCAACTCGATTTTCTTGTTGCTGGCTATGTCGCAAATACTCCTCGCTGTCATTTGCTTGGTGGCCAAGTTGAAGATGACCATGCGATCCGTGCCTGGATCGAAGAACAGGCGAAAGTGAAGATCAACGCCATGAGGTCCCGGAGAATTGGTCGATTGTATGGTAAATCCCACACACTTGCTCGATTGTGCAATGGCGAATTTGTTGACTGAAGGCCCTCCATTCATATTCGAAGAAGCGCCAAGGACCACCCGGTGCCGGCGGGCACTGCCAGTCCCGTCAACCGGTGAGTAGTCGAAGGAGATCGAACCGAGTGCCGTCGATGCCTGCTCCAGAATGATCCTGACAGTCGCTTGACAAGGCTCGGAGGTGACTTTGCGAGAGTCAGAGGCTGAAGCGTCATCGGCTCTGAGCCGATGGTCGCCAGACGAAAACGGGTCGGTATCCCCCGAAGCAGCTTGAGAAGGAGGGCCAGCTACAGCAGCGGCCGTGTTGCATCTTAATTGGAGCTCGCTGCTCGTGAAAGGATTGGTGTCGCCTGACAAGGCAAAGCCCAAACCTGAGGATGTCATGATGTGCTTAAGTCGACGTGAAGACGAGGGTAGCCTGGAGCGCAAGAGATTGATTGAAAGGAAAAGAAACAGCAGGCAGAATGGAGGCCAGGCGAGGCATAATGAATCAAGTCTTCCATGGAAGTTGCAAGCGCCTTGGTAGCCTGTTGGTTCCCTTCGAAGCAGATTTCTGAAATGTCGCGGGGTGGCCGGTATCATTGGAAGAGAGAGAACTGAGATGCAACACCCGCCTCCTTGAGAGGTGGGGGGAACAGGGTAGCCGCCGGGCATGCCTCGTCTTGTGGCTACCACCTAGCAATAATTGAAAGCACCCACCCTCTTACCGCCCCCATCTGCCTGGTCGGCGCGTCAATCTCTTCAGACGATGGTGAAGCTGGGTGATGGGGATGGCCCCCTTGACGTGATTCTGTGAGAACTGCTAACATTTCGGTGCACCCACTGATCTTAAGTGTCCATGTATCTTAGTCAGTCTGGCACTGTCGGAGTGGGGTTTCCACCTCAGGACTAGCGCGCCTGGAACTCTCTAATTGGTCGACCAGACAGAGTCACCCCACCGCCGCCATGCCACCAATCTGGCTGATTGCGAAGCGTCCTTGTAGGGCCGTTTCCGACGTGCCGACATGTGTGGTCCTCTCTTTACCACCTTCCTTATCTTCGTCGGGCGAGTAAGCTTCGCAATTCTGCCAGGACCCCGCCGATAAATCCATCTTTGCCCCGAACTCGGCTCTGAATCTGCTTATCAAAATAGGGGCGTTGGTCTCCCTCCCCCCCGGGGGCCTCTACCAGCAATTTGCTCTCCGACGAATTTACTTAGCTGGTCACTGAGCTTCCGTACACGATCCCTCGCTCCCGTCATTCTCAGCCTTAGCAATACACTGATGGTAACCACGGGATTGGCGAAATCACGGAGCGTCTGTGAGTGTAAGCGTGAAGGCGCGGAGGCTCAAGCTCTCCCGGAGGAATTGTTCACGTTCGATGAATAGATCAGAGTCGCGAGTATAATGAAATGGAGAATCATTGGTATGGCACGATGAAGTGGTCGGGAACGCGATTACTCCTCCCTGTTGCCGAATACCAATCTGCCGAACCCCCCGGTCACGTCGAACCTTTACGAGGCCGTCCCCGACGACGACGTACTTTCGCCTCGTCGTCGATCTTCCTCATCTTCGGTGGGCGAGTCTGCTTTGCAACCCTGGAGGACCCCGTATGTAGACTTGCCTTCACCCTGAACTTCGCCTCAAACCTGCTTATTAGTTCGGGGGCATTGATCTCGTCCTCTGGCACAAGAGTTGCCTGCCAACGAACCAAGTAGTGTACCTTGCCCTGGATAATTTCTTTCCCGATCAGCTCAGTGATCTCCCACTCTCCATCGGCGACCACGTCAATAGGTCGGCCCTGTTCCGATCCGGTGGAAGTGCTTCGAATGGACTGGCCCATTTGACCGTTCGCATTGTTGTCCATGTCAACCATGAGTTGATCATTATCACTCTTGACCGGAGATTCCCCAACATCATTCTCATTGTGAACTGGAGCTAGTCCAGTGACGTCACGGTCTCTCACTGCCGTATTAGCCTGCCCGGCGTCGTTTTCTATAATTGCGATATTGCTTTCGGCTGTGTGAATCAGTGGGTTGAACGTGCCTGCGAAGCGTCAGACTTACCAGTGTTTGTCGGCAGAGACTGGGAACCGATATGCCCAGCATCATGAGCAGAAGGGTCAATGAAAGCCACCGACTGGCCTCCGTTGCTTTGGTGAAGACTTGTCTCTTTCAACTTCGCCAGTGGTGTCGCTCTATGGCGAGTACAGTTGGTAGGAAGGCAATCCTCGGTCCCCGAAACTGCAAGGCTTGATATTTGTGCGTCACTCGGGCCGGGCTTGTTATGTTGTTTCAATGCATTGATGCTAGATGGGGGGGCTAAGTCGGTAAGTCTGTCGTCGGCTACATGGGTGTCATTCTGTTTCTCTGTGCCAAATCAGCATAAGCATTCAACAGGACTGCTCCAGAATTTATCAACCTTGACAGCTTCCATCTCCTGTGGAGTTCTGGTTCACCGGGCTCCCGTACTGTTCTGGCGGCGACACAATATCGGTTCTTGTGAGGTCGATTACACCGGTAGTGACCGAAAGCTGTTCCGATGGTCGAAACTCGTCGTCGGAGAAGTCGACACTCAGCTCACTCGATTCTGGGCTGGGGTGCAACACAAACTTCGATCTTACTCCGCCAGGTCTCTTGCCCCCGGATATTCGGCTATGGGGTTCTTTGGATAGAGATGGCTTGAAGCTCTTGGTGAAAGGGTCGTAGTTCTGGAACGGTCGACTCATTGTTGCAACGAAGAATAAAATGGCAGAAACGACGGTTGAATGGGGTGTGCATAAGCAGAATCCAACATGAGTGATCTTGCGGGAGATGCCCCTTTTAGAAGAGAGGCCAAGGCGAGTCTTATAGTTTGAACTTGGGACGTGAGCAGAGCTGACTCCTTCCGCTTGGGGAAATACCCTCTTTCGGAAATGCTTAGTGACATTGCCTCGTTCCTCGCCAAAACTGAGCTCTTTCCTGAAAGAGCGTGCTACCCAATCGATGACGACGCATCTCGTGTCACTTGGAACGCTCAAGATTAGCAAGGATGTCAAATCCCGTAGCAATTGGATGTTGGGAGCATCCTGCCGTGAACCCCTGATTTCGCCGATGATGGCCTAGGCGGATAAGGCTTACCAAGCAGTCTTCCACTCGTGCCCCCCCAACGGGAAGCTCGGTCGAAACTGCTTGGTCGTCTCGTCAGTCCTTAGCGCCACGGGCGTGCCGTCACAAATCTCACCGCTGCTCCTGAAGAGTCATACGGCTCAGTCCTGTCCCTAGCTTGCTGACGTGGCTCGTGACTCTGGGCCTCGGAGTTGTCGTAATACCGGCGGTCGGCCCCCGAGAGAACGTCTCGCGTTCCTGCTTGAGGGATTTCCATGCGAACTCTAGGCAAAGCCCTGACTGCCGCCGCGTGATGATCAACGACCCACCACGGCGGCTGAATCGCGTCTCGGGTTTCATGAGTCTCCGTTCGATCATCGGCAAAGCCGTGTGCCGCCTTGCGTCGTAGTTGAGGCCTCCAGCGTGGCAGTTCTGGCAAGGGCAAGAGATCAGCCCCTTGCCTGCTCGTTCTCTCGCCAATCATGGGCATTGCTTCTGCCCCATGAGACAGTCCCAAGGCAACCAGCAAGCCTGCGCCCTCAAAAGTCTCTCCCGAACTCGTATCGAACCAGGCCGAGACCGGCTCGGCATGAAGATCTTCGTTGGCTTGGACGTGACGGGCGTCCAGCGGAGCTGAGGCCAATATCAATATAGGCGAGTCAGCCTAGCGGGCTGATTGCGAGGTTGTTAGATCGCAATGGCCAGATACACGTCGGCACGGTCATGCTCGGCGGTGGTTCGGCTGTATTCGCAATTTGGGACGCCAATCTCACTAGGGGTGTAGCGATATCCAAAGGCCCAGGAGGGGGAGCTGAGTATGATCGAGGGCGCCCATCGGGTGAGTGGGGGCGAGATGAGGCCTCCAATATTCCATGGTTGTGACTGGAGCATGAAGGCGGTATCGCCGGACATGCCGAAAGCCATGGCACTCGCGCCTACTCTCAAAAGACACCCTGGCATCTTTGAGATCCGTTAGTGCAAGGTGGCATCGTCTCCGAAAAGGCTCATTGCCGTGCCGAGCAGCAGATTAGGCCCGGTTCGTGTCTCGCCTCATGGACGTGCGAGACGACCTCATCATTGGTGATGTTATGGCCGAGGACAGGGTCAGGATCACGAGCAATGCGGCGAGTCCGAGTGATTCGCTAGCTGCAGTTGGAGAGCGTTGGATCTGCGAGTTGTTAGCCAGGGGCAATGAACAGGGCCAAGAATCCGCAAGCCATGGCAATTGAGGATCCTAAGTAGGTCTCCTAGATCACACACGAACCTGGCAAAGGCGTCTAAAAGAAAAGGCCATAACGGCGATAATGGCAGAGACGGTGAGGGGACGGTGATGCGACGGTCAACAAGGACCTTATTCTGGGCCATGGCAGAAAAGATCAAGAAGGCCCAAATTTTGGACTTTCATGAGGGCGTGACGTTGATTTTATACGCGGCAGAAAAAGATACGTACCGTGGAGGGGGGCGGCAGAAAAGAGCGAATCACGTAGTGGGAGCAGGTGTGTGGGGGAGGAATGAAGCGACCCACCCGCAACCGCCATTTCCAGAGGGGGAAACCGACGTGGGCGGCGGGCATTCCACGCGGAACAAAATTGCTAAAAAAATAGAAAAAATATATATAGCTTCTTTAGAGGCTTCGTATAAGGCTATATATTTAGCTTTATAAATAAATAAAGCTATTACCTTTTATTTAGCTAAAACCTAGCTTATAGAGTTATTAATTCCTAAGTAGAATATATATCTAGAGGTATAAGCTCTATCTTCTAATATATCGCTCTAGCTAGAATCGCTATACCCTATTATATTAAAGGATTTATTATAAGTATATATAAGACCTATATCCGGATATTTATTTAAATAAGCCTATATTCTATTTAAAGTAATAAAATACTCTTTAGAGGGGTTACTTATATATCTAGAATATCTATTTACTAAATAAGTAATATCTAGTCTACTATATAAGGCTAGATATAATAAAGAGCCTATTTCCTATTAATATTAGAGGATTTCTAAATTTATAGCTTATAAGGAATTAAGTATTAAAGCTATTTTTAATATATTAAGCGTATTTACTACTTTTAAATTTAATTTATTATATTTTATAAGAATTTTCTCGTAATATACCTTTTAGGATATATATAGAAGCTTTTCTTCTTTATTTATAATTATTTTATTACTTAAAAAGGTATTAATAAGTCCTAAATCTTTAAGATTTAATATAGTTTAAAGTTTAGCTTATATAATAGATATTATTTTAGCTATTTTAGCTATTATAATTATATCGTTAATATAATAGAATAATATAGCCTTTAAAGGTAATATAAGTACCCTTAAATTAGATTCTAATACGTTAAAACCTAAGCTATTTAAAGCTTTAAGTAGATATTCGTACTAGAGCTTAAGGGACTACTTTAACCTATATAAGGCTTTATTTAGCTTATATATTTAGTTTTCTAGTATAGAGAAACTAATAAGTTAAATAATATATATATCCTTATCTATATCTATATAAATGAATATATTATTAATATTTAATTATTTTAAATCTTAGCTTAGACTTAGACTTAATATAAAAGCTAATCTATAGCTTTTAGGCTTATAAGTAGTATTAAAGGTCTTTAAGTAATCTATATTAATAATTTAATTAAATCCCTAAATTACTTATCTAGCTTTATATTTTATTAGATTTTTATTTATATTATATTTTATTTTATAAATCTATCTACCCCTTAATATATTAGCTTCTTTAAATAGGGTATTTTTATTAATTAAAGACTAAGTATTTTAATCTATTAATTATTAAAATTCTAAATTTATAGCTTTATTCTAATTATCTTTATTAAAGCTATTAATAGCTTAGCTATAAATAGTAGGTTCCTTTATATTATTTATAGTAAAGATATAGTTCTAGCCTAGGAAATTAAAGGAGTCCCTTAATAGTATATCTAATATATTTAATAAATTAGCTAATTTTATATAAATATAATCTTTAGGTTTCTAAATTTTAGGAAGCTCTATAATTATTTTTAGGTTTTTATTATTAATTATATTATTAATAATTATATTATTATTACCTTTAATTAGAGGTAAAGCTATTATTTTATTAATTTCTAAATTAAATAATTTAAAGTCTTCTAAATTTAGAAGGTTCTTTTCTATTATTAAAGGTATAGATATAGGAATAATAAATTTATTTTCTAATATATATATATCTCTAGTCTAGATAACCTTCCTAGATTAAGTATTATATATTTTATAGTTATAATCGTCTATACCTATTAAGATAGATTTACTAGCTCTTTTATCTAGTTTCTTTATTAAAGGTTCTTTATTTTTATAATAAGCTATAGAACTTTATATTTTTATATTATCGATATTAAATATTTTATTTTCTTTTAATTTATAAGGTATTTTAAACCCTATAAAGCTATTAGGAGTTCTATTATATATATATATAGTAGTATATATTACGTCTCCTTATAGATATAAAGGTAATCTTAAATAGAAAATTAAGGACTTTATTTTATTTATTATAGTCCTTATAGCTTATTCTATAAACCCTTATAATTTATAAATATATAATAGTTTTATTATATATTTTATTCCTATAAATATATTTTTAATACTTTTATTTATAAATTCTTTATTACTATTAATATTAAATTCCTTTATTTTATAATTAAGCTTATTATTTTCTATTTCTTAATAGAACTTATTAAGCTTATTAGAAACGATTTCCTTTAATTTATTAAATAATAGGAATATCTAGATATATTTAATATATTTATCTTTTATAAAGAGAATCTATTTTTTATTATTATAAATTATAGGGGTTATAGGACCTATTAAGTCTATATATAGATTCTCTAAATATATATATTCTTTATATTTATTAAAGGATATCTTATTTATTATATTAATAAATTTACCCTTTTTATAGACTTTATAATTTTCTATTTTATATATAGCTATAATATTTATAGGCCTCTTATATATAGATTTTAGGGCCTTTATATTATAATATATAAATCGGGTATATAAGGTATAAGCCTCTTCTAAAGATATTATAATATTAGATTTAAGTCTATTATTAATCTTTATTTTATATATATTATTATAGAGGATTTTCTACTTTAATTCTTAATTATTCTTAAACCTATTATATTTATTCTTTTAAAGATTATCGAATATAGCTCGAAATCTAGACTTATTAATAGATTTTATATTATATTAAAGAACTAAAGTAGAAGTCTAATATAGATTATTTTTAAGAGGTACTATTATTATATATATATCTTTATAATATAGATTTATTTAATTATTTCCTCTAATATATAAATAACCTATTTTATCTAAAATAAATAGATTAATTATATTAATACTTAATTAAGGTATATAAAAGTAGTCTTTTAATATTATATCTTCTAAAATATCTTTTAAATATATAATAACGTCGCTTAAGCCCTCTAGGGATATAGAACTAGCTTTTCCCTAAAAGCCTTTAAATTATTATATTTTTAGAAATAATTAAAAAATAATTTATTTAAATTATATAA
>NW_009276925.1:314370-326039 GCF_000150675.1 Verticillium dahliae VdLs.17
ATTATAATATAATAAAATATAATATATTAATAAAGATTATTTAAGAATAAGAAGAAATATTAAAATAAAAAATATGTAAATAGAAAGAAGATCTTTTAATAATTTTTATATTTAAAAAAGAACTTTATAAATAAAGATATAATAATATAAAAAGCTATTAAAATATAAATATAAATATAATTAAAAGTTAAATTAATAATTATAATTATTTAATAAGGAGAGGAGCTATTAATATAAAAAGTATATTAGAAGATAGAGAATTTTCTAAAAATTAAAGATAAATTAATAGAAATTAAAATAATTTAATATATAATAATTAAGAAGAAATTAAAATTATTAAATAATTAAAGAATTATTATCTCGATTATTTATAATTTAATTTTAAAGTAAATTAGAAATCTAAGCTTATAATCTATTAATTTATATTATAATCGATATAGAAAATATTAAATAATAATTAAAGGTATAGCTTAATTATAGAATAAAGAGATAATAATAAATAAAAGGAAAAAAAAGATAAAAGTAATTATATCTCTAGAAGGAGATATTAAATCGAGAAATAAATCGAAGATTCTTATAGCCCTTAATAAGAGCTATAAAATAATATATTTTTTATTTAAATTAAAAATAAATAAATCGAGGGGTAATTAGAAGAAGGTTATAATTAATTAAAAGAAATATTTAAATTAATCTTAATAAGAATAAAGTATATCTTAGAAAGTATCTATTCTTAATAATTAAGAATATATAAATTAGATAGGAATTATTATATAAAAGGGATTTATAAATATTATTAAAATTAAATAATTATTAAGATCTAAAAACCTAAAAAATAAGTCTAGGGGGTACTTTTTATATATAATAGACTAACCCTTAATAGCTATATATAGATAAGGCGCTTAGATTACTTCTAGATTTATAGGGGAAGTAGAGTCGGATTTAAGCTCTAGCTAATAGGGTATAAGAGAACTTAAACGTTTATTATTATAGAATAGCTCTATAGAATATTATAAAAATTATACTATTCTATAGCTATGATTTTTCTCTATTTTATAATATCTATATTATTATAGTTTAGCTTTTATTTAAGCTATTAGAGTAGTTATAAGACTCTAATCCTTATAATTCCTATATTTAATAGTTAAGAGTATATAAATTAGATAGGAATTATTATATAAAGGGAAATAATAAATATACTTTAAAAATAAATATATACTAGATATAGAAAAACCTAAAAAGTAGGTCTAGGGGATAGGCTCTATATATAGTTAATTAACGCTTAGTAGCTATATATAGATAGGATACTTAGATTACCTCTAGATTTATAGAGAAATAGAGTTGGTTTTACTCTAGCTTATAAGCTTAGCTATTAAGAGATAAGAGAAGTTAATAGCTTATTACTATAGGATAGCTCTATAATGGATTATAAAAAGTATACTATTCTATAGCTCCGCTTATTCTCTTTTTAAATATATATATATCGATATAGTTTAGCTTTTCTTTTAGCTACTAGAGGAGTTATAAGATACTAACTCCTATAAATTATATTTACTACTTCCTACTATAAAATAATTCCTATCTAACTTATATATTATAAATGACTACTAATAGATACTCTCTAGGATAGGCCTTATCTCTATTAGGAATAATCCGAGACCTTATACTTAATTATATACGAAAACGGCTACTAATTAGGATTCACGGATATATAATAAATCTCAATAGCTCTTTATCAGCACCAAAATGGGTAACTGGTCTCAGCGTAGTGCTACGCGTCTGCGATTAGCTTGATGCCATGAGGATGAGCCACTGAGCGACAACACCGCCCTGAGATCGCTGCTGTACCCCATTCGCATCTACAGAGTTACTATCGAGTAAGAACGCATTCAGCCTCGCTCTCAGATTCCCTCAGGTCTGTAAGGGCATGATGGTTTCACCAGCACGTGCTTCAGGCGTTGGGCCATCACCTTCGCAGGGTTTACGACCTCCCCATGGGAACGTAGAGGTGTACGTGCGAATACCATTATAAGATGCCCGATCATAGTGGCTAACAAGAAAGGTCAGTCTGTGTCCAGCTAAGCAATGTCCAAAACATACAGCACGTCACCAACCAAACGGACTTTGAACACAGCCAGATCGACATCTTGGGAAGTTGTCTTTGGGTGCAGATCCTTGTTGATGTCGAGAAGTAACCACATAGACCCCGTTTTTTCGATATTTACGGGCGTGTAGATATAATCGTGAACCCAGTCAGTTTTCGCCCGAATCTTGGCAACATGAAATCGTTGGCTAGGGTGATTGAGCGCCCCAACGCCGGTCCTGCGATTTGTTCTACTCGTACTCTGAAGCAGTATCGTGTGGGCTTTGAAAGCGAAATGGCTTGTTCAGTCGATCCCTCGTTCGATGGCATCGTGAACAAATGTGAGATTCGTGGGGTTGAAGGATGAAGACTTATGTTGGTAGACGGTCTGCGCTGCGCGAATCCCCAAACTGCTGAACTGCTGCATTTTAGCCTGAGGTGTCACCAAGTTGAACGAAGAACATCTAGTTCACCCAAGGTAATTTGGTGTACAGGTGCTCAATCCTCTCGTATTAGTTCTAGTAATGGGACGGACTTACGAGAAATGAGTCCATACGGCTAACTACGACTATTTTTTGCAGGCGCATATTGGCCATAGCACCCACCGGTGGTAAAGCTTACCTTGTAAATGAATGGGTTATCCTGAATTGACTGAGACACGGTGACTCCACGGTGGCAGCCAACCATTTGCTCTCTGATGGAATTACCATACGTACCTATGTGGCATATGAGCGTGACCGGATTGGCATCGCTCGTACATACACGTCTCTAGCTGTGATCCAATTACATAGCAATACTTCACTATTGCACGACGGGACTACAGTTCCACCGCGAGAATCAGTATGGTTCACAATGAAACAGGGTGATACATTTCCATCTGTCTACCCGATACCGTTGTCCGCTTCCCCACATCATAGCCGTGATCCAAGTCAGAACTCCCGGCCAGTACGTCCGTTCCCTCGTCGCAGCAGCCCACAGTAATACCCGCGACGCCTAAATACCCATGGTGAAGTCGTGCTCGATTCCAGGTGTCACACTGGCGATGAACTACAAGAAATTTGTTAGCAACCGAAGACCACAACCAGAGCACGGGGAAACATATTAACCTTAAGGAACACCACCAGGTACTGGTCCACCCTAATCGCAACCTCCTGCTCATCAGCTTCGCTCTGCTCGACTTGCTCCCACTCGTCGTTGCCCTTGTCAGCGGCCGCCTCTGCAGCCTTGACATCCAGCTTGCCAATCTCATCGACAAGACCCTCCATACCCTGCTCGCCGCCAGCAGATTTGCCAGCCTTGAGCTTCTCGCGGCGGATCCGCAACGCGGCATCTGCGCGATCGAGCAAGGTACGCATGACAGGCGCGTGCTTGCAGGGATGAACGCTCGCCATCTTGATGTTGTTGGCAAAAAAAGGGAAGTCCTCGAGTGTGACCGTCTTGTCCTTGTAGTCGCCCACGATGTCATCCATCATGGACTTGGGCGGGAGAGGTTGTCCATCGGGAAGGTAACCTGAGAGATAAAGGCGAGGAGTGCGGTAGTATGCAGAGTACATTATGTACAAGGTATATGTTCGTCGACCACTACTGCGGTTAGCATCCGTGAGAAACACGGCGCAAGATGGCAACCTACCTGTCATGCCCGTCTGCGCCTACCTCCCGGATGATGGCCTCGTCGTCGTCTTCATCGTCCTCCATATCCGGAATATCGTCTTCTTCCAACGCCTCGCTCTCGCCGAGGTTCCCAGAATCGTCTACTGTCCTGACATCCCGTGCCTTGAGAGGCTGCGAGCTCGCTAGGCCGCCTGTCCGCAGCCAGCCATCCTCATCGTCGCCACCGGATTTGCCCTCCACGACAGACTCTTCGTGGCCGGCATCGCCGGCAAAGTCGTCGTTAAGCCGGCGATGGCAAGGAACGTTGCGCGTGACGAGGTATTGCTTCCCCGCTGGGAGGTAGCTGGCCCTACGGCTCGCATCGTCCGCGTCACCCCAAGACCAGGTCGGGAACTTGTAGACGAGATAGTCGCCCGCAGCAACGAACTCTTCTGGGGTGATCTGACCAGACTGACGGAAGGTAGAGGTATGGGTTACGGGCGTATATTTATCTCGCAGGGTATTGACGGTTGAGTACAGCAGATTCATGATGGCGTCTTGGTTGACGAAGGCTATCGATTAACTTGGGTTCAGTACGGAGGATATCGGTCTGATGTGTCGAGGGCCGTGCTGTGCAACACGTATACGGACGGGTCCCTGCGCAATATGTAGTGCTCTGGATGACTCTTGCCAAATATGAAGCCTTTGCAATGTCTGATGATGAAAGGCTCTCGGTAAGAAGCAATCAGCTGGATCACAGCAGGCGACAATCGTCAGGCAGGCAGCTTGATGGCCATCAAGGGCCGATCACATGGATGGCGGGGTCGTCTGACGATTGGTGGGGCGATGGGTTGGCGTTGAGCTCTTATCTTATCTTCAGCGTGCAGGCCCCGCCCGTCGTCATTGGGCCGTGACCGTGACTAGGTACTTACCGAGTGACAAAGGCAGACGAAGTGCGATGAAGAACTGAGCTTCTTCTGGAATTCATGGCAACTATTCATCACGAACCACAATCTGCATTGATTCTATCGTGTGACTCATTCCTCCTCCTCATCGCTGACCTCCTCTCCAGCGTCTATTGCGTCCTGCCGTTTCTTCGCAGCTCTCGCCCTCTTCCTGTCGAGCAACTTCTTGAGCCTCGACGCTGAATTGAAGACGCCGCTAGTCCCGCTTCCACATGCCGCGCATGTTGGATCTTTCCTGTATCTTTTGAGCGCGCAAGGCTCGCAGAAGTAATGACCACATCTCGTTACCACTGGTGACTTGTATGGTTCTCTGCAGATGATGCAGGCGAACGGGATGTTCTCTAGCATGGCGTCTTCCTCCTCCTCATCGTCGTCTGCCACCTTACTTCGATTCGCTTCCGCGACGACGGTTCCACCTAAATTCTTCTTGCCTTTGGCAACATCCTCCCACTCCTTATCCAGCTGCCATCCCTGCTTGTAGTCCTCACGGGCATGGAGGAACTTGCAGTTGTCGCCAAATCCGCAGAAGCCTGTTGTTGTAAGGTTAGCATGGGTGTCCTATGAGACAGCACGGAGGACACATGGAGACGACGCACCTGTCTGTTTGTAATCTTTACATGTATCCGGTGTGTAGTCAATCACCGTAATGGTTCTGATGTTGGTGGGTGCTTTGATAGGTCCGACTGTGCGACTGGGCGCATCGAGGTTTCTCTGGACGAAGGATGTCTTGTTGGCCAGGCCCTTGTATGTGCCGTCAGGTGCCGCCCGCGTGCTGCCCAGAAGATTCTTCGAGGACACGGCACCCTTTGCGTCTTCATCGAACCAGTTGCTTGACTTGGTGGCGTCGTTGGCGCTGGTGATTTGCGCGTTGCGATCGGCTGAGAAGATTGGCGCGGCGATATCCTCGTTCGAGGTGGCGTTGGCTTTGGACGAGGCTGTGACTGTGCCTGTATTCTTCTTTCGACGCTTGATGCGGTGACCGGCCTCGTCTTCCGATGAGGAGTAGTCGGGGTCGGAGTCGCTGTTCGCAGGTGGTGTTGCTGGCCGCTTGCGAATGTTGGCTTTGCCTTTTGCGCCACGGCGCTTGAAGACTGCGACGGGTGCAGGCGCGGCATCTGCCTCAATGCCTGTACCGCCGTTTGGCTCCATGGTGTTCGAGCTATGCAAGATGGCGATGAGGTTGTTGTGTAAAGTGTTGGGTAGTCCGAAAAAGAAAGGTTGTAGACAAGGGGATGACACTGGGAATCATTCTAGAATGCTGAGGACTGATGATGGATTAACAAGCCACTCGACCAAGCCGAACGCATTGGTGTCGCCTTCCAAGCCTGTGGCTGAGGAGTGGAGTTACCCATCACATGACTTTGTGCATGGCCTCTCCAATGACAAAGTAGCTCGGGCCGCCCACCTGCAAGGGAAGCGATGTAATCAAGAGGCGCTTAAATTAGGTACCTAGCCAAGGTACCGACGTAGTCCGACTGGCGGCAAGCTACATAGCACCTGTGTATTGATGGGACGGTCCATGATTGGACGAACCGAATATGACCCATCGAATGCCTAGTGCGAAGCTGGTGTGGAGCTCGTTCTGGCTAAAATGAAGATTATGCGACACGATTCGTCCAAGGTTCGAAGGAACGCGACTTGGGATTGTTTGTTGATGTTGATGATGACTTGTGTGTGTGCCACTTGCTGTGTCGGCTGCTGACCGTGCTGTCATGGCATGGCATGCGCCATGTCCATGTTCTTGGAGAGAACATTGGCATGGCCGCTCATCGGTTGGCAGCCACGCCACTGGGTACCATGAACATGATGATTTGTGCACGACGTGCAATACGAAGCTCTTGAAACCGCGGGAACTGGGGCCAGGCCTTGCTTGCTTCTGCCGGGTTCCTCTTCCTCGTCAGGACGCAGGGCAGAGCCCGAGTCAATCACATCTTGTCGGGACTGAGCAAATGTGGAGGAGATCTGATCCACGTTGTCTTGGGATCTGGGGCGGGAAGCATGTCTGACGGAGAGCAGATGACGGTGCCAATGGACACGAGCAGCACGAGCCGTGTGTTCAAAAGTTGTGTGTGTTCTTCATGCTGCTTCTGCTTGCATGAGACGAATGAGACCATCGTGTATATATGTATTGTGCTTCGCTGGCGTCACTCGGATGACACAGGCCCGCAGGTTGTGCGTCCTTGTACATGTTCACACTACGTCCCGTCCCATGCCTCCCTCGCGCATGGTACCTGGCATATCCAGCATGGGGCATTGAAGTTGGCAGATTACACGCAGGCGCCCCTCCTCACAGCTCGGGTCCTATTCGCTCCGCAACGCTCACGAAGCCCACAATGTGGTCCTGGACCTTGTCCCCATGTTCACTTTCGGCCCTGACAAGGTCTCTACGCGCGCCTTGGTGGATCAACGGAGCGAGGGAGACCTCTCACATTGCTCATTCTGCGCATCTCTGGTCTGGCCCTGACCTGCCTTTTGCTCTTGAGGTACATTACTTGTACGCACCAAGCTGGCACTGGCAGGCGCTGAGACGGCAGCCCGTAGGTACTTGCGCAAAAGTGAGGTGAGGAGGGCCTGCGTGCGCCGTGTCCTGGGCTAGGTCTGTTTAACCTCCGAGGTCACGTCAACAGAATTCACACCCATATCTCGATCCTCCTCTCTTCATCCTTCGATCTTCATCTCGACTCCGACCTCACCTACACCTCCTCCCCTCTCCTCTCTCCCCCTCCCCTCGTCCGCCTATCGTCCACGCGAGACAACCACCCAACGACGTGGAGGGAAAACGAGACGAGACGGCTTCCGGCAGCTCCCCGCCAGAATTCGTCCCTCTCTTATTTGCATTGATCCCTTGCCTTCTCTGCCCTCTTCTTTCTTCGCTCTTCCCGAGACTTTTGCCATTTCTCCCTTCCGATTTGCTCGCCATTCCTAGCCCTTCTTTCGGTCAGCAGCCCGCTTTCGCCAGGCCGGCATCCCTAATAATACCATTGTTGTCTGTCCCTGCTTGTCACCTCGAGAGGGTCTCGAGATTTGGTCTTGCCGTGGGGCACGCTTTCTCGTCTGCTCGAGCTTAGGCTGCGCAAGCGCGTCAAGACGTGACAGTTGCGCGAGGTTGATAGGCTGTCAGTGTCCGATTTCCCCAACACGCTCGTTTTGGGCCTTTTGCTGGGGCCACGGCATCGAATTGGCGAAATTCGGTCAGAGCGGGCAGTCAGCACAAACGTCCAGGTCTCATCAATCGGGCTACGCATTTCTGGGTCGTCTATTTCGGCCACCCTCACATTCCAGCGACGATCCTGAGTCCCACCACAACAACAACCTCGATCCCTCTAAACACGACAATTGCCGACCGATAGTTCCTTCCGCTTGCAACCCTCGCCAGATCCTTCGACGAACTTTTTGATTTCTGGGATCAGCCTGTCTTTCTCTTCTTTTCATGCCCGAAATTCGACCTAATAGTTCGCTCACACGTTTCTAATCTATTTACTTCGACCGCGTCAAGGTATCGACAGGGTTCGACTGGCTTCGCCTCAAACAGCTTGACGCTCCTGTCCTACCTTTCGAAAGCCACACCCGCGCATCGCATTGTTTGCCAATTAGTTGCTGCTGGGAGTTCGTTCTGAACCTGCAGGGACACGTACTCAGTGCACCGGCAATCCCCCTCACGGCGATCCGCCGATCGGGAAACAAAGAAACCGCCGAATCAACGACTGCCATTTGAAACCGCCTCGCATGGTTCCGACGAAGAGCACCTGAACGCGACGTTTGACCGCCTAACATCACCATGGCGGCCTCTTTCGCCGACAGGCCACTGCTGCCTCCGGGCGATGCAGACGGCTCTAACGACCCCTTTGTGTCGCCTTCCGCTCCGGCGCACCACCGGTACTCCAACTTCGACAGCCAACTCTTTGCTCTTGGTCCTGCATCTTCCCCGGGCCAGGCGAAACGCGCGCTCGAAGCTCACCTGGCCGAAACTGAACGTCGGATGGAAGAAGCGGGCAAGCTAGGGACCGCGCTTGTCCAGCAGCGAAAGGAGCTGGCACAGCGACTGAAGGAGGTCGAAAAGCTACAGGCTGAAGGAGACCTGACTGATGAGCTTCGCACGAAGCTTACCGAGATTGAAAAGGAATACAATGATGTAGCACGGGAAACCGCGCGGGCTTTCCTGCCGAAGCAGAGGGTGCCCAGTAATGAGGCAGCTGGAGGCTCACCATTTGTACCGGAAGGTCGCGGTGGAAGAGTGAGTCAAGCAGACAGAGCACCGGGAATGATATGCACTAACAGGATGGTCTCGCAGCGTTCCGTCAGTCCGTCAAAATTCGAGAGCCAAGCCACAGGATCACCGACAAAGCTCAGCGTCCCGAACCGAAAGATACGAAATCAACCCTCCAACCGGGTGCACGACATCGAATTCGCAGCAGAGATCAGCACCTCTCTGCTCGCCCAGGTCCGCAACCTGCAGGCTCTTCTCGCCGAGAAGGACGAGGAGCTCCGGGATACGAAGGCCGAGAAGTCTAGGCTCGAGATCGAGACAGAAGGGTTCCAGCAACGGGTCAAGACCCTCGATGAGAGCGAACATCGTTATAAGGACGAAAACTGGAACCTGGAGACGCAGATCCACGAGCTGATGGCCTCCCAGAAAGAGGGCACAGATCGCGAGAAGAAGATGACCCAGGCTCTGAATATCCTCCAGGCTGAAAAGAACCAGGCTCAGAAGGAACTCGACGAAGTGAAGCTCTCCCACGCAAAGTTGGCCGAGGAGCACGAAGCCTCCATCAAGCATCACGATATAGAGCTCGGCACAGCCAAACGCAGCGCCGCTCTCGCAGAAACCGAGCGCACAACTCTGCAACGCAAGATCGACGACTTGATGGGCCAGAACCAAGAACTCGCCAAGGCCTTCTCGTCTCAACGCGGACGAGGCCTCGAGCGCGACCATCACATGGGCATGAGCGACGAAGACTTCGAGACTGCGAACGATAACGTCACACCGGAACACTCGCCCCCTCCCTCGCCTATCAAGGGCACCCCACGCCACTCTGTTCTCGAATCTGAAACCCTCAAGACGTCCCTGCTTCATGCTCAGCGAACTATCCAAAGCCAGCGATCGCAGCTGCACCGCGAGAAGACTGAGAAGCTTGAGCTCAAGAGGCTCCTCCAGGACAGTCGCGATGAGCTCGAAAGGTCCCGCAACGATTCTGGTGGTCTCTCGAACCGTCGCAGTCGCAAAGTTGATTCTAAAGAGTTCAAGAAGCCCGCCAAGACTCTGCTGGGAGGTCTTCGATCAAGCCGCAGCGAAATTGTCGACGACCCTGAATGGGAAGAGCACTCCGAGGGCGTTAGTCCCAGACGCTCTTCCACCCACTCCACTCCCACGTCTCGCATGCCCGGGCCTGGCGCCTATCCTATGACCACCGACACGAGCGACCAGTTTGACACCGCCAATGAGACGAGCGACGCCGCTTTCGAGACAGCCAACGAACGTGGCACGGAAACGGAAGGCTTCCACACCGGTGCCGAAGAGTTTTCTGACGACGACGACGCCCAGACCGAGACGGAAAGCCCTTCAAGGTCCCGAAGGCCGCAAGCCTTGACGCTGGCTGGAAGCCGAAACTCTTTCCACAGCACGGCATCGACATCGGCGGACGAAGATATGGATTACAGCGAACTGAGAACGCCGGTAGCGCACTCTTCAGAACAAAAAATGCGTCTCAAGGTCAGCCGCGGATTCCTCAACCGACGCTCGCGACAGGCGAGCGAGGAGCCCACCTTCCAGAGCAGCCCGGCCAGTTTTGCAACCAGCAGTGCCAACGGAACGCCCCAGCAAGCCGGTCAGAGTTTGTTCGCCGAGCTGGCAGAGCTCGAAGGCAGCGACGTCGAGTCTCTCGATGCAACGCCCAGTCGCAGAGCTAGGTCAATAACCCCTGCATCTGTGGCTAAGCGTTCGAGCACTACGCCCTCTGTGCTCGCTTTACCTCAACTTGCAATGGTCGACAGTGGCATCATGACCGACCCTGTGAAGAAGTCCCGCGAGCCATCGCCCGATCTGACGAGGACGAGACCTCTCATGGTGGACTGCGGTGTCATGACCGAACCTATGGAACCCCTGACCCCGCGATCCCCAGTCAGCGTCGTTGCTCTCGACAGGCCCACGTCTGTATCTTCTATGCTCGACGCCGGTACCATCTCAGGCCAGAGTGACACCACCACCGCCTCGAGTCTGCCAGATTTCTCTCGCTCTAGGCCACAATCAACATGGTCGTACAGCGATGCTGGTGCACAACACGATCCTGGTATGGACAGAGAGCTGTCTCAGTTCCCTCTCCCACCCACAATGCAACATGGCTTTGTTCAGCCTCCAGCCCCGCGCCTGAGCTTCTCAGCCATTGACAATCAAGACATGGCGCCAGTCCCGGAACCCGTGGTACTGCCTCCCGCGCCTGCGGCGCTAACGTTCACCGCCTTGGATTCCACTGCCATTGAGCCCAAAGCTGAGCCTGAGCCCATTCCTGAACCGGCACCGGCCTTGCGACTGTCGCCGATTTTCTCAGAGACGGTCGAGCCAAAGGTGGAGCCTGAGGTGCCTGTCCCGGTACCTATTCTGAAGTACTCACCACTGATGTCGTCGACCGTGGAGCCCAGGGCCGGACCTGAGGTTATCCTACCCGCTCCGGTGCTTGGCCTTTCTTCATACCGGTCTGAAGCTGTTGAGCCACGGTCTGAACCCGCGATTGTACCCCCGCCTCCTCCTCCGGCTCCTGAGCTCGCGTTCTCTGCCTTGGTCTCTGAGATTGTTGAGCCCAGAGCAGAGCCTGAACTGGCCCCTCCTCCCCCGCCCCCTATGCCGCAGCTGGTTTTCTCTTGCTTCGTTTCTGAAGCCATCGAGCCGAAGGTCGAGCCCGAACCGCCTGTTCCAGTTGCTCCTGTTTTGAGCATGTCTCCTCTCTCCATACACGACATTGAGCCGCTTGCCGAGCCGGAGATCGAGCCCATCCTTCCCTCTCTTGTCCTTTCAGGCATCGTGTCTGAACATGTCGAAC
>NW_009276925.1:326374-327185 GCF_000150675.1 Verticillium dahliae VdLs.17
CGAGACTCGCCAGTCTCCAAGCGAATCTCGACACTCCGACACGCCCGAGTCGCAGAAGCCTTTCAAGGAAATTTTCTTCCAATGTTGAGTCTCGGCCTGCTCGTAAGCCCTGCAGTGTCCATGTCAGACCAATCAGCCAGACTTCTTTGACTGCAGATGCCATCGATGATATGCTCAATGCCAGGTCCAAGAGTCACAACAAGTCCCTCTCGATGGGCAGCAGCCTTGGCACACCCGCACCGTTCGTATTCGACGCTACTCACAAGACCAAGGCAGCTTGGGCAGTGTCCGGCGCATGTCTGTTGAGTCCCAACACGATATCACGGCGGCGCCTCAACGACCAGGCAGCGCAAGCAGTCGTCGCAACTCAAACGTGCAACCTATGCCGCCGCTGCCGCAAAACCATATGGAGGTCATCGAAGCCGCTAGGAGCGGATCTGCGCACGGAACGCCTGGGACCGCCTCCGTCATGGGGCCGCCTCTGTGGCCGGCCTCGGCCATGCGCGGACAGCGACCTCAGACCCCGAGCAGTGTTCGGCCACAGTCTCCTGCGTCCGTCAAGGGCACCCCGACACCGAAGGCCATTAGGACTGGCGCTGCGGCACACGGGACCGCCATCATCCACTCGCCGACCAAGGCCTCGGCTCGCAGTCGCCGCTCGTCCGTGTCTTCATTTGCGTCCGAGATCGATACGCGCTTTAACATTCGGGCGAACGGTCTGGGCGTGGACGCGACAGGCTTCTTACACTGGATCCTCGTATGATCCAGGCCATCACGCAGACGATTTATTTCGCGAGTACTCTTTTGCTAA
>NW_009276925.1:328561-330169 GCF_000150675.1 Verticillium dahliae VdLs.17
TCCCACGACCTGTGTCTCTTTCTTCTCCTGATGGAACACTATATCCTCCGCGCCACAATCATTCTTTGCCTCCGGCTCTTTTCTCTTTCTCTACGTCTCAGGGGTTGCGCTGCGCAACATAGCACCATCACACGGGCCACGGCCCAGAAACGATTTCCTTACCGATTGTCCTGTCTATTCTGCTTCGTTTGTTTGCCTCGGTTTTGGCGCTTGACCAGGAAGAACGCTTATCGTCACCGGACTATCCGAGCAACACATCAAACCTGGGGTGTGTGTTTGTGTGGAAGGCATGATGATGCGGTATGAGGGGACTTGGAGAGCGACACATTGACGAGATAGACCCTTTTTTATCCACCAATGTAATGCATAAAGCTGCCGCCACGATGGGTGACGAAGAACATGTGTACTGCTGCTTCGAGTGCTGTCTGCGCTGCCACCATGGCCAACATGGCGGGGCAACACGCTGCACACCTCGGTAGGTACATTGCAATCAGCCCTAGGCAATCAGAATCAGGTACGAGTGGATAGCAGTGTGAAGGCGGTGCTGTTGGCGTGTGTCGATCGTCCCTGTGCGGGACGATGACAGTAGCGTCGAGTGACGTGCCAAGGCTGGGAGGGTCTCCGCCAGAGGGAGCTTCGCATGGCGGGCGGCATGGGAAATCACATGACGTATTTCTTGCCGTGCCGAACTTGCCTCTACCGGAGACTGGGCGCTTGGTGCGACGATGGCGTTCTTCCAAGGCTCTGCGGGCCACTTCGATCGTGGACAGACAGTCCCCAAACTCGGGTGGAAGGTAGGCTGTCGTTTACGTCGTCTTTGCTGGCGAGTCCTGGAGCAGGTTCTTAGAGGAGAGGGCACTCGCTTTTCGCTCTGTGCGTTTCTAGGGACCCATTGAGGTGAGAAGAGGTGTTTCGGGAGCATAATACGAGGCGGATCGGAGTTTTCGGGAGTAACCTGCTGAGACCAGCCAACCATTGTATTCCTTTGCCGTTCCTTTGCAGGTCAGACCGTCCAAATGTTTCTCTGGTTGATGATGATCTGGTCCTGTGCCGGCAAAGACAGCCCCCATCGGAGCCTTTCGAAGCTCAGCTCGGCTGATGGAGATGTTTTGGGACCAGGGTCGGGGGACCGACTGAACCGTAGGTACCTCTCAATCAGCCGCAAGCCGTAATCCGTCAGCGGTTACGTAGGTCCCTGCCTTGGGTACCTACCTACCTAGGTACCTACCTAGGTGCCTAGTGCCTGGCCCATAGTGGCCTGCTGTCCTATTCCGCCCCCCCGCCTCACCCAAACCGCCAAACCCCTCTCCCAATCCTGTCGCTTCTAGCCTAATGGCCCTGACACCGACCTCCTCATTCTATCCTGGCCATGCGATGTCCTACCTCCGCGAACTTATCCTCCCCATGGTTCGACAAAGGACAGGATACCTATATGGGCTCAGACTTCCTCCCCTTGCGTCGACGCCTCTTGGGTCTCACATCGACGTCATCATTGTATGCCCTATGTTTAATAGGGAGGTCCTTGTCGCATGAGACGTCAGGCCACGCCCCGCGGACGCCCCGTGCCTCTACCGTCCTCGCCAGGAGTGTCCTGGCCCCCGACCCGCC
>NW_009276925.1:330269-334132 GCF_000150675.1 Verticillium dahliae VdLs.17
TTAGGATTGTATTACATCTGGCACTGCTTCACGTACAGATGCCCTCGTCGGCCCCTCGACGACCTGGCCTCCCAACCAGTTGCTAGCGCCCTCCTTCGCGTACCGTCATCGACACTGGCCCTAGGTCCGAAGGAACCATGGGCAGCTTCACCGGCTTCTTGTTCGCCTACATTTTCGGCGGCCTGACATTCCTCCCTCTCGTCGTCGTCGCCGTCCTTGCACACGCCCACTACACCCTGCCCTACCGACAAGATGTCGACGCTGACCGTCATGAACCCAACGCCATCGTCCAGCCTGACGACGACCTGGCCGGCCTCGAAGGGGCGAGGACGGCGCACAAGGCCAAGGCCGAGGCTGAGGATGCTCCCAAGAGCCGCCCGACGCAGGACAACGAGGCAGCCTCTGGCTACTTTGCCGTGTGTCGAGAGTACACGCCCATGGGCATCAACGCCCGCCCCATCGAGCGGGCCACCCCCGTCGGATCCGCCACCGTGGCCGCCCCCAGCCAGAGCGTCTACCAGGCCATGTATCGCAGCATCTTTGACAGGAAGCAAGGACCTGGACCGCTCGAGACCAAGGCCGCCGCGAACCAACGACCCAAGAATGCCGGCAATGTCTTCTACGTCGTGCTGAGGTCCGTCTATTCCTTCCCCAGGCCCCAAGCCCTGACCATCCTCTCTCACACGCACGCACTTGTCTTTTTTACTGTCGGGTGCCTCGGTAGCTGACCCTGTTGTGCAACCACAGGCACGGCCACATCATGTTGTTCGACGACGAGGAGCAGATCGAAGTGCGCCATGTCGTCTCGCTGGCCCACCATACCATCAGCATATACTCGGGAGGAGACGTCACGCCAGAGGGCGAGCTGTTCATCAAGAGGAACGCTCTGTGCCTGTCACGTCGGAAGGATGATGTCGGAGCCGACGGCCAGTTATCGAAGCCCTTCTATCTCTTCTCCGAAGACGGCTCGGCCAAGGAGGACTTTTACTTTGCTCTCCTTCGACACCAGGAACAATACTCCGAGATGGACGTGGACAAGAAGGCCCCCAAGCCTCAGCAGTTTGACGTCAAGAACATCATCACCTTGGTACAAAAGCTGCATTCTTCAGAAGACCACCAACAAACACGCTGGCTCAACGCCATGATTGGGCGTGTCTTCCTCGGCCTCTACAAGACGGCCGACTTGGAGCATATGATACGCGAGAGGCTCACCAAGAAGATAGCCCGAGTTAAACGACCCTCCTTCCTGACCAACATAGTCATTCGCAAAATTGATACGGGTGATTCGGCGCCCGTGCTGCTGAATCCGCGACACAAGGATCTCAGCGTCGAGGGAGAATGTGGCATGGAGGCCGACGTGAAATACAACGGCAACTTTCGCATGGAAGTGGCTGCCACTGCTCGTCTCGACTTGGGCTCCCGCTTCAAGGTGCGCGAGGTCGATCTCGTCCTGGCTGTCGTGCTACACAAGCTTGACGGCCACGTCTTCTTCAAGATCAAGCCGCCGCCGAGCAACCGCGTCTGGTTCTCCTTTCAGACTATGCCCAAGATGGAGATGACCATTGAGCCCATTGTCAGCTCAAGACAGATCACGTACACCCTCATTCTGCGGCAGATTGAGCACCGCATGAAGGAGGTCATCGCCGAAACGCTCGTCCAACCATATTGGGACGATGTCCCATTTTTCAATACGGAACATAAAAAGTGGCGAGGAGGCATCTGGCAAGGTGATGACGCCGTTGTCGTCTCACATAGTGTGGAGACAAACCTGGCACAAGAGGGAGATGTGGACAAGGTCAATCGTTTGGAAGAAACTGGCGATGTTGACACGGCCGACCTGAAGCCTGTCGAGAAGAGCCACAGTGCTCCCCTATCGGACAACGTGCCACCGACAGGCCTGCTCGGCCGTAAGCTGGCAGGAAAGACATTGAGACCCTCGGCAGCTGGTGTGTCGACGGGCATTGAGCCTAACAGTCCTACCAGCTCACGGCCCAAGACTTTGAGGTCCAACTCGATGTCGAGCCCGTCAGACCCTATCGTCGGCACCGACACAGCCCACGCTGATGTGTTTAAGCCGTCGTCGCCGCCTTCTGATAACGCCTCGGCCATGATGGCAGCCCTGTCGGCCCGTTCCATGGGCTCAACGGGGCAGACACCCACAGCTTCACCAGCGCGTCCTGCATCCTTGGCCAAGGACACCGACCCCTCGTCCCCGTCTTCACGCGAGGACACCGACAACGAGAAAGAGACAGAGAAGACGCCTGTGGCAGCTGGTCGTCGTAGCACCGCCTCCTCTTTGGAGTCTGCGCCTGCCGATGACCCCAACAGCTCAGCTGCATCTTTCGCGTCTTCGCTCAAGGGATCCGTGAAGAGCAATGCTGGGTCTCTCAGGAGCAACGCCGGCTCATTGCGGAGCAACCCTGGCTCCCTGACAGGCCTCTTCCGCCGCGATACTGCGTCGGATACCGCAAACAGCAGCTCTCAGGGCGAAGAACAACATCAGAAGCGGGTCACGCTCGCCGCCGTCGCGAACGCGGCCACACAGGCAAGGCAATGGGGCTGGAACGCGATACAAAGGCACAAAGATGCAAGGAATGGCATCTCAGGGGAAGCGGAGCCCCCGTTAGATCTCAACAAACCAATGGGTCGGGGCAGGCCGCTGCCGCCGCCCGGGACCCCGCTCCCTCCTCCTGACAGGACGCAAAAGGTGACCCCGATACCCGTGCCGTCGAAACGAAAACCGGAGCCCGCACCATCACTGCCCGATCGCCCGCATTCAGATGACAGCATCAACAGCGCGGGCGAACGGAAACCTCCCATGCCGTCGCGAAGACACAGAGAGATACGAGAGGAGACGGGCAACAATGACCTATTCGTCGTCGCGGCGCCGATGGAGTCAGAACCCTCCACCCCCTTGAACGAGGAGATGACAGACTACACCAGTCGTGCGCCAGCTTGGGAAGCAGGGGTACAGGAAACAGCATCTTCCTTGGGCAAACCACGCATGGCACCAGACGAAGACGACCACGCTACGCCGATGGTGAAGCAGAGATCAACCGCTGGATTGACCCATTCGGCCAGCCGCAAGGCCAACAGTCCTATTGAGGCGCGGCCGGCTCAAGTACTACTAGATGATGACGATGACTTTTCCGGATGGCTGGACAATACCGAGGAGGAAGGCGGCGAACCCGAGGCGCCGCTTGCTGAAACGAAACGAGATCTAACTGCACCGGCGGTGCCGGCTGAGTTGAGGAGTTAATATGGGATCGAGGCTTCAGGGATCATTTTGTTTCAACATTGAGTTAGGGACGAGAGCTCCATGCCAGTCAGGACCGGGCGTCTAGGTGCACATCCTGTAGCCATGGTATTGTTTGATTTTATTTATCATAGCTTGGGGTGGGGATGAATGGACGAATGTCGAATACGATTTACAGCATGAGACACAACCTCGGACTTTTTTGACACGACTGTCGTACACGCTCGCCGTGAAAGCACGTTACGGGGTGGAATTGTTCTACCGTTGACTTCGCACCGTTTCATGATCACAACTCCTGCATAAACCCCATCTTCGCTTCGCTATGCAAACAAAATCAAGGGACCTTCCCAATGTATCCAAAAACAAAAAAAAAAAAGGCCCGCGCCTATCGAAAAACATCCTACCACTCCAAAGCCGCCCTGGCAGCCTCGGCGCCGAGCTCCTCGATCACCGGCTCAAGCACGCTCCTCTCGCAGCCAGTCTGGTAGCCTGCTTGACCCAAGAGTAGAAGACGGGACAATCTTTGCTATCGCACGCCACGTCATCGAGAGGCGGCAGCCCCGCGCAGCTACGGCACAGCTGACGACGTCGAGATATCTCTTCTCTC
>NW_009276925.1:334232-377728 GCF_000150675.1 Verticillium dahliae VdLs.17
AAAGGGCCCCCCCCCTCCCACCCCCACTCCCTTAACATAATTTTATAAATATTCAGGCCCTACCCCCCGCTGCGAGTTCTCGGATTACTGCGGAGACGGCTGCGCGCTAGGGCCCACGTCCCACGGGAGGACTTCCCTCCTCTCCTAGGCCAGAGACGAGTCTCGTAGAGGATGCTTCGGCGGGACGCCGTAGACGCGGCCCGATCGCCGAGCGTGCCCTCGACCTCCATCTTGACGTCGCAGACGATGCACGAGGCCGACTTCATGTAGCTCTCGAGAGTTTTCCGGCTGATCCCTTGGCCCTGGCCTTGCCCTAGGCCCTGACCCAGGCGCGTTGCTGCGCCCGTTCGCTGCTCGAGGCGGCGCACGCGCTGCACCTTGGGCATGTCGTCGTACCACTGGCGAACGTTGGCGCCCACGAGGTTGAAGATGCGCTCGAGCGGCGGGATAAGATTCTTCGATATGTAGTACTCGGCGTCCAGCTGTGACTGCGAGTCGCGCAGGAGCGTTTCGGGGGCGACGCAGCGGTCGATCAGCCGTGCGCCCGGCGCCCCCGTGACCACGACGTAGGGCACACGCTCGCCGTACTGCGGCTCTGCGCGGGCGTCTTCGAGCATGCGCTTCGTGCTGATCATGGCGCCCGGCGGCGGCGGGCCCTTGTCGCTGTAGGAGCCGAGCTTGACTTCCTTGGCGAAGCAAAAGTCCTGAATGGAGACGGTGCCGCGCATGATCTTTTCGCATTGCGCCTGAAAGTATGCCTTGACCTGGCTCAGGTCGGCTGTCTCGAAAAGGAGCTTCAGGGCCTTCTCTTCAATCTTCTGCTCGGCCGGGGTGCCGTCCCGTCTCACCGTTTCGATGCCTTTGGCGTCGAAGTCGGGCTTGACCTGGCTCTTGCTCTCGTATTTGTAGCCGACGTAACGCTTCTTGGCGAGAAGGACGCACGGGTGGTAAACCTTCTCGAACTTGAGTTTGATGGGCCTCGGGTTCATGTCGGTAATCTCCTTGGCAATCTCGTTGCCAATGTCGAAAGCCTGATCTTTTGTGCTGCCCCTAAGGTGGATGAACAAGCTGTCTGTGTCGCCATACACCACCTCAGCGTTCCACCGCTCTTGTGAGTGGATGAAGGCTATCGCTCTTTCAAGGGTCTCTCGTCCAGTCTGTACGATGCTGTCCGCAATCTCTGAGCAGGGCATGCGTCCGGAAAAGGAGGCCGAGGTGTAGCCGTATGTGACGTTTGCCAACAGTTTGAGGGCCAGCTGTCTGTTGTTGAGGAGCTGCTGCAACGACCTGTCGTCCTTATCCTGCTTCATCCCGCTCTTGACCATCACTCGAGTTTCGAGGATCTCGCCAAGCATCTTAGCTAGCAAAGACTTGCGGATCTCAGGCTTCGCGTACATCATGCCATTGGGCGTAATGTTGATGTGGTCTTTCAGCAACTCGAGGAGTCGTTGATGTCTTTTGTACTCAGTGAATCCCATCTTGTTCATACCCCTCCAGCTGGTGATACGACCAAGAAACGTGGAGTAGCACAGGTTATATGCAATCATAACACTTGGATACAGACTCTGAAAGTCCAGGACGAGCACTGGGCTGCTGTAGAAGGCGCTTTGCGGCTCCATAACTAGCGGCAAGCACTCCAGCGCGTTCTGACCGCCCACTTGCTGCCTGCTCGGAGAGACAAGGATGAAGTTCTCGGGCTTCGCAATACGAAACATGATGGACTCAACCTTGTACTGAGAGCCGCGAGAGAAGACTGAGAAAAAGTCCACGCCGAGCAGCCGAGCTTGTTCGCTGGTACGCGGAATCAGCTCATTCGCCTCAATGATGTCGATGTCCAACCGTGTACGGCTCAGATAGTAACGCAGCAGCTTGCTCATGTCGCGATGTATGCCGCTCTTGTACCACTTCGTGAGAGTGCTCCACGAATAGTGAGGTATACGCCGGTGCAATAGATGCCATACGACGTTCTCCATGCTGTACTGCAGCAGGTTCAGCTCCCCGCGCATGGCTCTCCAAACATTGATCATGTGTCTGCCAGTAACGCGAATGGTCGACGTAGTATTGAAGCCCCAGCGATCGTTTTCTTTGCCAATTCTCCCGTGTGAGTTGCTTTTCATGCGAGAGAATTCGTCACAGAGATCGTAGTCGTACTTGACGCGGGCTCGTTCGATGAGGTAGCCCCAAGAGCTTCCGTGAACTTCGTATCCTGTCAGGATGTCGGGATCATGAGTTCGCACAATCTCCACCATCCGCACAAAGAGGTCTAATTCTTCCATCTCCTCGACCACCTCGACAGATGTTTGCCGTCGTACCCTCTCCGCCAAGCTCCCATCAGAGGAAAGCAAGACTATGCCTTGGATCATGGCCCCGGCGGCTTCCTGACTGACGCTTATCGAACCATCAGCTTTTATTGACCAGAAAATGCACTGGACCTCATCGTGCTCCGGATCAGGCACAAGATGACCCCTCGTGTTGACATGCACCTCCAAGCTCATCGTACTCATATACTGGATCTCGTGCTTGATGCCACTGGACTTCTTCTTCTGGTTATACCTGAATCCGTGAGTGTTTCGTGGTGTAGGCCCATCAATCTGAGAATAATGATGGTTCACTTTGGGGCTCTGTAATGACTTGAGCGCGGCATCTGACTTTGACTTCCGTTTTGTCTGCTTGGTCTCCCACCATTTCTTCACCTCTCTGTAACTGGGAGGAGGCTGGGCGATTTCCCAGCCTCTAAACGAGCACATTGCGCGTTGCTCATCGCCGAGAGCTTCATCAAACGCTGGGTTGTCCGTTTCCTCATACCGGCCGCCATCTTGCAAGACACGTGTAGGATCAAAATCCGGAAGGTAAGGTAGAGTGTTGCTCTCCAGACGAAATTCTTTGCCAGCATACTCTCGAGGTTTCAGAGGGACATCCGACTCATTGCTGTAGTACGCATCTTGATAAATAACGTCCGGTGTGTGGTCATCGCCGAGACTTGTGGTAACATCCACCTTCGAGGGCGGCAAAGACCCAATGAGAAGAATGACCTTTCCGTCAGCAACGGCCTGCAGTGCATTTAAAGCACAGGACGATGTGTTTGACGAGCTCGAAGCCTCCTGTGCAATTTTCCCAACTTCGGTCATTCCAGCCAACGGGATTGTTGATCCGTTCCCTCCTGTTAACATAACAGCTGTATTGAACGACACGTGTTTTTCTGGCGAGTCTGAAGATGAGAAGTTGTCTTTGTCGATCTGACTGAGACGCAACTTTGTATTTGGGTCGTCTTGGCTCTTGACAACCGGGAAACCCAGTGCATGGCTGGCTCGCCCCGGCGGTAATATCTGTCGACCATTGGGTCCACTCGAACTCATGAATGTGGGTGACAACCACTTGCTCGGCAGCTTTGTTTCGGGGACGGAAGCAACATTCGGCAGAACCTTAAGCTTGTCCTCTTGTTTTCTTGCAGCTGTGTTGTGCTGGGATAGGGTATGACCGGGGTTCGGACGCTTCGATTCGTTTCCCAACACAGCAGAGGCTCGTCGTTTTACAGACCTGTTGAACTGGCTGCTAGAGTTCCGTGCTCTATGCCGTTTGCTGACCATGTTGTCGGCTTCCGCAATCGCAAGCAGCTCTGTTGGGATAGGGACGACGTGCGGGATGCCAGTTGTCAGCCGACTGATGCAGACGCCCTTGAACGGCCCTGTTACGGGTGTCGTCTCCCGCAAAAAACCTCGTTGCCTGGCACTTGGCCCTTCCCTGGGTTTCCTGTGAGTATTGAGACTTGGCGCAACCTCGTTAACAAGTGTTGTCGAACCCCCCTTCGCGGCATCAGTTGAAAAGTTGATATTACGAAGCCAGTCCTCGTCAGAGTCGTTCGGGAAGTCGTTCGCATCGAGCAAGTCCTTGTCGATAATCTTTTGCTCGTCAACATCAATGCTGCTGGCTGGATCCTCATCGGGGGCGATGATCTCTGTCGCCAAACCAAGCGCAGGCATCAGATTCGCTGGAAATAAATCTTCGACTGACTGCAAAGCAGTCTTGACCAAGTTTGCCAAAGGATGCTTTTCGACAAAGGTATCAAAGCCGGGCTGGCTTTGATCGTCTTGGTCTCTTTCTGCATCGATCAGTCTTTCTAGGTCCTCTCGGTACTCCTCCTCGTGTATCCAGCCTGGAAGTCCTGTCTGTCGAACATTTGCCGACATGGATACGAGGACTTCAGCTGGAAAGGGGCTACTGCCTGGCTGAGCATTTGTCATTCGGAGCTTGCGTCTCCTTGTTTCGTCTTTCCAAAGCCCGGCCATACTGTTGACCAGTTTTAGATCCGAGCGGAGTGGTTTGACACGTTCAATAAAGTCGTGATGTAGCAGACGTTCCTTGATGACTTTGCGATTGGTGATATCCTGAACGCAAATGTCGACTTCAATTGCGCAACGACTCACCCTCGGGAGGTAGAAGTCGTCCAGGATGCTCCCTGGCGGGATTGATTGGTCATGCCACAAGTGTAGCGAGTTCCCCTCCTCGGTATAACGCGGTACGGGCGCTCTGAAGTGAACAGTTGAAGCATCGAGAAACCCACACCCGTAGAGATTGAAGTCGGTCATGAATTGCAACAAGTACTGGAGATGGGCCTCATAGGGTTGAAATTTCCGCTTCATGATGACGCCCTGTTGGAAAAGATCTGCCAGGCGTGTCATGACAATGGGGTTGAACATATAGATCTTGAGGAAGAACTTGTAACCGACATGGAACCCATAAAACGGGATCCCTTTGACGAGAGTGATTCGTGCTACAAACTTGGCATTCCCCGAATACTGATCACGGCGATAACTGACTGCCAGCGCGTGATCAATGGAAAGATGTAATCGATAGATGTATGCGCCAACTATTTTGATTAGCGACACCGAATCAGTGTGCTAGGCTGTCCTCACCTTCGTCTTGTTCCAGGCCGCCGCTGTACTCGACATACATGTAGGGAAACGCTCCATGAATATGCGCGCATACTTTCTGGCCGGTCTCGGTGGACCCAAAAGCCCTTACAATAGGGACTTTTGGCCCCTTCGCGGCTTGAGAGGGGTGAACATCGTTCCGCAGTTGGGGATCAAACCGCGTCGACGTGCCTTGATAATGGTCCAAGCAGTTCAACCTGACCCGAAAGAGGTTCATGACGAGGATGTTCAGATCATGGAGGACGTTGGATTGCTCTATTGAGCGACACCATTGTGGGGGAAGCCAGGGTGAGACCTAATTGTAGGAGGGACGTGACGCGACTCCAGAGTGAGATGACTGCCTGCCTGCTCCAACGTGACAAGACTTAGTCGCGCGATCACGTGGTTTCAGTATTAGGTAAGGAATCTTCCCCATTCAGGATGCTTGGTGTTATCTAATCGTTGACTCGAACCTCCAGCCGTTTTTTGATCCTTGTTGCCATCAATGGGAGACGCGCTTGCTGCAAACACTTCGAAGTGCTGAAGCGCAAAGGCCCAGGTGACAACGAGAACAGCCTAGTATCGTCAGTGTGTCGTTTACTGCCGCCGCAATGCCACCCCCGCCACCACGACGCCCGGACTCCAAGACGGGATCTGGCGCCGGCGCCGCCTCGAAAGAAGAGAACATCTACATTCCCTCCTTCATCAGTAAAAGGCCCTTCTATGCCGGCGAAGAAGGCGACGAACAAAACGACTACCTCGAGCATCAGCGTCTGCAGAAAAAGAATGAACAGTCACAGTGGTATGATCGCGGCAGGAAGGCTGGCCCGGCCGCCACCAAATACCGAAAGGGTGCCTGCGAAAACTGTGGCGCCATGACGCATAAGGCCAAAGACTGCCTTAGTCGGCCCAGGGCCAAGGGCGCGAAGTGGACGGGGCGCGACATCCAGGCGGACGAAGTGATTCAAGATGTCAAGCTAGGCTGGGATGCGAAGCGCGACCGGTGGAACGGATATGACTCCAAGGAATACCGCAGTGTTGTGGAAGACTTCAACCAGATGGAAGAGCTGCGCAAGAAGGCGTTGCCGGCCAGAGATGATGAAGAGGACGAGGGCGCGAACGACGGCGACAAGTATGCTGAGGAAAACGACATGAGCAAGCACCAGAGCACCGCGACACGGCAGCTCAGGTTACGTGAAGACACCGCCAAATACCTCCTGAATCTCGATTTGGATTCCGCCAAGTACGACCCGAAGACGAGAGCGCTCATCGATGGCGGCGCCACGAACGATAAGGCGGCCGACATGTTTGCCGAAGAGGGCTTCATGCGCGCATCAGGCGATGCAGGCGAATTCGAAAAAGCCCAGAACTACGCGTGGGAGGCGCAAGAGAAGACAGGCGACACGAGCCAGCACCTTCAGGCAAACCCTACCGCCGGTCAGTTCTACCGGAAGAAGCAGCTCGAAGAGGCTGAGAAGAAACGTATCGAGAAGGAAAAGAAGCTCCTCGAAATGTACGGCGATGACTCGCAGTACAAGATGCCGGATGAAGTCAAGAACATGGTCACCGAATCAGAGCGATATGTCGAATACGACGAAAGCGGTCTTATCAAGGGTGCACCGAAGGCCGTTGCCAAGTCAAAATACCCGGAAGACGTCTTGATGCATAATCACACGTCTGTTTGGGGTAGTTGGTGGTCAGACTTCCAATGGGGATACGCATGTTGTCACTCGTTTGTCAAGAACAGCTACTGCACAGGAGAAGAGGGCAAGGCAGCTCTGGATGCCTCTGAGCGGCAGAGGACCGGCCAGGCCTTGCTTGAAGCTGTGTCATCCACGAAACCGGCCGAAAGCCCACTCGAGACGAAACCCCAGAGCGAGGGTGCGGCAAAGAAGAGAACGGCAGAGGAGATGATGGGAGGGGTTTCCGAGGCTGAAATGGAGGAATACAGAAAAAAGCGCACAGCCGCAAACGATCCCATGGCAAAGTTCTTGGGCAAAGACGAACTTGTACAATGAAACGACAGTCATACAATCATGATACCCTTCACATCTTTACAGCTTTTCGCGACTAGTGCATATGATGGGACAACTTTATGGGTGATATCGTGGACAAAGTTTTTCTTCATGAAGGTCATGCCATTGATCCGTTGGCTAACGCCTGAAGTATGAACCGCCCAATGTCCATGGTGGGAAATTCCACCGCCCGACGCGTTTTTAAGAACCACCCAAAGCCTGTAGAAGATTGAATTGACGACAGATTTACTCCTCGTCCTCATCCTCCTCGCCATCGTCGTTCTTCTCAGCCGACTTGGCCTTCTTGCGACGAATGCGACCAGGGCGACCGCCACCGAAGGCCGAGGTAAGAGCAAAGTCGATGTGCTTCTGCGAGTCGAGACGGACAATGAACGAGGGGACGTTCACGATCTGCTTGCCGACGCGGATGTGGCGCTGGCGAATGAGCACACGGGCGTGGTGGATGGACTTGGCGAGGCCGAGCTTGTAGACGCAAGTCTGGAGGCGGCGCTCAAGGAAATCCTCAACCTTAAGGGCAAGAACGTAATCGAGCTTCATGCGGGACTCGTCGAGGACACCGACACGGACGAGACGGCGAATGAGCGCATTGCCCTCGAAGAGACGCTTAGGGTCCTTCTCGTCAAGAGTAAGGAGCTGACTGCGAGGGGTGTTAGACATTGGACTTTCCCCGACAAGACTTTGTCCTCAAATTTCCCCCCGAGTCGAAGAAGGACATACCGAGCAGCACGACGAATCTTGGAGAGGGTGAGCTGGACACGCCAGACCTCACGCTTGTTGCGGAGACCGTACTCGCCAACGAGCTTGAGCTCGGAGTCACTGGGATATCGAAGTCAGTTTGGCGCTCACACGACATGAACAGAAGCAAGCTCATGTTCAGTGGCCGGGAGATACTGACAGACGGGCGGCCTCGAAGGGGCGACGCGGGACACGCGAGGTCTTGGAGTAGGAAAGACTGTTGAAAGTAAGTTAGCAAGGCGTTGTTTCTGAGCCCAAGGTATCGTCGTCGACTTACGGAGCCATCTTGCCGACTTGGTGCTTCGCAAACGTGGTTGACGAGGATTTGCGACCAGACTACAAAGTTCACGAACTGGAAAAAAGACTGGTTGTGCGGCGTGGAGCCCAGCATTGGAAGCTCGGGCCATTCTTCGTATCACGTGAGGAAGAATTGCCCTAAGCATAGGGTAAGAGCAGTCACCCCGCTATGGCAAGCGGGACACCCAATCAGCACCGGCCTGTCCACCCGCGAAGCACGGCGCACACACCCGACATTTTTTTCGCCTTGAACAAGTCGTCGCTTCTCAAGATCCAAGATCCTCAACACCAAACCGACGACCACCCCTCCGACGACAATATACCGACAAGATGGGTCACGCTGCGGGTCTTCGCGCGGGTACGCGTGTATGTGACAATCTCAGAATACCAACTCTCGATTGAACGAAACGCTGACGGAAGCGCGCAGTATGCGTTCTCCAGGAACTTCCGCCAGAAGGGCATGATCAAGCTGTCCACCTACCTCAGGCAATACCGGTACGATTGAACTCCGACAAATCGACCCGGCACACGAGAAAATGGAGGTTTCTAACACGGATTTTGCAGCGTCGGTGACATCGTTGATATCAAGGCCAACGGTGCTGTCCAGAAGGGGTAAGACGACTTCCACAAACCACCTACGCACCTGGCGATGCAGAAGCTGTCGCGGTGTCGGATGTTCGAGAAGGCTGCTAACAGTAGGAACAGTATGCCCCACAAGGTCTACCACGGCAAGACCGGCGTTGTCTACAACGTCAGCAAGTCGGCCGTCGGCATCATCATCTACAAGAAGGTCAAGCACCGCTACATCGAGAAGCGCATCAACATCCGCGTCGAGCACATCAGCCCCTCCCGGTCCCGAGACGATTTCCTGCGCCGCGTCAAGGAGAACGCCCGTCTCCGCAAGGAGGCCCAGGCTGAGGGCAAGACCGTCCTCCTCAAGCGTCTTCCTGCCGCTCCCCGCGACGCCCACACCATCTCCCTCAAGGAGAACGTGCCCGAGACCGTCACTCCCCTCGCCTACGAGACCACGATTTAAGGTGTTGTTGGTGGGAGGTGCTGAAAATGGTTGGGAAGGCGTATTCGCTATGTCGCCGAGGGGCTTGACGGCCATAGAAAAGGGTCCGCCCCTCATCCGAGTCACGGGCAGCGGCATGGACAGTGGTCTTCGGCATGAATGGAAGATATCACTTGCTTTTCTTGTGCATGGGGTGTTACACGTGAATCGGACAAATTTCAGCATGGAAAGGCATCGTTGTTTCGGCAAGGTCCATAGGGAATGAAAACCATGGCATCTCGGTATTCAGACCTGCAGTCCACTGTGTCGCTTTGCTCTGGCTGGCACCCATTCGCCGCAGCCGCCTGCATGTTGTGACATTGTTTCCAATGAGATGGCGGCGGCGGTTGGGATCGTGTACTCACATGACAAGCTCAATGGTATGTCCCTTGTGAGAGATTTGATGATGTTGCCGGCAATGAAGTGCCATACACTGCAAGATAACCATAGTCCGGCCGCTCCAGCCTAGACGCTAGTATATCCGCCGCTTGCCAGAGCCGTGACTATTTCCTTTTGCTGAGTGATACCGCCGGAGCATTCTTTGTTAGGCACGATATCGTCGCATTGCCCCACCATCCATCCACTCAGATGAAGCATCATGGGGGTTCAATTAGGCTCTTGCTCTCTTCGCCAAAACCAAAGCCGGCAACTTGTTCAAGGACGACAGTCTTCTGTGCCCCTGCGACAGTCGCGGCATCGCCTGTATTTTTGTGAAGTTTACATCTTCTTGACACGATTTGATGCACAATGGCCTCCCACGTTAGAAAATTGTCAAATTGCATCTCATTCCCTGGCTGGGCGTTAGGTAAGCCATAAATATGGGGGGGAAGCCAGCACCACCCACCTTAGGTACCTTCCAATTGGCGGTAGCCTGGCGTTGGGCGCATGAACGGCTTGGCGCAGCGTGCAGCTTGCGCATCATCGTCACCCAGCCACCACGTCCACCACGAATCTCCTGGAGCTCCCACATTGACATTCGTCACTGCTGACGACTGCTACCCAGCGCTTTGCTTTCCAATTTGCAACACTGAATCATTCGGCTTGCTTCCTCTTCGACGCTGCCGTCACGAAACTATCAACTGAGGAAGGCGACGGCTGCCCCTCAGCAATCGGAGCCTCATATAGTCTTGTAACCGAGGCGCTGCGATACCGTCTCCAGCCATTTCCCCTCTCGACAATAAGGATTTTTGGCTAGCGCCACTCGAAGCCATTGCCCAAGATGTCTTCATCGCTGCAGACTTCGCACACCAAGTATGCAACCCGCTCGATCCGCTTCCCGTCTCACGACCGCTGATGCTCTGAACCAGGACCGACCAGGAGCTTGCTGTTAGTATCAAGAAAGCTACCAGTGCCGACGAGACAGCTCCAAAGCGCAAGCATGTCCGTGCCTGCATTGTATACACATGGGACCATCGGTCTTCCCAGGCGTTTTGGTCGGGCATGAAGGTGTACGTCTCGCTTCCCCCCCTCTCCTAGCACGAGACAAGGCATTGCGCAGTGCTGACCAGATGTCCCTAACAGCCAGCCCCTCCTCGCCGACGAGGTACAAACCTTCAAGGCGCTGATTACCGTCCACAAGGTCCTGCAAGAGGGCCACCCCTCAACACTTCGGGAGGCCATGTCGCAAAAGAGCTGGGTCGATGGGTTGGGCCGCGGCTTGGCCGGAGAAGGTGTCAGGGGCTACGCCCCGCTCATCAGGGAGTACGTCTACTACCTTTTGGCGAAGCTGTCTTTCCATCAGCAGCATCCCGAGTTCAACGGAACGTTCGAGTACGAGGAATATCTCAGCTTGAGGGCGATCAACGATCCGAACGAGGGCTACGAGACCATCACCGACCTCATGACCCTGCAGGACAAGATTGAACAGTTCCAGAAGCTCATCTTCTCCCACTTCCGGCATGCAGGAAACAACGAATGCCGCATCTCTGCCCTAGTGCCCTTGGTGCAGGAGAGCTACGGAATCTACAAGTTCATCACCAGCATGCTGCGCGCCATGCACTCTACGACTGGCGATGACGAAGCCCTCGAACCCCTGCGCAGCAGATACGAGGCGCAGCACTACCGTCTCACCAAGTTCTACTACGAATGCTCCAACCTTCGCTACCTCACAAGCTTGATCACGATTCCGAAACTCCCGCAAGACGCCCCGAACCTACGCGCCGAGGATGACGAGGCTCCTGCCCTGCCAGCACGACCCAAGCAGGAGATTGAACGGAACCCCACGCCCGTACCCGAGCCCAAGTCGCAAGAGCCAGACGACATGAACGAGTTCTGGCAGAGCGAACTCGACCGCCAGAACCGAGAGTACGAGGAGCAACAGCGAGTGCTCGAGGAGAGGCAGAACGCACAGCAAATGGCTCAGCAGCAAGCTGCGCTGCAGGCCCAGAGGGACTTTGAGGAACAGCAGCGACAGCTCATGGAGCAGCAGAAGCGCGAGCAAGAGGCGCTGATGCAGCAGCAGATGCAGTACCAGACCCAGGGAAGGCTGGCCGAGCTCGAGCAGGAGAACTTCCGGGCACGGTCGCAGTACGAGCAGGACCAGCTGATGCTGCAGCAATACGATCAGCGGGTGAAGGCTCTGGAGAACGAGCTGGCCCAGATCCAGGGCAACTACGGGCAGCAAATGTCGAGTCGCGATGACCAGATCGCAGCCCTGCAGGAGCAGGTCAACACCTGGCGGACAAAGTACGAGGCGCTCGCCAAGCTGTACTCCCAGCTTCGCACCGAGCACCTCGACCTCCTCAACAAGTTCAAGACGGTGCAGCTCAAGGCAGCCTCGGCTTCCGAGGCGATCGAGAGACGCGAGAAGCTCGAGCGCGAGATCAAGACGAAGAACCTAGAGCTTGCCGACATGATCAGGGAACGAGACCGTGCCCTTCACGACAAGGACCGCGCGTCGGGCAGCAGCAAGGACGAGGTTGAGAAGCTGAAGCGCGAACTCCGCATGGCCCTTGACAAAGCGGATAACCTGGAGAGGAGCAAGGGCAACGAGCTGTCCACGATGCTGTCCAAGTACAACCGCGAGATGGCCGATCTCGAGGAGGCGCTACGCATCAAGTCTCGCGCTCTGGAAGACGCGCACTCCAAGGTCGCCAACGGCAACACTGACATTGAGCAGCTTCTCCGCGACAAGGAGGAGGAGCTCGAGGTTTACAAGGCGGGCATGGACCAAACCCTCATCGAGCTCAATGAGCTGCGACAGAATCAGGGCGAGACGGACCACGCCCTGGACGGCCAGATTGATGCGCTCATCATGGCCAATCTTGACAAGATTAACGACATCATCGACTCGGTGCTGCAGTCTGGTGTTCAGCGCGTGGATGATGCGCTCTATGAGCTGGATTCTACAATGCAGGCAGGCAACCAGAACGCCTCGCCTTCCTACGTGCTGTCGCAGATCGAGAAGGCGTCCTCGAACGCCATGGAGTTCGCGACTGCCTTTAACAACTTTATTGCCGATGGGCCAAACAGTACGCACGCCGAGCTTATCAAAGCAATCAACATCTTCGCTGGTGCCATTGCCGATGTGTGCAGCAACTCCAAGGGCCTCACGCGCCTCGCGACGGACGAGAAGAGCAGCGACACGCTCCTCAATGGCACCCGACAGTCGGCGCAAGCCGCCGTCAAGTTCTTCCGCGGTCTCCAGAGCTTCCGTCTCGAGGGCATGGACCCGATTCAGAAGACGGACGTTGTCATCAACAGCAACAATGATGTGCAGATGAACCTCCAAAGGCTCAACAAGTTTGTCGAGACGTTTGCGCCCGGCGCAGGCAAACTGGCGGGCAAGGGCGACCTCGGCGACATCATGGATCAGGAACTGAGCAAGGCAGCCGACGCCATCGCGGCGGCCGTGCAGAGGTTAGCCAAGCTCAAGAACAAGCCGCGAGACGGGTACTCGACATACGAACTCAAGGTGCACGACTCGATCCTCGATGCGGCCATGGCTGTGACCAACGCCATTGCGCAGCTCATCAAGGCGGCAACGGTGACACAGCAAGAGATTGTGCAGGCGGGTCGGGGCTCGTCCTCGCGACAGGCCTTTTACAAGAAGAACAACAGGTGGACCGAGGGTCTCATCTCGGCGGCCAAAGCCGTCGCGTCGTCGACCAACACGCTCATCGAGACGGCGGACGGCGTGCTCTCGAACCGTAACAGCCCGGAGCACCTCATCGTCGCGTCCAACGACGTGGCTGCCTCGACAGCCCAGCTCGTCGCCGCCAGCCGTGTCAAGGCCGGCTTCATGAGCAAGAGCCAGGAGAACCTCGAGTCGGCGAGCAAGGCCGTCGGTGCGGCCTGCAGAGCGCTCGTGCGCCAGGTGCAGAGCATGATCAAGGACCGCCAGCAGGACGAGGAGCAGGTTGACTACTCCAAGCTCGGCGCCCACGAGTTCAAGGTGCGCGAGATGGAACAGCAGGTACGTAAACCAATACAGACCCCCGCGGACACAGAAACAGATGACGCTCGCCACCATCGGAGCACCCGGTGCGGCACAGTCGTCTGCCCCCACGCGAATAGACGGAAAAGAGGGCAATTGCCAAGGGGAGAAAGCGAAACAAGCAAAAAAGATGCTGACGTTTTTCGTGCACTGTACAGGTCGAGATCAAGCAACTCGAAAATGCTCTCGCAGCAGCACGACACAGGTTGGGAGAGATGCGCAAGATCTCTTACCAGGAGGACTAGAGCTGCATCAGCGCCCGCAGCTAAGGGCTCTGTTCCCCCCAAGAGACGGCGCGACCATCTTGGCAAGCTAGTCATGTCTCGCGATGGAGCGTTTCCTCCGCAGAAGGAGGCGGGGAGGGGGCAGGGGATGACAAGTGGCAAGGCGTCGAAGCCGGGAGAGGGCACGGGACTTCCGCTGCCTGTCTCCCGCCTCTTGCCTCTTGCAAGGATCGTCAGAGTTAGTGTCTTATTCGAAATAGAAGCCAAGCTTTTGCTGGTTCGCTTGCGGTCTGGGACAAGGCATAGTCTTGTGTATTTCCAGGTCCACCCTCCACCGACGTCTTCTCACCCCTTCCGTGGCACTTGGCCGCTTGCTCGTTTCGTCGTTCAGCTGGAGCCGGCGTCCTCTAGCTGCAACCGTCCAGCCGCATGCTTTCTTCTAGCCTCTGCTTGTTAGCCGAGCGAAGCATGGAAAGAATGTTCCATCACGGCCGCTTGGGCGGAACTCCCGGCTCGTAGCCTCGATCAGTCCTTGACGGCGCTGATGTGACATGCGTCGGTCGCACAAGCGTCAGATCTCAGCGTTGCGAAGCGACGTATGAGCCAAGGAGTTCCCGCTGTTGAAGTGTCGCCGTCAGATTGTTAGTCTCCCAAGGATGTACATGGTGCAGCTTGGCAGCTTGCCATGAGGCTGTCGGCCAGCTGTCGGACACCCCATGGTTTACGACGTGCCAATGGGGCCATTCCCGGGCCCTGGTGTGCTTGCAGCAGGCGGTGCAGCTCGGTTGCCTTTCTTGCGAGAGACTATGATCGTCGTAGACAGTCGTCTTGCGATGAGTAAAGTTTACATGGTCATTTTGACGCGCAACAAAGAGAGACGGAGATGTGACGGTGCATCCACAGGCCCAATGTGTAGATGATTGCCCCGTGACCTGCACTAGGATATCACATGTTGAAGAGAAGAGGACCAGAGAAGGGGGAAAAAGAAAACACGGATTCCGACGGTGCAAACCTGAGGCGCTTTGCGGTGGCATGCGCGTTGACGACAAGACCTCGCCAACTCGTTGGACCAGAAGTCCTTGTCACGCAGCTGCGACCTTTGCGTCCAAGATCATGCAACGGCGTCCGGCTTCCATGTGCCGGACATTGAGTATGATTGGATGCTAAGACCAACCGCTAAAAACATTGGGCTGGTTGTCAGAGGATAGCAAGGGGGCCGGGCTTTGACTCTGGTGCCCGGTCCCGAAGCTGGCCGGCTTGAGCCCGTAACCCGTTCGCCCAACGAGGATCATACCAGGGCGCACAAGAGCACCTGCCAGACTGAACGTGCTGTGTGACGCAGCCATCATAGGATCTTGCCAATTTTCCGCAACGCATATTCCGGCCTGCTTCGCTGCTTCTGCAGAACGTAGGATGAATCGTCATGTTTTTGTCTCATGTTGGCTGTAGGATCAGGGTCTGCAGCTAGGATGCTACCGCTTCGTTGCAACACAGATCCGTGCCTTGAGAGATAGCAACATTCGCAGGACCATTTGGCTTTACCCTAACTGTGAAAGGGCGAGCGATACTCAGCACCATGAGTAGGCACGGAATGAATGGCTCACCACTACCTCTTCGATAAGTAATCGACTTGACGCTAGCACGCAAGTGGCATCTGGACATTGGAGGTGGGGCGTGCTGATCGACTGTTTTCTCTTTGCCCGTTCCTCATCGCCCTGGATTGTCTTGCTCCAATTCCTTGGAGCTAACAACGCTAGCACTTTGTTCAGCTGCTGCCAAGCTCCTCATGATTTATGCCCCCTAGCAAACACTCTAGACTCTCGGTTGCAGCAGCTCACCTCAGATTCGACAGGCGAGGAGGCAGATGTGCCTTTGGCTTGGCAGACGGCGGGCGATCCGGCGAAGAAGATAGCTTGGCATTATAACCGCGGCGGTCGAGGCTCTTCTAAACAGCCCCTTGTGCCAATCACTCCTCCACAGTACCGACATGCCGGCACTCGTCATGATTGCAATCCAACACCCAAAGCGGACAAAGAAGAATGGGGAATCTGAGAGCCGAGTAACAACCGGATTCGATGGCAGTCGAACGGCTACTCCGACAGAGCTATGTGTGAACCGCGACAAAATTGAATTCCGAAGATTCGTTGTTACACAAGCTGCGGATCGTGATGACTGCTAGGCCAATCACAAGAATCATGCCATGCGCTGTGCTTCTTAGCATGCGGCGCAGTTCGGGGAGTAGGACTTGACAGCGATGAAGTAGTGTCTCGAGTTGCTACGTACGTACAGGTGAGTGCTTCTCAACAAGCCACAGTCCAAATCGGTATGCAGAGGGTTGCGTGCGCCTTGTCTTAGCACTCACTCGATCACTCCAGCGTGTGAGTCTTGGAGCTTCTGTGTCCGTGACGGTCAGACGCTGCCTGCAAGCAGAGCGTATTCCCCAAAGTCGATCAAGCATAGGTATAGGACTTGTTTCCGCTTCCCCGAGGCCAACACTGTGAACTTCCAGGGGCGGTGAAAAGCAACTTTTGTTGAGCTAGAATCTTGCATGGATTACTCGGGGGGTGATAGCCGCATCAGAAGTCTGCGCAAGAGAAAGGTGCAGCAAGCCATCCCAACGAGGAGCAAACAATCTCCCCATGCGGCTCTTCCCCCAGTAAACACGAGTAACGCAGCTTCATGAACTCGTCATGAAGATTGATTCGATGTCCAGATACGGAAGCCTCCTCAAAGCAGAGTATTGGTCATGGATGTTTGCTACTGTGCGCCAGTGGCTCCAAGAGGGGATTCTCGGAATTGGTACTTCGAACCGGAAGAAACTTGCGCATCCAACAACCATGGAACACGGCAAGGTTCTGAACGACGGATCGCTGGGGGATCCTCGCATCCGGACGCTTCTTGTGTTGCATAAGCCTCCATGGCCTGCTGCTTGCAAGAGGTGGCTGACGTGCGATTCGGTGGAGTTTGTCCTGACCGAGACGCGCCAAAGGATCAGGGGGGGAGATCATTTGTCGTGGCTCACGAATTGGGGTTCAGTTTCGGCATGACGGTGGAAATAGAGGAGCAATTGAACCGGACAGCATCTTGAGTAATAGGCCCCGCTGAAGAAAGTCAGTGGTTTCGGGCGCCGCAGTACCCGAATGCCAATTCCTGCCGCCAATCTTTAGAGGACAAAAAGAAATGGGACGTGATAGAAAAAGAGCCATTGGGTCCAACTCTTGGGTTCGGCGACCACGCACGGGGCGTATCGGCAGTAGGTACCTCGAACAGGGTCACAGGCAGGGGTCGCGCCATGATACGTCAGTTCGCATCGTCCAGTAGCGGGCATAGCGTTATGTCGGCCTCGTACCCTACTTCTTTGGAGAAAGGCGCATGGAGAGGAGTGGTGAAGTGCCACTGCTAGCGTGGTTGGCAAGTAGTGGTGATGTTGTTGGAGAACGATGGATGTTGGAGAGAGGAGGCTTGTCGTCGGAACTCCCAGTCATGATCTGTGACACCTCCTTCTGGCTGCCTCGTCTTGCAAGGGCAGGGGCAACCCCAATCGCCTTGGTCGGAAGTGGGAAAGGGCTGCCCACGGCGCCTTGGCGACCCTCGTGGCGTTGCTGCCAGATCCTCCCAGACCCTTGCCAGGCGCCCGAGCCAACCAGATTTTACAGCTTGAACCCTGACATGTTACACAAAAGGGAGCCGATGATGTTCAACTCCATTCGCTGGTTTCATCGACCGCTGATCCTTAGGCACTACGCCAGACTGATCTTAGTGCGCGAGTCGGACGGGCAGGAGGGCTGGACGGGGTGCTTGTACAGGCAATCGGGTGGAAAGGCATGCTGCAGCCGCGCGGGCAAGGCCTGGCGATGTGGCTGCATGTCCTCTTTGCCTTTTACCTTGCCCACGCTTGCCACGCTCGCTGGACCTCGTGATGGTTGGTGATGTGGTCATGTCGGATCTGTTGCTGCGCTAGTGCAATGGAGAGGGGCCACGCAAGCATGCTCGACCTGCCAAGGCCCCATGGCTTCCCCACTCCTCCATATACTGTCCATCTGTGCGGTAGCATGTAGTCTCTTTTCCTGCACAGCAGGTTCCTTCGAGGAGAAGAGAGGCCAAACATATGGCTGCATGTCGTACGAATAGGGATTGCAAGTGCACGCCCATGGTCGTCGGGGATCTTTGCTGTCCTACCCTTCCTCAAGTCTGATGCTTGTCTGTCCCTAATCGGCCTGTTCAGGCACGAGTGGGCTTCCAAGATGAGCCATGCCCCCCTGCCAACATCCCCGTGATCATCCAGATGGCCTAGGCCTAGCCAGACATGTTCACTCTTATTAAGTGGGGAGAACCGTGCGCCATCGATGGCCTCCCGCCGTCTGATGTAGCCCGTCTTGCAGGTGCGTTGGCGTTCGCCTACTTCAGTGGAGGAGTCGATCCAGCCCGTTTCGTTCCAAAATCGATTGTTTCCTTACCACCACCCCCCAAGTCAGCCCTCGTGCCAATCCAATGCCACCCCCCTCGGGAAGATCCACCCCTGCTTTGCCGACGAGGCTAGGACAGACATGTAACCGAGTGTTTGCATTTTTCACCCTGCTTCCAAGTCTGTCCCGTTGCTCGGCGTAGGTGGGCAGGTACTGCAGGTCAGGGAAATGAAGGCGCCCTGCGGGAATCCTTAATCGTGTCGTACTGCAACCAGGCAAAGTCGCCGCCGTTGCGGACAGCCCGCTTCCACTCAAGGCTGGCTCCAGTTAGATCGATCTACCTTGCTCCCGCTTGTCTGTATCACCCCACTCACTTGTTCCACCTACCCCATCTGGGTTGAGCAGGCTCGATGAGATCGGTCTCCTCGGTGGGCCCTTTCGCTCATGTCACGTTGGACGCCTGGTGAGGCTGAACTAGTGCTGCATTAGCACGTCTTGGCTCAGTATGTTAATCTCGACATCTAGTTCCCTGCTACGGGGGCTTCTCACTGCCCATTTATGTCATCATGGAGGTGGAAAGGGTTGAGCGTTTCAGCTGAGCTACCATCTCACATCCGAGGGCGTCTGTGATCAAACTTGTCATTGCTCATCTGTATCTCTTCAATAGCACAGTATGCTGTTGGCATATCCTAGACCATGGCCAGTGGCCAATCCAGCCTGTCAGCATGTTGACGTCAGTCCTGAGAAAGTCCTTTCTGCGTCAAACAAAACTATGATCTTCGTATGGGACTTGACCGTGATCCTGCGCTAATCCAAGCCGCTCGCTGCCTTATGCCATGCTCTCTCCCCTCGTATCAACTGAACTCCGCTCCGAGCAAGGTGACAGAGGGGTGCAAGTTGTCTTGTTAACTCCGCAGCCAGTGTCATTTTGCTTTTGCAACAGGAAACCCGAATTCGGGGTTTTCCGACGGGTTTTCTGATCGTCATCGATGCCTCAGCTTTAAGCTGGCTGGTTATACCTAGAGGAATTAGCATTGACTTCAACGACGGCCGATCCCGTAACTCACTTCACCAGCTTACCGCTCTTTTCTGGACTGCTCCTGGATTTCTTGTTGTGAGGAAACGCCCGCAGTGTATTCCATGGCATTGGACACAGTTGTTCCTTGAAGCAAGCTGTGATCCTCAACAGACATCGCCAATCCATGATTGTTGATGAAGAAGAAAGTGTTGTCTTCCAACAGTGATGGAATTCCTGTGTTGGCTTGGCTCGAGTTGGACAGGATGTGATTGCTGAATTGATTTGGCTGGCCTTGGTGTGGACTTAAAAGGTTCTCCTCAATCATGTAATCTTGCATGAAACCTAAGTCTTGAAAAGCAGTCTCGTGGCCGAAGGCGACGTTGGGTGCCTGGCCAGAGCCAAGAATAACCTCACTTTGGTCGGTCAAGGAGGGGTTCATACTTTCGTTCCAGGTGCCCACGGGAAATATTGTCTCCTCGAGATTGTTTTCGAGGGCCATGTTTGGAGAGGGATCAAAGCCTCGGTGAAGATGGCCTCCATCATTGCTGTCCATATTCTGTGGGAATGACTCGCTGGCGTGGTTTTGAGTTGGAGAATCCAGCATATGGTTGGCCGCGATGGCAGCTTGAGAGTGGAACAGAAAGTTGTTCTCATCGCGAACGTTGGTTATCGTGTTCAAAGCATTGCTTGGGGAATATGCTGGTTGGCCAGAACTTTGTAATACCTGACAATCAATTCCATGGTACTGTCGGGTATTGGGCCTTGATGGCGCGAATACTTGTCCCTCATCGGAGTGCGAGATTTGAGTTGCACAATCACTAGAACTGGCCGCGATATCGCTTGACTCTTCGTTCTGATCGACATCGTTGGGCTGGTCATAGGTGTCTTGAGCAGGAGCGGCCTGTTGGTAGGCCAAATGCTGCATGTGTGGTAGAGTTTGTTGCATCTGGGCTGCATCCACTGAAAATAAATGACTTAGCTTGAATGGTAACTGAAGTGATGAGAATACTTACAGGTACGGGCTCGATGGACAGGAAACTTGTCGTAAATCTCAGCGATTGAGATCACTGTGGACACATCGTGAGAAGCTACCTCGACCCAGCTGTTGACTTGCCAAGCCCTGAAGGAGATGCGGTATTTGTTCGGGCCTTCCTTGCTCAGAGTCCACTGGCAACCTGACGCTGGAGAGAGAGAGTCAATGACACTCTTCGGGATGACTCGGAGAACGTCCTCCAGAGTGTGCTCGACACCAGCACCTTCGTCGTTGATTGAACTCATACTAAGTCCTCGCCGTCGTGGAATGAATTTGTATAACTGAACTGTAAAGAAGAGTGTGTTGGAACATGCTCCAGCTGACAGTGTTCGACGCCAGTACGTTCGTTGGTTCTCTTGATAAACATACGGTAGTGAAAGCCTTGCCACTTGAAGAGCCGATGGTGGGAAACAAACATGAAGGTCAAGGAAAAAGAAGAGACAATCCTTTGAACCAGAAGGAACCCAAGTATTGGTGTTGGGTTGGCGCGCTTTCCCGTTTCCGCGAGAGCTGTAAGTACCTTGAGGTAGGTACGGTAGATAAGGTAGATAGTTAGGCACTTACCTTCGGGGGCAGCGAGGCGGCGAGGTAGCGAGGTCTCACACTGTGCAGTGTGGGGTTGTGTCGCTCTGCAAGCGCAGAACATGGGGCAGTCGCCAGCTCGAGGTATTCTCGTTGAGGCTTGAATGAATGTGTGTAAAGTACCTACTGAAGAGAGTCATAAATACTTGGTTTGTAACGCTCTTGAACAGTAAAACTGGAAGTCTCAGGTTCAGGCGTTCAAGAATTTGCGCGGATCATGGATACATCAGATTAAGCAGACTCGGTGGGATTGAGATGCAGACTTTGGCGACCCTAGGTCATCACACACGAGCTTTAAACAAAACCTCGAGAATACTGCTTAGTGAGTTGGATATGAGGTAGGAAATCGTCCTGGAATGCGGCTACGCATGGTACGAACTTCTGGCTCACCTCTATAGAGAAGGATTGATGACCAGGTACTAGCCGGTTCTGGTGCTGGCGCATCCATAACACCACCCCCAAACGTGTAGCCAACTGCCACAGTTGCCCGAAGGCCAAGTACTGTGAGCGCTCAATAAACTACCTACCTACCTACCTATCTGCCTAGGTACCATACCTTACCTTACCTACCAGGTATGTTTGCTTTCTTACTTATTCTCGGCGCAGGGTGGCATTTGCTAAACTCGCCCCGCCCATTGACTGCTACTACCCTTGCCCGCTCCTTCCCCCAAAATCGAGCCAGCTTTCCACCGCCATAGTCTGGCTCTTGCCAATCCAAAAGCGTCAACTCAATTTATTCCTACCATAATCCTCCTTCACTTCGCCTCTTCCATTCCACTGACCTTCCTCCACAGAAAGCTTGCCAACCCAGTTCACCAGAACAAGCATCTTCCGAACGTCCTTCTCATCACATCGTCACTTTCCACTTCTCGTCAAAAGATCAACATATCGTACTGCTGCCAAGAGGCTCGCCGACAACGGTCTTAACATCACTCGACAAAGACAAGAACTTTCAGCAAGATGTCTATGCAGTTGCAATGTCAGATGCTCGGTACCGCGAATGTCGACATCGATACTCAGCTTCAAGAGCTCATCACGAAGATCCTAAGGCTCCAAGTCAATCCTTTCCAGTTTGTAATCGTCGTCGAAGCCGCGGAGTTTCATGCTCTGCAGGCCCATGGTCGTGATTATCTCGCAGAACACTTGAGGTTCGCCTGTCTTCCTTTGTGTGTCGAAAAAGTACTAATGCTCGTCCCGTAGTCATCAGCTGCAAAAAGATGTCATTTGGGTACAAGATGGTATGAATAACGGCATCGACCGCTACTATATTGGCCCTCTTGAAACCTTCATCGCTGGAAACCGCATGCTCGTCAGCATCGACGGACGTGCCGTATTGGTTCACAAACCTGTTGCTCGACAAGCTCAGAGTGTGACATCAGATCAGAGCAGGCGCACAGTCAAGGTCAAGATCTCGCGGCCGCCCAATTCGTACATCCTCTATCGCAAAGATCACCATAAGCTCATCAAAGCTGCGAACCCCGCATACACCAATAATCAAATTTGTTAGTGTTCTTAAATATCAGTCCTCTGACCATGCTAATTCTTTTTAGCGAAGGTCCTTGGTCAGGCTTGGAAGCAAGAGAAGGCCGATGTCCGAACTCGTTACCAGACAATGGCCGAAGAGCTCAAGCAGAACCTTCTTCGAGCACACCCCGATTACCGCTACGCTCCTCGTCGACCTGGAGAGCGCCGCCGTCGCAACCGACGTGTGCCTACTGAGGCTACTAATGGCATGGAAGGCATGGATAATAACGTTTGAACAAGTGGCAGCACTGCCAGCTGTGAATCTGGAGGAGATCTTGCACAGGCTTGGATTACAGTTGCTTTTGTGCCTTTGCAACCCAAAATCTGCTGTCGCAGTAAGGTTGTTAGCAAACTAAAGGGATTCTCCGTAGGTTAGTGCCGTAGTTGATCACCAGGCATAGCATAGAAGAACATCTGAAATTCGACCCTCCACCCATCAGGGACCACCCGCAGGTCATCTTGTAGGAAGGCTGAAAGTGACGTTTGGAAGGCGCTCATGTTAAGGTAAAATCCGTTCATGCCCCAGGTAGCTTGTCAACCGCGCGTCCATGGTCCTACCAGATCGGACTTGTCTTTACGGTACCGTTCTGGCACGGCCGTGGCCGTGCCCATATTTACGTTGCAATTTGTTCTTTCATGATTCCTTGACTCGAAGAGCCATACTCCTTTTGAACGCCAACCCTCGCATCAGTTATGATACCTGCAATGATGGTTAACTTTTGACTCTGTCGTTGGTAGTTTGCCGTGGCTACAGATGAGACGGCTGGGGGCTCCTAGGCCGGTGAAGGCCCAAGACCAGGTCAGCGGCAGATGTTAGTTCAAAGCCACTATCGTGATCCAAAACATCACGCCAAAAATCACCATCTGCCAGTGTTACGCGTCGAACAAGTGAGAACATTTTAGGGCCCATCTCCGAGGCGGGGGCAATAAGATGCAGCGTGACAGGAGGGAGACGTTCATGTTCAGGGTAATTACCCCCACACCTACCAGATTAAATCCAAAGTCGAGTATCTTCCTGGCGAGGCCACCGCCGTGCCTGCATTTAAAAGCACGATCCCCTTCCTACCTTGGATGAGGAAGCATCACCCTTCATTCTTTTACAAACGGCAGTAGGATCTCCCTCCTCAGATCAACAGAGCCTCTCTGTGCCTTTGTGCTGAGCAATGATCTACTCAAGAGCGGGGAGTTGACGCCCGTCGCTGTTGGTTGCAATACCAAGATGATCGCTCGATTGCTCCATAAAGTCCGGGCAGCCTTGAAACAAGCAGTGAAGCTAAAGGTGTCGCAATTTCTTCTCGTCTTCTGTCATGGGTTGCAGAACCCCAACATTGCACTCGATTGTAGGAAAAGGTCAAAGGGAATTACGCCAACGACCCTTGGCGCAGTCATTGAACCAGCCTGCCGCTTTACTGTTTCGTCAACTACATGCCGCTCCGGGGGATGGGTCCCTTTTGTGCCCAGGTTTGGCCTCAGTACTTTGAATAGTCGATGGCCCAGTGGCAGAAAATATGTATCGCTCGTAAAACTAAGGGACACAGCGAAGAGTACTTCAAAATGCATATATGCTGCCCATGTTTCACAGACATACCCGCTGCTACTTGTATACTGAGCTGTACCTGCCTAGTTATACATTAAGCTATTCGGGCAGGCGGTGATTATCCAAAGTATTGACGCCAAATGCTACACAGTCAAATGGCTAAGGCTCTAGTGTGGCTAGTGCTAGGGACGGGTCTTGGGGACCAGGCACGCACCACGCCAGGAACACATAGCAGAAGCTATATGGCTGCTCTGTCGGTGTAAGATATATGAATTGGTCTATCTGGGTAGGTAGGCCATGTAGGCTTTTCCCCTTTGGTGCCCACATGTGGTGATATGAATGGAATTGCCTGCCCTGTGGTCGTGCCTTGTAGCCGCCTGTGGCCTGACACGTAAAGAGACAAATGATTTTGGAGCGGAACGAGCTATATCTTGCCTTTCTTCCAGTCACTGCTCCATATGAACGTCCCACAACGCCACTGCGTCCCCTTCTCCTTCTCGCCAGAGGGCCCTAATGGCCGAGCACATATGTAGAACGACCGACCTGCAGTACAGCAAATATCAGCAAGGTGTTCATGAGCAGAGGGATTGCCAGACGATCTTCTGTCACCAGACAGGGACTGGTCGACTCAAAGCAGGTTCTGAGGAGCCAATACGCAGTTGACAGGAGAACAGGAGGCCCTGGGCCAACGTTTACAGAATCATGCTGACTGGAGATACATACCACAGTTCACGCCAGGCTTCTTTGTTAGAAGACTGATACATGGCTCCTCGTGTTCACACTTCGGCGCCACCCTCTTGCCCAGCTGAAGCTTTGACCATGTTTCTTTGACCTGTATTGGATCGAAAACAGTTTCAGCACTGTCCATTGCAGAAAGCGACAAGGATGTCGAGGACGGTGGCCCCGGTCTCGTTGGCGATTGAGTCTGGTCATCTGGTGTAGACGAGGTGGCAACGCGGACAGCTGGTGACTTTATGGGACTACTGTCGTTCGAGGCTGCTGTTTGTTGGTAGGGCGATGGAGGCTCGGCACTGCTAACAGCCGCTGGTGTCACATCTCTGGCTGCCTGCTTGGGTTTGAAAAAGCCCATGAGCGTGCTCTGCGCCATGGATCCTGTATTTCCCTTTGCAGCTGACTGGCTGTCGTTAGTCTTGCTCTTCTTGGATGCTTTTATCGACTGCTGAGTGGTGGGTGCTGCCCTCTTTGTTGGTGGCCTCGATGCTTGAGGCTGAGCCGCTTCCTTTGTTGGGGAATGCAGGGGTAAGGATTTGCTCTCAGTATTGTTTGGGCCTGAGGGTTCTGCCAATGCCACACCTTGGTCCGAACGAGCTGATAAGGTCTCGTGGTTAGGAGTACTAGCAGAGTCGGGCTCTCTCTTTGACTCTCCGAGGGTGTCTGAGGATTCAAGGAGCGTCTTTCTCTCTGGCACCTTGGCGGCCGGCTTCTTCATGAACATGTCGCGAATGCTGCGACGACGGTCGAATTCAGGAATCAGTTTAGCAGACATGGGGAGCAAGTCTTTGGGCGACCATTCCCGCAATCGTTTTCCACCCTCGACCATGCCCCGTGGATTAAGAAGGTCGAGTGTATGGACGTCCTGGCCGTCAACCTTCACCGTGTCCCCCAAAGTACCATAGACTGGGCAATGATCCGAACCATGGAGCCCTTCTTGAATGTTGGAGTCGATGAACCAATCTTTGATGCCCGCGGAGCATAACAAGTAATCAATGCGGGCGCCGTTATTGGCTGGTCTTGTGTTCCGCTTGGTGTCCCAACACGTAAACATGCCTTTACGATCTGGATGGAAGCAGCGACAAATGTCCCAAAGGACAGGCTGCTCGCGCCCAGGATCGCGATCTCCTTGAACTTGACCCTCGAAAAGAAGTTGATTGAAGAGCCGTCGCGAGGGAATGGCCATCCAGTCGTCCATTGTCATGTCTTCTTTCCGCAATTGCTCGGAGAGGTTAATCGTATCAATCTCGGATCGGCTGACGTTCAGATCACCTGTCAAAATAACCTGCTTACCCGCGGCAACAAGGTTGCGCACCCTCGCATCCAGTGCAGAGAGATAGCCCAGGCGAAACTCTTGTCTTGATTCATCGCGGTTGGCGGGACTGTACGTGCCAATGAGCACGAATGCAGGAAATTCGAGGATCACGCATCGGCCTTCTGAATCGAGTGTGGCTTCATCGATATCGCTGGAAAGCTGCTCAGCAGTTGGATAGCCGCCAATCTGTTGCTCTTCGGGCAAGTCGCGGAATCTGGTGGTTGAGTCTGGAGGACAAAGAACGCCGAGGATGCCCTCCTCTGCACGTATGGGACAGCACGTTGCATTCCGCGTGTAGATTACCACCCCGGAGTAACCTGGTGCGTGTTAGACATGAATCCTGTCAGCCTTTGGGGGTGTGAGTTACTTGCCTTTTTTGTATTTGGGAAGGCTGAAGTAAACGTCCCAGCCGGGAATGAGAACCATGTCGTCCTTGAGGTCTTTGCGCTGAATCTTCGTCTCCTGGAAGATGACAATGTCTGCCTCTAGTATGTCGAACATGGCCTGAAGGATAGTCAGGTGGGAAAGCTATGCAATAGTTTGCGGATGTGTCAGCCAACCTCGAATGTCCGTTTCTCTCTCCATGGCTGATACCCAAAAGGGTTCCTGCAGTGATTTCTTTAGCACCAGCAAATGGCGGCATGTTCTTGGCGTTACGGACCTGATGCCATTGACTGACCCTGGTCAGCGGAAGCCACCAATACAGTTCAGACACGACTCACCGTTCCAAGTGGTAATTCGCGGCATGGCGACTGGGCAATGACCTATTTCCTGATGGAAAGGTTTGGCTGCCTACGCTCACGTTCCCTCTGCTCTCTCGCCCGAGGGCATGGATTGTCGCTCTTTGGCGGGGATAGGCATCGGAGGCTGACCGAGGAAGTCACACCCGTCGTCGGCGCTGGCGGGACACTTGAAAGCCGAACAAAGTTCGACCCTTCTCAACCTTCAAGCGAATGACTGGCACACGAGGCCGTGGAAAGGCTGCTCCTTTGCCTCGAGCGGGTCACCCAACGCGTTCATGTCACCGACAGTGAGCACTGAGCATGTCCACAGTGACGCGAACAGGCGCACGACGTCATGTGACCTAGAAGCCCCGGACTGACTAATCAGAGACACACAAGATGGGTTGAGTCAGCGAGTCCGGCCGGGGTACGTTATGCCTCAATCGTAAGGCAACAAGTGACGTTCAATAACCGAGCTTGCATGACCTGATGTTGAACTTCGCATCATCACGACTTCCTCGAACCTTCGAACCGCCAGATAACGACACCAAAATGCTCCCCCAGCGCCAGATCCTCCGCGCCGCGCCGCGCTTCGCCGCCCAGCTGCGCGCTCCCGCCCAGCGTCGCCTTGCCAGCTCTGCCGGCGAGAACGCTTTCATCAGCGAGCGCCAGCACGCCAAGGAGCACGCCAGCGGCACCACCGGTCCGTCGCTCTCCAAACCCTTCCGAGCGACTCAATTGCTCTTGTCGAACTTTTGCTAACCCAGCGCAGAGCTCTGGAAGAAGATCTCCATCTAGTATGGCCTCCCTTGCCCATCGGGCCACTTTCCTGAGCGATTTCCCCACACGATAGCCCACGATCAATTGACGCCAATCCGCTGGCAATTGGACACGATTTTGTCTATCGATGGAGGCCGGAGGACTCTGAGGTGGTGGAATTGAGCACTGGCTAATGTATGGATCTTGCAGCGCCTGCATTCCCGCCCTGGGCCTCGCCGGCTGGAACGCCTACGCCCTGTGGAACGAGCACTGGGAGCACTGGAGCCACTTGCCTCCTCTGGAGGAGCGCACTGAGTACTCCTACCAGAACATCCGCACCAAGAACTTCTCTTGGGGCAGCGGAGACAAGGTACGCAGCCATCAACGTTTCCTTTCTGACTTGGATATCAGACGCGAGCTAACAAATGCGGACAGACCCTCTTGTACGTATATCACCTCGAGAACCATGCCTGATGTTGGAAGCCGGCGCTGCCGACAAGACGGACTGCGGCCTTGTCGACGTCTCCATCAATCTCCGGCCAAGCGCTGGCGTTCCCCTGCAGGCCGATTGCCAAGTTTCGCTTGCTAATATTCTTCTCGCAGCTGGAACGACGATGTCAACTACCACAACAAGGACAAATAAGCGGGTCGCTTTGTGTTACGCAGAGGCCATGGTCCTTTTTGGATGACCTCGCGAGGAGCAAGCAGACAGTGGAGATGCTATGGTCTTTGCGTGTTGCGGACGGGAACAGAAGAGCGGAGCAGACCGACACAACTGTACATGATTTCCTAGACTTTGAGCAATCAACCAGTCATCAACTTTGAACCCACGGTGGAACGATGCGTGGCATGTTTGATGTGATCCAATGGTCCGGCCTTTCCTCGCAATGCACTGATCAGTGGTGTTCCAACTCCCGCGACAAAGAGAACGGACGAGTACTAGGATTAGAGTCGCTTACATTGCCAGCACGGCGGCATGTTTACGCAGGGCTACATATGTCGCTGCACAATCCGCGGCAAGGGCCTTGTCTCCCGCCACCCGCATAATCGTTGCCTTCTTCGCCATCATCTCGCACTGCTTGATAATCTCCTCGACGCTCGAGTAGCAATCGAAGGCCTTTTCCACGGCACGCAACGCTCTGGTCATGCACTCTGTCCGCCTAGCAGAGCCGTCTGGCGCACTCCCAGCGAGGCCCATATTTGCATCAGCAAGATGGGAGTATAGAGTCCCGCTCAACCTCGTAGAGTCGCATTCCAAGCTTCGCGGTAAGATGGCCGTCAGCAGGTCAATGGCCGCTTGGAACTCGCCTAATGAGGTGAGTATGTTGGCAATGGCACCGATGGCATGCCACAAGTTTGGCACCAACCGTGCACGCCATGCCATGCTGGCAGCCCTCATGGCTAGAGTGAAGCCTCGCTGCGGTCGTCCGGCCTTATCGTACAAATGAGCCTTGACGAGCATCAGCTGGAGGCGGAGTGACAAGTCTCGGTTCTCTTCTTGTAGCTCCTCGAGCATGTCCTCCACCTTCTCAAAGGCACTGCTAAGATCACCTCGTCGCTTGAGGCAGTCAATATGCAAGTAATCAATCATGAAGGCTATGTCTGGTTCCATATCATCCATTTTGGACTGCAAGAGCTGGGAGAGTATCTGCTCAGCACCGTCCAGGTTGTTGTGGCGCAGATCGCGGGTGAGCTTGATGATGCCTCGGTACTTGAACCAGTACTGGCTTGGTTTCCAGGAGCGTAGCGCATTCTCATCGAGGGCCTCGAGCTTCTTCAAGGCGTCGTCGTACTTGCCCCTTTCTGCCAGCTGTACAGCCAGCCGACAAGTGACCTTCAACTCATCGTCAAAGACCGACTGGCGCGCATGACAGCGCAGAAACATCTCGCTCTCCATATTGGATAGATGCGCGAGACCGATACGGTCCAGTAGCGCCATTTTCATCGAGAGCTGGGCTCCGAACATGTTCTTCATGTTCTTCTCGACGATCAAATGAGAACTGCGCACCAAGAGCTCGAGGGATGTGGCGACGCTCTCCCCGTTCATGAGGCCCAGCTTTGCCTCGATGATGAGGACAGAGCTCCAGAGAGTGCCCATGTTGGTCTCCTTGGCTTTGACGCGAAGATATGCCAAGCTTTCCTTGCCAGCGCCGAGGACACTGTCTGTCTCTAGATCGCGGATCAAGTTCGGATGCGCTTGTCCGTAGTGGAAAAGCCAGTTGAGAGAGAAGTTGAGGCACGTCATGTCACGATTCTCCCGCGCAGTCGATACTGTTTCAAGCATGGTCGTAATTGCATCAGTGTGGCAGCCAAAGTCGGCTTGCAGTACGGCCAGGTTCATGAGAGCATACTGGTAGTAGAGTCGATCTCGGTTTTGCATCGTGTAATCGAAATATCGGTGCAAATAGTCGAATGATGTGGGATAGTCGCCTGACCGCCACGCATCGAGAAAGCTACCAGGTGTCAGTTTCGAAAGGGACGCATCGTCAGCCAAAGCAGCAGACAGACCTGAGATAGTGCGTTGTGCTGGGCACCACAACGCTGTCTTTAAGAAGGTCTCGGAATTTGTGTTGAACCTCGACAGGGACGCGGTTGCCATTTTCTATACAGATACAGTCAGCGCTCGCCCTACGACATGCTTTGGTGACCTCAATGACGTACTCTGCATCTGCCCGATCTGGAACTCGAGTAAAAGTTCGACATCATCCGTGCTCACGGAAAGAGACGATGGCTCGGCACTCGTCAACAGGCCGCCGTAGGCAACTGAGGCAAGAGCCTCGACACCTTCCGGGTCCCAGTCATCGTGCTCACCAACCTCGAGGACGTGGTCGAAGCTCATGCGGCCAAAGGAAGGGTTCCGTCTTCTCCTGTAGGATACAGTCGGCTGTCGGTACTTGACGAATTCCTTCCAGAGCTCGGCGCTATCGTGGAATCGTAGTCGGGAAAACTCAAGCTGACAGCGCCTGACGAAGGTCCCGAATGGTGAATTGCGCGTCAGGCGTATCCCTGCCTGGTCGGGTTCTTCGTCGCCCTGTCGACGTAGTTGCTCTTTCGACCTGACCATGGCCTGCGACTGTCTTTCAAAGAACGAGTGCAGCTCATGGAGGGAGTTGATATCCCATAGTCTGTCGAGGAAGCTATCCCACAGCTTTCTGCCCGGCAAGCCTACGAGTACGGGGTATGGGTTGAGAAGGCTTTCGAAGTCTTGAATCGATACAACGATGCTGACGGCCTTTTTAGCCTTGTCCCAGCTGGCTGCATTGCTGGAGTTGAAAGATGCCGGGTCGTAGTCGAGGACATGAGAAGTGATGAAGGAGAGAACGGGAATGATGGCAGCATTAGGGACATGCTCATCTGTGTAGAGCTCAATCAGGGATAGCATGCCAATCTTGGCAGGCGTGAGATACCTGGCCATGACGGATCTGCTGATCTGGGAAGGGTTTATATGGTGTGCGGGAATGAGTTGACAGTCCTTGTGGTGCAAACTTGCGTGAGCATCTTGATGCGAGGCTTGTGTTGACGGCACGGTACCTAGGTAGCTTAGCCTGTGCGTGAAGTGTACCTTCAGGCGCGGCGTTAATGGGCAAGGCTCAGTGGCTGAAGGCTCAACGCCCCTTCCTGCGAAGTTCAATGCCTGAATCAGATCCGTGGCATCGGAGGACCTGACCGCTACGTGAGACCTTGGCGTGATGTTGACTTCGCCGTGCAGCTGCTGCTGTTATGTGGACGGCAGGTCGAAGGTCGCGACTGACTGCACGTACCTAGTGTGAACTTGAGATATGGGAGACCCACCCGCGCGATTGGTCTAAATCAAGATTCATTTACGGCCAATCAAATGCTGGCCCTCCATTTTCTTGAGCTGCCCCTACCTGATCATAAGGTACCTAGGTAAGGTAGTAGGTAGGTACCTACATACAAAAGTAGCTGTGGTGCCGGTCCCCATAGATGTGTACCTGAGGTCGATCTCGCTCCTAAAAGTAAAGATAGCGACCTGCGTACCGTACGAACGACTCGTGGCCCGAAGAGCGTAACATCACAAAATGGCGAATCCAGTATTGCAGGGGAGGCTGTAGGCAAGACCTCATCTATACCAATCATATTGACACATGTAATATTTTACAAGGCGAGGGGGGCCTCCAAAGTGTTCCTCAGATGCCTCTCCTCCCAGACCTGAGGAATCATATCCGTCGAGGACTTCGTACACCCAAAATGCTGGCCTGATCGTCTTCGCGAGCCCTGCCACCCTGAGACGCCCCTCTGAGACCTTCCCCTGCCGGCTCGAGAGGGCTCAATGTCTCTGCCACTCGCAGTGCCACTGCAACGTAGGTAGTTTGACTGCTCGTATGAGCCATGTCAATGTCGGCTTTTTGCCTTCAAGGTCGCTGCATGAGATCTGTCGCGTTCATCCTACGACTTTCGGGCGAATCGCATAGATCTGCCCCTGTCCTGTCCATCGCAAGCCAGCCATCTCAAGTCTCTCGCCAGCGGATGCTCTTCCCTTGCTTGTCTTTCAGCTCACTCGTCGGCTCCCGCGCCTCGCCAGCGCCGATGACAGTCGCATCCTCCACGTCGACGTCGTTCGTGGCCCACATGCTCTCGATGCAGAGCTCAAACGGCCCGGGCACGCGGTCCGTCAGCCCAAAGCCCACCGTGCGCACCTTGCGCCGCAGCATCTCCGTCTGCGGCTCGACGACGAAGCCGTGGTTCGTCCGCACAAAGTCGTTCCACTTGACAAACACCGTCTCCCACTCGCCCGGCCGCTTGGCGAACAGGCGGTGCTGGTGCAGATCCGTCGGCACGACGCTCTCCGTCTGCAGGTTGACAAAGTAGCTGCGCCCGTCGGACCGGATGCGCATCGCGAGGTACGTGTACATGTCAATGTCCCAGAGGCTGCGGCCGAATGCCGTCGCCGGCCTGTCGAGCGTGCGCCACGCCGCGAAACCGGTGCGCTGGATCTCGGGCTTGTCTTTGGGCAGCTCCGTCGATATCGTGCCGTGGAAGCGGGCGTAGCCTGTCGGTCGGGGTGCGGACGAGGGGTGCCGGGGCTCCGTGTCGCTCGAGAAGGGCGCCCAGTCGAGGGCGCACTCGGAGAAGCCGCCGATCTCTTCGTCGGACATGGTCTTGCAGTTCGTGATGGACTGTGCGTCGGGGAAGCTCTGGAGGAGAAGCGGTGCGAAGGGACCTTTGACGGCCTCTGCCGTGAAAGCTGTACCAATGATCAGAGAAGTCAGTAGACGGACATGGTGGAGCGGCGCTGGGTTTGCGAGGCAGAAGGGGGCGACAGGAAGTTCCTCACCAATTGAGGCCAACCGCTTGAACTCGTCGACGCTGCGACCCATGAAGCCCTTGCTCAGAGCTGGCGTTGCTCGCATCGTGACAGTAATGCCGGTTGTATCGGCCGAAAGGTTGTTGCTGATGGTCACCTCGAGCCAGTCGGCTCTGTGCGATTGCAGTGCATGGGTAGGAAGGTGTACGTTCGTGCCCCTGCAGCACAGAGAAGTCTGCGTCGCTCTCGTGCCAGCCGAAGGATGGACTTGAGTGACGGAGGAGGAGCAACGGGCTGGCTTGCGATGTTTCGGGAAGCCTTGTATTGGGAGTCTGTCGGCTCGTTCGCCGGCCGGCTGGTTCTGGTCTCCACACGAGCTTTGGCCACGAGCGATACATATTGAACCCCCAACACGTGACAGAACAACGGCATCTCTTCTCATGCCCATGGATCCAGAATGCAAAGTACGGAGTCTACGACATTTCTTCTATGCATCTCATCACATAATTCTCGCCAATATTTTGTGGTTATCTTGTGTATTGGGGAGCATCGGACTGCTCCTGGGTCCTGGAAAAACAGGAAGAAAAGCAGATCGCGCAGTTGGTTCTGTCCCACGGTTTGACAAAAGCCTCCTCTAGGCCCTGATGTCATCGAGACTATGCGTCTAGAAGCTTTACCGTCGCAGCCCTTTCTTCATCACACTCCGATGTCGTTGATCAGGATTGTGAACTGTTTCTCCGCAGGCACATATCCTCCATGGGTATCTTCCCTACCCCCAACTCCAAATCACTGGAAAATCAAAAACGCAGCAGCAGACCCTGAAACGTGAGAACCCCAATCACCCAAACCGACCGGGGTCGCAACTATTGTTCGACCCGGGACCGGGCGCACGTGCTGGCTCGCTTCACTCCTCCTTGAGCGAAACGCCACCTTCCGAAGTGACCTGGCTGTGGCCGGCTTCGGTGTCATGGACACCGTCATCGTGGTCGTTGGAATCCTGATCCGTGGCCTGACCTTCGGCAGCCGAGTCGACCATGTAAGCACCGGGAACGAAACCAGGAGCAGCCCAGCTACTAGGATGATAGTAAGCTGCAGGCATGTGTGGAGCCATGACGAAGGGCGAGAAGTGAGGCTGCGGGCTCTGTTGAGGATAGTACATGGCAGGCGAGGCCTGCGGCGTCATCATGGTATACTGCGATCCGGCAAAAGGGGAGTATCCCATGGTGGCGGCGAAAGGGTTGCCATACGGTGAGGTGTGAATCCAAGGGCTCATGGGGCTCATGGGGCCCATGGGACTCATGGGGCTCATCGGATTCGCAATGCTTGGAGGCGGCGCCTGCATAGTGTTTGCCGGCGTGACCTGGCCAAGTTCGGAAGGAGTGCTGGCAGCCGCCTGTAACTCCTGATGATGGTGATGCACCTGCTTCATTGGCGTCTCCTGAATGTTGTTGGGAGCGCCGAGGAGATGTCCCTCGCCGATCTCTCTGGGAGCCGAGTTGGTCATGACCTGAGGGTACAGCTCACGGTTAACATGGCTCTGAGCTGAAAAAGGGCCCTGAGAACGGTTGGGAGGGAAGGGATGCATGATCCTCCTCTGCACACGAAGGAAGCCCTGGTTGTCGGGAGCGACAAGTCCGTTCTGCCACGACACACAAGTCAGTCAAGAGTCCAGAGCAAGGCCCAAAGCTATGTGCTACTGACACTTACCAACTGGGCAATCGCAGCATCAGCGACATCAGCGTGATCAAATTCAACAAAGGCATACGCCCGACGGCCGTCTAGAGCTGTGTCAGCAAATTGAGATCCGGACGCAATCGCTGCGTGATTTTGACTCACTGTTGGTGGTGGTCTGCCGAAGCTGAACCCTCTGCACTCGGTTGAATCCGCTGACGATGGCACGAACAGCGCCTTCGTCAATGTCGACAGGCAAGTTGGCGATGTAAATGGACCGGCCGTTTGATCCATACTTATCATTCGGGGCATGATGGCCACCTCCCGGTACCGGAATCCTGTCTGAAGTGTCCCTATGATTGAAAGGACGAACATTGTAGGTCATGTGGTTGGCGAAGACACCGACGACGTCACGGCGGGGATCGAACAGATCGTACGTGACAAGCCAGGCCGTCTCAGGAAAGTTGGTCAGGGACTGAGTCTGAGAGTGGAGGGGCTCAACTCGGGCAAGGGTGCCCTGAACTTCCATGAGGTTGGTCACCTCAGCACGGGTCATGACCGAACCATCTCGGCGGTATAGGACGAATTGGCCTAGCAAGATTAGCGGGATCTCTTGGACAAGGTTGAGGATCCATTCAACGTACAATTTCCCTTCACACGCTCGGTGCGACAGGCTCGACCAAGAATGATACTGCCTCTTCCCTTCAAGAGGGCAGTGCGTGCATTCTGGGCATTCTGAAAAGGCGTCAGTAAGGAGCAACAAGAACAACTGGGAGCGCCAGTCCGGGTGTTTGGGATACCGACAGTGAACTGAGCGAAGCCGTACGGCATCTGGTTCCGAGTATCACGGCGAATCTTGACAAAAACCGTACCAAACTTTGAAAACGTCTCGGTGACGGCAGCCTCAAGAGTCTCGTCGCTCTGAGACTGAGGAAGACTGCAAAAGGTTTGCCCGTCAGTATCAAGCCCTGGGATCGACTCAGGGAGGGCATACTTGGCAACGAAGACGCAGAACTCGGACGAGTAAAACTCCTGTGCGTCGGGCACGCGGTCCTCATGGAAACCAAGAACGCGAGCCTTCGAGGGCGAAGTCTCAGCCTGGACCATGGACGAAGAGATAGGAGCAGGGGGAGGGGCAGTGATGGTCAGAGCACCAGGGCCTCCCTGGAAAACGTCATCCTCGGCAGGCAAGTCAACATCGGTGCTGGGGAGTGTTAGCTCTTGACTTCACACACATGAGAGTGCAACTGACCGCGGCTGGCTGATAACCAATCGACCAAGGCCGAGATCGTCGGGGAGTTTGCCGCCAGACGCCATCTTGACTAGTCGGAGGGCGGGTAGTCACTATATTGATGGACACGCTGGTGTCTTCCCTTGGGGCTGTGTAGTGTTAGTAGTGGTCAAGCTGTTGCAGCGGCTCCTTCTTCTTAAGAAGTGACAAAGATAGGGAAGGAGGACGCCAGGCGAGGTGAACAGGACGAGCCATACCGGAAGGAGCAGATCGAAGAGAGAAAACCGGACGAATAAGACCGGACGATCTAAAGAAGTAAGCTTGTGAGGAGCAGAAGGGCTGCTGGTGGTTGCAAGAGCAGGAAGTTGGGCGAGATCGAATACCCTTTTACTTTCGCTGTCGGTGAGGGAAAGAGAGGGAATCAGTCGAGAACAAGCGAGGATCTGCTGCTCGTGCTTCGAAAAGCTGTGGAAGGATACCAGGACCTTGTTGCCTTCTCTGTAGTAGCCAAGAGAAAGGTAAAGGAGCGAGATCGAAGTTCTACTGATGCAGACCGTGCTTGGGAGGCAGGCAAGATGAAAGAATATGGGCGAGATCGAAAGGTAGGGCAGCGAAGATCAAAACAGAGAAGGAATACACGTACCGTATTAACGTCGAGTTGTTGTATGGGCTGGGAGGATAATCGGTGTTTGGGGCACCTAGAGTAGAAGAAAGGGTTGCTGACGGGAGTTGTCAGTGGGACAAAGAGTTCGACCAAAAGGCTTTTGGTAGAGGAGGTTTACCCAGAAGTACCGAATTCCGCTGGTGGGGAAGCAGGAGTGTTGAATCACAGAAGTAGATGAACGGGTTGGGGCCTGCCAATATCGTGAAGCTGCGTGAGGAATCACGATACTACTTTTCCCAATGAACGTGAACGTGAACGTGTATGTGTGTATTCGTCAACGATAGGCGGAAGGAACACGTACATCTAGCGAGACGCGTTTCAAGTGTTAGAGCAACTGCCCTGAGTAGTGGCTGTGGCGTCTGCCCTCTTCATGTGACTAGGGGACGATACAAGGTGCCTACCTACTTGTGACTCTGACAGCTCAAGATGACGCCCCGGCTTTTGTCGTTGCCCCTCTCAGAGCCATGATACCAACAGGGTTATCCATCCTCAAGACCTAGAGGAAGCGCACCATGCACTAGGTCATGAAAGGCACATCGGCTGACCAAGATCTTCTCCATTTACCTCTATCAAGTGTCACCAACAAGTCATCATTGATAGCTGAGGCTCCCGCCAACGCTCATGCAGACTATCTGTAACCGACGCCAGTACCAGAATGCAGATGGTCATCATGGTCGTAACGTTCCTCCAGTCCCACGTCCACAGATACAAAGTCCGCGACGGTCACACGCTGCAGCGCTGCAGCGACCATCCGAGTTTACGGAAGGATACCTGTAGATACTACAAATCAGTATTCAGTGATGAGGGTACGGCCGTATGCCGCTCACAAGTTTAACTCTCGCAGGATGAAGAACTCCATCAGCGTTGCTGTCTACGGGCCACAGGTGTTATGCTATGGAGTACATCCTGATTCATGCCATTGAAGGCGGCGCATAGCCCAAATTCAAATCAGCGACCAAGTCATGCCATCCTATAGCCTTAACTAGAGGGATCCTCTTAAAAAGCGCTTTCGGGATTGACACCATTATTGAGCAGCACTCTTATAACTGGTAGGTGCCTATATTCCACTGCCTATGACAACACTATTTAGGATCCCTTCTCTAAATTACTAGCTCGAGCCTTGGTAATTACTTCTACAACTCCCGGAACGTCTTATTGTACTGCCTCGGCTAGGGGAGTTAACGCTTTTGCTCCAGATAAGTATACTAACTATGCCGTAATAGCTATTACTGGCGGCCTACGAGAGAGGGGTTCCCCCCTCTTTCTCTTATATTTGCATGGATGTATCATTCTATACGTACCTTAGCTCATGTCATTGAGATCGCGATCTTGCGAGCTGACGTCGTGGCTTCTTCCGCATGGGCAGATATCGGGATTGCAAGGCTGAAGGGAGATGCATGGGATGGGGGAGAGAGTCGAGCTTGTGGTCGCAAAGCCTCGACTGACCTCCCCCCAAATAACATGAGCAGAGGCGATGTGCCCATAGCCCAGGGCAGACCACCAAAAACCACGGAGCGAAGCGTCGATAGCCAATAGCTAATAACGAAAGCTGGATGGTGGCCAACTTGACAGTGTGCTAACAGAGCTCAAACGGCATTGTCACCACATTTGGTAGTATCCCGGGAAGAATTTCATATATGGCGCCTTGCACCTATAGGTAGCCACTAAAGTTGGTGCGTTAATGGACCACCAACGTCGAATCTTGTCAGAGCGTTGTTTAGAACAGAGTGAAGGGGTCTTCCACAGGGTCCGCAGGTAGTTAGAATATAGGTATGGGATAGGAATACATCTGAATTCTGGCCCTCCGCAGCTTTGGGGGGGCCCTCCGCAGCCTATATATACATTCTCTCGTGACCCTTATCCCCTGGCCAGCCCCCTGGCTTGGCAGGCCCTGGGTGGCTCCGCAGGGTCCTGACAAATCTCATATTACCTACCTACCTGGGTAGGTAAGCAGAGGTCGCGACGAAACTTACCCCGGCGTCCTTCATGGGACGATAGTTCGTCACAAGCTTCCCAGCTCCTAAATATTTGTATAGGTACTTCGTTAAATTATTAGAAGGCAGTATAACCGCGAGACAGCTTATGTGAACCCTCGTTGCTAAGATCCCAGTCTCATTTTCGAAGAGGTCACAACTATCGGATGCGGAGGTGGGCTGCTTCTTCTCAACCCTACCCATTAAGCAATAATATAAACGGCTTTGCATTGATGAGATTGCAACCGTTAAATCAGACAGAGAGCATCAGCAAACATGACAAGTCTTACATTACTCACCCTACCCAATTGGAGCTCTCAGGCACAGCCAGAGTAATGAATCAAGGTTCGTAAGCAGTGAAGCCCTCTCAACACAAAGAATGCCTTGAGCCAGTAGAATATGCTACAGACATTTCTTTTCTCATCAGTCGTTGCATAGTAATCGTGGTTGTTGCCCAGTTCCAAAGACTGCCTCCTCTTGTCTGACGACACTTGTTGGTTTGCTGCCAGTCTCTTCTGCTGCCGAGAGTCATAGGAGGCTGAAAGCTTACCTATAATATGGTGGGGAGGTACCCAGATCTTTGCCATGTCACTTTCTCGTAGATATGTATGGTGACTAAGACAGGGATTGGTCTTGGTCCTCACGAAAAGAAAAGGTATCAGTTCGGACATGGCATTCGAGCAGGTACCGCGATTGCTTCCCGACTCGTGTACCCCGCTCCAGGAGATCCCCCACTATTAATAAGCTTGTCATTGCATTGTCCTCGCGGGATCCCTCATGAATGACTTCTGCTCAATACAACTTACTGATGCTTCGGATGCTTCGGCGTGGAACCTTGCTCTTCACTGGAACATCATCGACGGTGGATAAACGACCTTGGCGAACATGTCAGAAAAGGGGCAGAAAGGGGCGACTCAGGACGGCAGTGCCCCCTCACTCCTAGATCTTACCACGGAGAACATCACACCCAACACGATTCGGATTAGTTCGCAAGGAAATGATGCGCGGGTTACATACCTTGCGTCGCGGCTCGTAACACATCTACATGACTTTGCTCGAGAAACGAGACTGAGCACGGAAGAATGGATGGCCGCGCTGAACTTCCTCGTTCAATGTGGGCAGATCAGCAGTGATGTCCGACATGTGAGTAATCGAGACTTGCACAGAGCAGTCCCCATCGCCAAGCACACGTAGAATCTGACGAGCGACGTAGGAGTTCATCTTGCTCTCCGACGTCCTGGGTCTCTCCATGTTAGTCGACAGCATCAACCACCCCAAGCCGGCTGCGTCGACGGAAGGATCCGTCTTGGGCCCCTTCCACACACACGACGCACCCACGCTGCCGAACGGTGGCATCATGTCAGACGATGAGGCCGGTGAGCCTTTGCTTGCGATTTGTACCGTCAAAGACAGGCATGGAAACCCTATCGCAGGCGTGAGCATTGACATCTGGGAAACAGACAGCTCAGGCCACTATGACGTTCAGCGGCAGGACAGGGAGGCGCCGAGCGAGCGGTGTGTCATGACCTCTGACGAAGAGGGTCGTTTTTGGTTTCGCGGTATCAAGCCTGTGAGCTACCCTATCCCACACGACGGGCCCGTGGGCAAGCTGGTCCAGTTACTGGGACGACACTGCTGGAGACCAGCGCACATGCATTTCATGTTTGCCAAAGCAGGGTGGGATCAATTGACCACGTACGTTATCAGACCCTCCTGCCCGTGTTTGGAGTTTGGTACAACTTGATGAAAGCATGAGGCTGACCGAGGGACGTCCGAGTGCAACAGAGCATTGTTTATCCGCGGGGATCCTTACGAATCATCGGACGCCGTCTTTGGCGTCAAAAAGAGTCTGGTTGTGAGCCTTGACAAGGTGGACGAGGTGACGAGCAGCGAATTCCAGGTCCAGGAAGGTACATGGCTTTTGCGGTATGACTTTGTGCTCGTATCGGAAGAGGAGACGCTCGCTCTCCGGGATCATAATGCTGTGGCGGCATTGCGAGATCTGGGTTTGACGCATTTGAAGTTGGTGGATCACCTGCCGGTACCTGAACTCGATTAGGCGGCAGGTTGCTGTAAACACAAGGCGGCAGACTGCCGTAAACACAAGACGCCAGCGAATAACGATCTGTGAGCTTAGTCGCTCTGGCTTCCAGTCCTGGCTTCCAGCCTCACGAGATGCGTTTGTCGGCTTGCTGCAGTGGCATCTTCAATTCCAGCAAAGGAGTCCGAGCGGAGAGGTGGCAGCTGGGAGGTACCGTTGACATGTAAATCGACGATCGATCTCGGCACAGCACCAAGAGTTCCGGCACCTGTCGTCGAATCACAGGCTCAGTCTGGCCGGAATCAGGGCATGACACATGACGCAGGGGCAAGTCGCCTTGTGTGATTATCAATGTGTGCAACAACGCATGGCCTCGAGGGTCGGGGTCAGGAAATGGTCATTCTTCACATTCGTGAGTCAGATGACGGACAGTGAAGGGCAGGTCTCACCAATCGAAGCAGGTGGCTAGCCTGCTTTGCTACTGCTGCACCCGTCCGTGTTTGGAGGGTCAGTTTTTGGGGGGGGGGGGGGGGGCGCAGCTTGAAAGACATGGGCAAGTCAATACAGCAAGTATCGACACGGAGCGAGGCACTGGGGATCCATGTAGCCCATAACTTTAACATGGCTCAAAATACCGGCATCATGTGTACACCCTCCAGAAGCACTACTTTAGCATCTAGCAGCCAATGACGCGACGACGTCAGCCACTTGTAGCCCACCTTCCCGAGAACAGTGGGAAGTCGCCCACCCTCAGCCCGCCCAGAGTGCACCTGTTTGCTTGCCTGGGCTGCCTGCCATGCCGGTTCGATCTAGACATGGGAAGGTACCTACCTACGGGGGACACACTGTGAGGCAGGTTGCTGACCTTGCCCCCTCGGACAACCCGCCCGCCTCCCCTTCTCACTCGTCCTTGGAACCTCCCCGAAGCCGCTACCCATATTCAGCTCCTGGCTCGACTCCCAACCTGCGCGACCCGCCCACTTTCTTACATCACCCTCCTGACTGCAGCCTCATCGTATAAGAAGCACCCCAACAGCCTTCTTTCCCAGCAGAGCAGCTCTGCCGACCGTCTTCACCACCGCATCCTCCGCTCAACAGCCGAATCCTTCAAAAGGACCAGACACCGCACCGCCAGCCGAATTTCTCTCAGCCCAGCGAGACACTTGCCCAAGTCGTCGGTCGCTCGCCCTCGTGCCCCTCCACCCCCGAACCCATCTCCCACAGGTACCCCCGACCGGCCGAGTTTATGTCAATTGAAAATCTCAAGACCTACGGTACGTCTCCCTCCCCGGCGTCTTCGGTCGTTGCCAGCGTCAGCTCCGCGTTGCTGGTGTCCCCAAATCGTCCCGTATTCGACACCCAACAAAGCCAGACCCGCCACCGCCGACCGACTCGGGACTTTCGCCCCTGCCGCACTTGTACCGAATCCACCCGCTGACCACATTGTGACAGACCCCTTCGCCGAAGCCGACGAGGACACAGGTGTACAAACCAAACAGACTCAGAATTACATCCATATTCGCATCCAGCGTACGTGATCCTTTGGAGTCCTACACCAGCAGACATGCCGTTCTTCTCCTTGCTCCCTCCTTCGTCCTGAAATGCCGCACACGAGCATCGCACCCCCACGCTCCAAGCCGCTGCCGCCCGCCCCCCATCCTCTCAGCCTTGCCATCCACTCTGAACCGCGTGACGCGAGCACTCATGGTCGAACCACGCTGACAATGTGACGTCACATAGAGCGAAATGGACGTAAGACTCTGACGACCGTCCAGGGTCTTCCGAAGAAATTCGACCAAAAGAAGATCCTCAAGGTGATCAAGAAGAAATTCGGTGAGCCTGCATCGCTCCGGCAGTCGCACAGCAAGACACGGCTAACATGACAAAAAGCCTGCAATGGAACAATCGTCAACGACTCTGAGATGGGTGAGGTGATCCAACTCCAGGGCGACCAGCGCAAGGATGTCCAAGAGTTCCTCATCGACAAGAAGGAGGGTCTTGAGTTGGATTCCAAGACCATCAAGGTCCACGGCTTTTAAGCCACGACGCAAGTCGCCGCCATCCTGCTACCGCCAACCTACCAAGTTTGGCGATGCATGCTCGGGGACAAGGGCGGGTGGAAGAGCCAACGTGCGCCAATTTTTCCCGCTGAACCATGTTTCGCCGTGCCTATGATCTACACATCAATGGCATGCGGAATGTGGAAGAATTCGCCGAGCGCCGCAGGATGGCCGACCTTGACGGGAGACATGGCCACGCGGTCACCCGCAGAGGTGAGAGCGACTTGCGCCGATGACCATTGGTGCACGGCATTCACAGATAGCGTTATCCCACAAGGAGGTCACGGCTCTCGTCTGCCCCTGAGAACAGCCTGAAAGTTCTCGACTCCCTGAGCTCGAGCCGGAGCTAGGCAGGCTTGTAGAGCAGGGAGCAGACTAGCTGAATAGACACTACCTTCGCCAACACGAATGTGTTTCTACGAGTGACAATGTGCAACCGCAAGTGAAGTGACGCATTGGTTTTTTTCCTTGTTTTCATATTTTGGGGGGTCATGATAAAGCGTACTTGGAGGGGGTATCATCTGCGTAAACCTGCCCGACTGAAATGCAATGGATGTGCCGAGGGACGTCTTGCCTTCTCCCGACGAGCCTCGCTCGCAAGCAGCTGCTAGAGCTCGCACTTGGCGTCCAAGTCGCCGTCGTTCTCGCCCACCATCTGCGCCCAGTACTGGCGGCACGCGCGCACAATGTGGAGCAGCGGCGCATCGGGGTAGTCGAGCCGGCTCGTGTGGAGGTGAGCCAGCAGGGCGACCATGCTGACGAAGCTGGCGATGGAGAAAATATTGATCGAGGTCGACGTCTCCTTGCGAATGTTAATCTTGCGCTGCGTAATGTGATAGCACAGCGTCAGGGCCTGCGGGCGGGAGGAGGTGGGACACCCGGTCAGCAAAAACGAGGCAGGACGAGCTCGCGGGTGGTCGACCTTGCGGCAGCGTGAAGGAGGAGCAGGAGCAGGAGGGAACTCACGGTGGCGATGCTGACCCAGCCCGGGAGAAGCAGGCGGGCGTCGTCGAAGCCGCCGGCGATGAAGAGGATGCGCTCCGTCAGGAAGGCGTTGGCGCAGTTTATGGTCAGGAGGCGGATGATGGCGGCTTGCGGGGAGTAGTTGATGAGCCAGCGGGACATGAGGCAGTCGGCGAAGAAGAAGGAGAGGTAGGCGGAGGAGCCGCACTGGCAGAGGCGTCAGCAGGAGTCATGCGAGAGTATCATGGGCGGGCCTCTTGTGCGAGGTTTCAAGGGGGGGGGGAAGATGGAGAGAGAAACGTACCCGA